>NC_061112.1:108954125-109077233 GCF_002878395.1 Capsicum annuum | reverse complement strand
TTCCAAAATATTTGTTTTTTTTTAAATCATAAAAAATATTTTTATTTTTATTTTTAAATAAAGTGGTCGCTTTTCCGAAGTGTTTTCTTTTTAATCATAAAGCGACCATCAGTGGTCGGTTTTTATAAGTAATCTTTTTTTAATTTTTTTAATCAAAAAGCGACCACAAGTGGTCCCTTTTTTAAAAAATATTTATATTTGATGTTTTAAAGAAAAGCGACCATATGTGTTCGCTTTTTCTAAATATTATTATTTTTTTAAAATCTAAAACCGACCATTTGTGGTTATTTTTTTAAATCTAAAAGCAACCACTAGTGTCGGTCTTAGCATAATATTTTAAATCTATTTTTTTAATGTAAAGCGACCACTTGTGGTCATAGTGGTCGCTTTTGTTAAATCATTTTTTTAATTAAAAACCGACCATTTATGGTCGCTTTTAGTTTTAAAAAATATTATATTTAATATAAACAATTTAAGAAGAATGTTGAAATCATTATTTTACAATTTTAAAATATAAAAGTGACCACATATGATCGTTTTTTTTAATTTTTTTAATTTTTTTAGATGAAACAAATGACCACATATGATCGTTTGTTTTTGCGACCACATAGTCTGGTTACTTTTTTTGTAATCGCAAAAACAGTTTTTAGTAGTGTGGTGGTTGTTGGGGGTTGAAAAACATGATAGACAGTGATGGTGAAAGCCAAAAGATTCAACGAAATTCGATGGTTTCACTCAAATATTATATTTATATTAAAAAATTATTTAATACGCGCAAATAATTTATAAAAATAATTAGAACCAGGTAATACATCTCTATTTAATATTTAAATTAAAAAAATTATTCAATATGTATAAATATTATGAAAAAGTCACTAAATATATAAATATGATCCAAATTCTAAAATTCATAAACCAAAAAGGACTAGGATGATAAGTAAGAGTTGTTTGGATTAACTTATTTTAGGTGTTTTTAAGTCTAAGTTTTTAATTATTTGATTTTAGGTGCTTTTAAGCCTAAGTAGATTTTAAGTATTGAAATGTTTGGGTAAATTTAAAAAATCTTTTTAAACATTTGATTGTATATTAAAATGCTAAAAATAATTCAAAAATCATAAGTTATAATTTTTAAGTTGTGAAGTCAAAAATCAAAAATAATCTAACCGATATTAAATAGAGAAATGAGAATGGTTGTGGTGAGTAAAAATCTCACCATAAGTTGTGAATGGTGATCAATAATATAATACGAAAATTATGAGTATTTGATAGACTGTGTTTGATTATTCGATGTTGTTTCACATCAAGGTTGACGTAATTGTGGATAACTAAGACATCATTATAGATTGTGAATCAATCGGCTTGATTTGGTTTTATGAGTAATTAATTTGAGTTATTGGTTTTCAATTTGTCAATACGCAATCGATAAGAAAATGATCCCTTATTTTAACCTTCTCTTCTCTTCAGATTGGTTATCTAGCTTCTTTGTCTTTGTCATTAGGTGATGTTACCATGCTGAAGAGGTAAAGGTAACATCACCCAAATCACCTAATGACCAACGAAAAATAGCTCCTGAAGAAGTAAACCCAGTGAGAGAGCAAGCAGAGGAAGTAAAATTGGACTGGGCAGGGCTCTTCAAAGGTAATAGAGCTGCAGAAAATGGTTTACCATTATCGTATATCACACTAGGAGTAGTTAACGGAAAAATAATAGTCCAACTGGAGAAAGAGGAGGTAGAATCTGAAATGAAAAAATGGAAATTAACATTAGTTGCATATGATATAGGGGATTTACAGGGTTATAATTACATGAATCGTTTTATAGCTCAAAATTGGGGCCAAGTAGCTGAACTAATAATCTACCTCCATGATCAAGGACATTATGTGATACGATTTCAGAACATGAGGGATATGCTGGAAATTATGTGTGCAGGGCCATATTCTATTAAAAAAATAGATCAGTGATTCTAAAGGCATAGACACTAGCGTTTGACCTCAATGAGGATTTCCTGACTGAGATACCATTGTGGGTAAAGTTTCCAAAACTGCCTGTAACCTGTTGGAGTAGCAATTCACCAAGAAGAATGGAAAGTGCCATTAGTAAGCCTTTATTTGTTGATGCTTGCATTTCTAACCAAACGAGAATTTCGTATGCTAGAATTCTAATAGAAACAACTGTTATGAAAACACCGCCTAATTAAGTTTTAAGTCTTAGACCCATCTAGGCAGCAATTCAATCAGAAGGTGGAATATGAATGGAGACCGAAGTATTGCCCCAAAAGCTTGGTCATAGGTCATGAATGTAGGACAAAGGAACAGAAGAATCAGGTTATGCCTACAAGAAAGGGACACCAACAACAGATGCAACAAGAATGGAAATATGTGAGAAATCTCCCCCCCCCCCCCCCACGCCGCCCTCATTGGAAAAATCAACAGATGCTAATAAAGGAAAGAAAATTCCAGTCCAAAGTGGTGGATATTAGATCTTGTTCCAATGCAACATTGGACAAAGAGTACCCAACACTGCCTATGAAGGACGTAAATGTGCCCAAAGAAACTAGTCCAGCAATGGGACAGATGCCCCAGTAGCGCAAAGTAAATGCACAAGTGGAGTAGAAAACTACAGGCAAAAGCAATGGGAAGGGGAAAACAGGTGCAAGTTGTAAACAAGGGTAGACAATGAAAAAGTGGTAATCTCTAATACATACTCTAAATTACAGCTAAGTGACTTGGACAACCAAACCTTTCTTTGTGATAAAGGAGGAGGTCGAGCTACTAATTCTCAATGACGTGGTTCGTATGGAACATTAGGGGCATCAATAAAAGGCATAAGAAGAAGGAATTAAAGAAGTACATGAATAATAACCATGTAAATTTGATTGACTTAGTAGAAATAAGGGTAAAGGAGAATAATGCAGTAAATATAGTAGGAGTTCTTGCTCCAGGCTGGACCATGGCAAATAATTATACAAATGCTGTCAATGGAAGGATTTGGTTGATAAGGGATAACAGCTGCTAATGATAGCTCAATAGTTGAAACTAATCCTCAATTTCTACACTGTGATATTCAATCTAGAACACCAAACCTGAATTGCCCACTTACAGTGGTATATGGTTATAACTCCACAGAGTAAAGAAAAGATCTCTGGGTTGGCTGAAGACTATGGAATATAACAAGTCATGGCTGATTGTAGGTGATTTTAATGCTGTGATGAGAAGTCAAAATAGAATGTTTGGGGCGCCTGTTACTAGTGCAGAAACTAAGTATTTCATGGAATGTGTTCAAAGTTTGCATCTGATAGAGTTATTGTGGCAGGGAAATTACTACACTTGGTCAAATAAGCAAAAAAGGGATGGATACAGTTATTAGTAGAATTGATACGGCTTTAGGTAACGGAGACCGGATGTATCAGTATGTGTATGTCAAGACAACATACAATGATCCCTTCGTCTTAGACCACGCTCCCATGACATTTTATTTTAGGCAACTTAGCACCAAAATCAAAGGCTCTATTCAGATTCTACAATTATTGGATAGATTACTCAAAGTTCAAGCTGATTCTCACTGTCAATTGGAAGTAAAAAAAAGGTTCAAATGGGAAATGAGAGCATTTTGGAAGTACTTGAAACAACTCAAGCCTCATCCTAAGCAGTTGAATCAATAACAATTCAAAGGTGTTGCAGAGAAGATAGACATGTCAAGACAGTAGGTGAAGCAAATCCAACAACAAATGTATATGTTATAGTGATACACTTGCCAATGCAGAGAAGGAAGCACTTGAAAATCTAGAAAAAATGATCTTTAATAGAGGAGATTATAGTCAGGCAAAGAGCTAGAGTAAGTTGGATTAAACTAGGTGATGCCAATACCAAGTATTTCTCAACAGTTCTAAAGGGAAAAGGTAGCAAAAACAAATAACTGAGCTGACAGCCTTGAATGGTAAAAAACTGACAGATGCAACTGATATACAACAGGAAATCATACAAGTCTACAAATCCCTTATGGGCTCTGGCAGTAACACACTACCTACTGTGACTAAGCAAACAATGAGAAAAGGCCTAGTCTTAACCAGTGGATGACCCATGATTTTAAGGTTGTGGGTGCATTAATCAGGGGCGGAGCTACAGTAACCTACGGGTGTTTGGGCGAATCCAGTAGCTTTTACGTAAACTTTATATTTACACTAAAATTTTGAATATATGTATATGATTATATAGTGTGAATTCATTGACAAAACATTATGACTTGACCTAGTGGTAGATAGACCAACATTAAGAGCCTCTCTTGTGCCTTTGACGTGTGTTCGAATCCCATCACACCATATCTATTTTTTATATGAGAAGTTACAAAAAAAATTTATATAAAAATAAGACGTGTGTTCGAATCCCATCACAGTATATCTATTTTCTATTTTTTATATGAGAAGTTACGAAAAAAATTTATATAAAAATAAAGCATTGGTGCAGGGAATCGATCCAAGCACCTGGATATGAAAGATCCACCTAAAGCCAGAGCACCCAGACAAGTTTTAGTTCTGTGGGTACTTTTTAAGTTTTTATACCATTTGTTTAATGTTTCTTATATAATAATACCTATTCTACGTCGAGTTTAGTGGGTACTGGAGCACCCAAAATAAGACGTGTGTCCGCCCCTGGTCTTTAACATATTAGCAACAAGTAAATATGTGTAGAGATATTACAGAGAAAGAGGTATTTGAGGCTCTTCAGCAAATAGGTGATGATAAAGCTCCAGGGGTGGATGGATTTAATGCTCTCGTTTTTTAAGGCAACCTGGACAACAATTCAAGATGACATGTATGCAGCAGTTCAGGAATTTTTTAACACTGGGAAAATCTACAGACCAGTCAACTGCATGCTCCTCACGTTGCTGCCTCAGGTAACTCAACCTAAGACGGTTAAATAAAATCGTCCAGTAGCGTGTTGTACAGTCCTATACAAAGTTATATCAAAAATAATCATTGCTAGAATGAAAGACGTAATCCAACTATCATTAGCGACTCACAAGAAGACTTTGTTCCGGGTAGGAGAACAGTAGATAATATAATCATGGCTCATGAGCTTGTGCAGGGAACTGGAATGCTACCCGGTGCTCACAATCCCGAATGACCACTAGCTAACCCATGATTGATATCTGTACTTGTACACTGCATAAAATACTGAATAAATGTGGAAATAGAAGGGCTGAAAGGCCATAACGTTCAATACCGAAAACATAACAACTGGGTGGGGTATAGGAATACCCAAAATTAAAACAACGGTCTGAACATGCTATAGTCTGAAAAGCCTCTAACTATCTGAACTGACTGAATAAGGATTTGATGGGACATGTCACCAACTAACTCCATATACTAAAATGATAAAATAATAAGATAATAACATTCTCGAATGATGAGGACTCACTCTAACTCTGACTGCTGAAAACTGGTAAGCTACTGATGCTCTGGAGCTGGAACTCGTGCTTCTGAACCTATGGTATAAGACACCATAGCGTGAATGTGTCAATACGTTTGAATGTACTGAGTATGCAAGTGAGGTAGGTTAAATGCAAAAGGTTTCATATGCATGAACAATACTAACTGACTGACTGACTAACATGAACGTGAGAATACATACATGAATACGTAACTGAAATTGATATCATGATAACATGGTTACTGAGTCTGAATACTGACAACATGAGTTACTTATAACTGATATAACTGATACTGAGAGACTGTATCTAACAGTCTATAGTCTGATGGAACTAGCTGAGTTTTGTACGATACTGAGTGACTGTATCATATAGTCCTGAATTCGAAGAACTATCTGAGTCCTTTTACTGAGACTGATACTAGGAATGAGACTATGGGAAAGTAGTTATCTAACCGACATGCCCTGAATGAGCTATTATAGATGAGTGGGGGTCCAATTTGTAACCCCAATTGGAAGGGTGTTAGTACCGTGCCATGGGTAAAGACAAGATGTGAGTGCCCCTCAATCTAGCAGTGTCCCCATATGAGAATGGTGGGACCCTCATCTGACAGTGTTGGTCTACCCCATCAACCCTCAATTTGATAGTGTTGATGTCTCATCCTATGCTGGCTTCATAGTTTTGGAATGCAAGGATTGCTTCTAGAAATCACACCCTCACTTTGGCACTGTGTGTTCCCATCTTTAGGTTCACTCAGTGCTAACTACTACTCCAAATTGATAGACACTGAACATGATTAACTAAACTGGACTGGACTGAGTTAACTAAGCTCTGTTGACTGACGAAATACTACTGATATCTGATAACTGATTGAGATCACTGAGATGTTATTGAAGTTACTAAGGTTTCCTGAGTCATGAGACTGACTGAATTCAACTGAACATCGCTTGACTGAGAAAATTGTGAAAATATGACATGGCTTTAGGCACACAGCTAAATTATTGGGTATAAGTACCCCTAGGATTCGATAACATGAAACTAACAAGACTTGATATTTATTGAATACATAACAAATATCAATAATAAATAATATCATAAGTTGAGGATTTCATGAAGCACATGGTTATCATAGTTCTTGAACATGAATAGAAAGACATATAATCAAGTCATAAGTTCACATTCTAATATCATGGGCAATTCTAATAAACATCTACAATGCACAAGAATTTCATGGGAATCATTGAAACATAAGAGGATATCATACACTTATCATTTAAGTCGTATTCAAGCTAAATTGCATGGTTTCTAGTCCTTTAAGCATTTCATCAAACACCTTGAATGCACAAACTAAGACATAGGTATGATTTTCAATTAATGATTCAAAACACCACCATTTAATCCAATTTCACAAGTTTCAATTCACATACTATCCTGGTATCATGAATAACACATAAATATTACTTTGGAATCATTCAACAACATGAACTTGATTAAATTCAATTCATAACATGAATATCATGATACATAGTTTAAAATAGGGTTCTTGAGCTTCATGGATGAAAGAAATCCATGAATGAACATATTGCATACCTTAGTTCTTGATTTTACGAAGATTGATGGTAGAATTTATTGAACTTAAGTCCCCCAATTGAAACCCTAGCTTGTTCTTGAGAGAAAATTAAGAGAAACTAGTATATTTTGGCTTCAAAAGGGTCAAATTCCGTGTTTATAAGTATATGTAGGGGTGGGAATATGACCAAATTACCCCTCAAAGCATGGAGGTGGAATGGTAAAATCTGGGCACAAAGGTTCTAGCCAGGACGGCTCCCTACTATTCCCAGAGGAGAACCTGGGAAGGACCTTGCTGTAGCCTTAAGCTACTATTTATGAAACCCAAACATGCCCTTATGCTATCCAGAAAAAATTCCGAAACTCACCTGAGATGTACTACAACCTTGCCTCATCGCAACACAACTTGAAAATTGAAAAACGGAGGTCAGGAAAGTCGTCAAATAATTCCCCAACGTTCAAAGTCTTAAAATGAGACTAAGTCTTAAACACTTAGCTGAAAATATTCTAAGTGTTGGAGCTTTAAAAGAGCTTAAAGAAGCTGATTTTAGACACAAGAATTTGCGGGATCTTACAATATCTCCCTTGGGAATATTCATCCTCGAATGAGACTGACTGAAAGGGGAAAAGGATCAACTGGAGTACGTATACTACATACACTATTGAAATATGATGACGTGACTGCTTAGTTGAATATATCTGAACATACTGAACATGTGTATCTGATGCATGATTGATAAGCTGAACTCATGCATATCTGATGCATGGATAACTGACTCATGAATGCATAACTGAGCATTATGATGAACTAAATTTCTCACAATGAGAATACATATTTGATGCATGATTACGTGACTGAACTGATATATGAATGCATAATTGAATGCAATGGTACTTAGTACCAAGTTATAATGGAATTTTGAACATGAAACTGAGTTTATAACTGAAATCTGAACATGAAATTGAATAAGCTTAAGGGAGAACTGTTACCTTGATCTGAGTCTAAGTTTGCATAGAAGAGGTGAGGGTACTTGGTTCGCATGTCTACTTCGGCTTCCCAAGTAGCTCCCTCAAAGGACTGATTCTGTGAAAGAACTTTGACTAGAGAGACTTCTTTGTTCTTCAGTCTACGAATCTGATAGTCTAGGATTTCGATTGGAATCTCTTCATAAAAAAGGCTATTCTAAACAAATATACTCTAACTACGGACTACAAATAATGGGTCACCTATGCACTTCTTGATTAAAGAGACATGAAAGACTGGATGAATTGAGGCTAGATCGGAAGGCAATTCGATCTCATAAGCTACTTTGCCGAAGCGACTAAGAATTTTGAAGGGGCTGACATATCGGGGGCTGAGCTTTCCTTTCTTGCCGAACCTCTTCACTCCTTTCATGGGAGAGATCTTTAGGTAGAAAAAGTCACCAATCTCGAACTCAAGATCTTTTCTACGTACATCAGCTTAATACTTTTATCAACTCTGAGCAGCCCGAAGTTTTTCTCTGATCAACTGAACCTTTTCCAAGGCATCGACTACTAAGTCAGGCACTGTGACTGAGGCCTTACTAATTTCGAACCAATCGACTGGAGATCTGTATCTCCTACCATATAGAGCTTTACATGGAGCAATCTGAATACTAAAATAATAGCTATTGTTGTATGCAAACTCAACCAAAGGAAAGTGGTCATCCCAACTTTCCTTGAAATCAATTGCACATGCCCTTAGTATATCTTCCAAGGTCTGAATGGTCCTTTTTACTTGACCATCTGTTTGAGGATGAAAGGCTGTACTAAGATGAACTTGGCTACCAAGACCTTTTTGGAATGCTTTCCAGAATTGAGAGGTGAACTGAGTACCTCTATCTGAGATAATGGACAATAAAACTCCGTGCAATCTGACCAACTCTTTGATATAGTGTTTGGCATAATCCCCGACTGAATAAGAGGTATGAACTTGAAGAAAATGAGCTAATTTTTTCATCCTGTCTATGATGACCCAAACTAAATCATGCTGATGATGAGTACGAGACAAACCTATCACAAAGTTACGTTCACTTCTTCCCATTTCCAGGTGGGAATAATGAACTCCCGCATGGAACCACTAGCCTTCTGATGGTCTATCTTAACCTGTTGACCTGTAGAGCACTTAGCCACAAACTCTATAACATCCTTCTTTATCCCACTCTACCAGTAGATTTCCCGCAAGTTGTGATACATCTTAGTGGCCCCTTGATGAATAGAGTAGTGCGCACCATGCTTCTTTAAGAATTTACTACCTTAAGTCATCTACACCTGGAACACAGAGGTGACCTTAACAATGCAATAAACTATCTCCCCCTTTGGAGAAAATCTCTACTTTCTGATCTCTTATTGACTCTTTCAACTATAGGATCTCTGTCCTGATTTTCTTTCACCTCAAAAATTAGAGATGATTCTGAACTATTCTGAACCCATACACTACCCTTTGAGGAATCGACTAAGCGAACACCTAGTCTAGCAAGCTGATGAACTTCCTGAGCTAACTTCTTCTTACTATCCTCAACATGAGCAGCACACCCATAGACAGTCTATTTAGAGCATCGGTCTCTACATTGGCCTTGCCCGAATGACAAAGGACAATAATGTTGTAATCTTTCAAGAGCTCTAACCAACTTTTCTGATGGAGGTTGAGGTATTTTTTAGAGAATATGTACTAAAGGCTTTTGTGATCTGTGAACACATCTACATGAACTCCGAAGAGATAATTCCATTAAATCTTTAAGGCAAATACTACGGCTGCTAACTCAAGATCATGAGTTGGACAACTCTTCTCATGGGTTTTAAGTTGTCTGCATGAGGACACAACCCAAGCCTACTCTGGATACATCAGAATACATGACCAAACAATTTGAACCATCTAGTAACGCTAGAATTGAAGCTGAGGTAAGTCGAGTCTTCAATTCCTAAAAACTCTTCTCACATGAATCTGACCATTGAAACTTAACTTTCTTCTGAATCAATCTAGACATAGGGGATGTGATAGAAGAAAACCTTTCAACAAACCATCTGTAATAGCCATCCAAACCCAAAAATTTCCTGATATCTGATAGAGAGGTAGGTCTAGGCTAGTTTCTCACTACTTTGGTCTTTTGAGGATCAACTCTAATTCCATCATCGGAAATGATATGACCAAGGAATGCCACTGAATTTAGCCAAAATTTACACTTATTGAATTTGCCGAACAACTGATGATTTCTGAGAGTCTAAAGTACTGTTCTGAGATAGTTTGCATGATGATGCTCACTGCAAAAATAGACAAGGATGTCATCTATGAAGACTATGACGAACATGTCTAAGTACTGCTTGAACACACGGTTCATGAAGTCCATGAAATATGCTAGAGCATTAGTAAGACCAAAGGACATAACTAGGAATTCACAATGACCAGACAGAGTTCGGAAAGCCATTTTTAGAATGTCATATTCTCTGAATCTGAGCTGATGATAGCCTAATTCGAGGTCTATCTTGGAGAAGTAACTGGAACCCTAAATTTGGTCAAACAATTCATCAATTCTGGGAAATGGATACTTGTTCTTGATCATGACTTTATTAAGCTGACGGTAGTCTATACACATTCTAAGAGAACCATTTTTCTTTTGCACGAATAGAGCTGGTGCAACCTACGGGGATACACTGGGTCTGATAAATCCCTTATATAAGAGATCCTTCAACTGATCCTTCAAGTCTCTGAGTTCCGTTGGTGCCATTTTGTATAGCAAAATAGATATAGGATGAGTATCTAGAAGAAGATCAATGCCGAAGTCTATTTATCTTTCGGGAGAAATTCCTGTAAGATCTTTGGGAAAGACATCTGAGTATACGTTCACAAATGGGACTGATTCAAGATTGGGAGTTTTAGAACTAGTGTCCTTAACTCGTCCAAGATGATAGATACAACCTTTGGATATAATTTTCCTTGCTTGTAGGTATAAAATAAGCTGATCCCTGAATGCTGAATACTACCCCTCCACTCAAGGACAAGCTCATTCAGAAACTTAAACTGGACTATTCTGTTTCTGCAGTCGACTGTGGCATAGTAGGAATGAAGCCAATCTATATCAAGAATGATATAAAAATCAGTCATCTCTAATTTGACTAAGTTTGCTGAAGTGACTTTCTGAGATACCATAATTGGGAGTTCCTGTATACCCGTTGGGCTATGATTGTTTTACCCACGGAGGTATAGACTGAGAAAGGCTCTACTATAATTTTAGGACTGACTCAAAAATCGACTGCTATATAAAGAGTAATAAAAGACAAGAAAGCTCCTGGATCTAGCAAAGCGTAAACATGAATATGAAAGATCTGTAACGTATCAGTAACTATATCAGGAGAATTTCCCTGATATTGTCTGGTCTGGAGAGCATAGAATCTATTTAGGTGTTGCCCACTAGCAGTATTGGGGGTGGCACCCTACTAATTCGAGTGACCGAATTGAGCTGAGCGGTGGAGATACCTGACTAGGGACAATCTTTGACTCGATGGCCTGACTTGCCACATCTGAAACAAATATCACCTCCAGCTCTTCAAATACCTTGATGGTGCTTTCCACAAGTCTGAAAATGTGGATTAGTTCGGGCACTGCTAATACTATCCTAAGGTTTAGGGCTTGGTGCCCTGTCTTTGGATTTTTGAGCTGGAGCACTGGCTGAAGAAGGAGCTGGAACAAAAGACTTTGGGCAGAACTAATAATGGTTACCAACCTCTGGTTTAGGTTGACAAAATTTAAAACTACCTGTCCTTGCTCTCTTATTCTGCTTCTTCCTCTGCTTAACCTTCTTCTCTTCTATCTGCTGAGCATGGGTCATAAGTCTAGCTATGTTCATGTCACTATTTAACATCGTTGTTCTACACTTATTCACCACGCTATCATTCAACCCAGAGACAAACTTACTCATCTTTGATCAACCTTCTGCAACTACATAAGAAACATATCTAGCTAATTAAGTAAACTTAAGAGAATACTCTTTTACTTCTATATTGCCCTGCCTGAGGTTGATAAATTCCAATACCTTAGCTTCTCTCAACTTTAGGGAAAGAACATATCAAGAAAAGCAGAGGCAAATTCCTTTCATTCTATGGGCCCTGCATCGACTGGCTTCTCTGGCTTTCACTGCTTGGACCAAATGTGAGCCATATCCTGCAACTGATATGCAGCTAGCTTAGCACTCTCGCTAGAATCGCCCCCATAATATCCATAACCTTCTGAAATTTATCTAGGAATTCCTAAGGGTCATCGTCTGACTTAGACCCTGTGAAAGATGGAGGATTCATTCGAGTGAAGTACTAAATCCTAGATGCAGCTGAGTTGGCCACTGGGTTGGCTAAACCAATAACTGGAATTTTATTCTGAGCAGTAACTGAATGAGCAAGAGTGGTAAATACAGCTATGAACTCTGCATGAGAGACATTCTCGTCCAAAGAATCTGCCTGGATGGGCTGATGGGCTGACTGATTCCCATTCCTTCTTTTGAGAGGCATGTTCTATAAACGAAAGGGAAGAGAATTAGACTGGAAGTTAAATTCGAGCTTACACTCGCTGGCACAACACGAATACTGAAAGAAGGGAAACTATTCCTAAAACATCTCATAGCATCCTATACAAAAATATGGCATGCAACACACCCCTGTACAAGACTCTACTAGATGCAGCTTTCAGAATTCCTAGGAAACTATTGAACCTTAGGCTCTGATACCAAGTTTATAACACCCTAATTTTTTAAATCAAGATACTACACAGTGCTAGCAATCCCAAAGGGCCATTAACTAACCCATAACTTATATCTGTACCTATACACTGTATAAAATACTAAATAAATGCAAAAATAGAAGAGCTAAAAGGCCATAAGGTTCAATATCAAAAACATAACAACTGAGTGGGGGTATAAGAATACCTAAAACTAAAACAACTGTCTGAACATGCTATTGTCTGAAAAGCCTCTAACTATTTGAACTGACTGAATAAGTAGTTGATGGGACATGTTCCCAACTAACTCTATCTACTAAAATGATAAAATAATAAGATAATAACATCCTCGAATGATGAGGACTCACTGCTAACTCTGACTGTTGAAAACTGGAAAGCTACTGATGCTCTGGAGCTAGAACTCATACTTCTAAACCTATGGTATAATACACCATAGCGCGAATGCATCAGTACGTTTGAATGTACTGAGTATGCAAGTAAGGTAAGCTAAATACAAAAGGTTTCATATACATGAACAATACTAACTGACTTACTAACATGAACATGAAAATATATGCATGAATACATAACTAAAACTGATATCATGATAACATGGTTACTGAGTCTGAATACTGATAACATGAGTTACTTATAACTGATACTGAGAGATTGTATCTGATAGTCTAAAGTCTGATGGAACTAGCTGACTTTTGTATACTGAGTGGCTGTTTCTGACAGTCCTGAATTTGAAAAAATATCTGAGTCCTTTTACTGAGACTAATACTGAGACTGAGATTATGGGAAGTAGCTATCTAATCGATATTTCTCAAATGAGCTATTATAGCTGAGTTGGGGTCCAATCTGTAACCTCAATTGGAAGGGTATCAGTACCGTGCCACAAGTAAAGAAAAGCTGTGAGTATCCCTCAATATGGCAGTGTCCCCATATGATAAGGGTGGGACCCTCATCTAACACTGTTGGTCACCTCATCAACCCTCAATCCGATAGTGTTGATGTCTCATCCTATGCTGACTACATAACTCTGGAATGTAAGGATTGCTTCTAGGAATCACACCCTCACTCTGGCAGTGTATGTTCTCATCCTTAGGTTCACTCGGTGCTAACTACTACTCCAAATTGATTGACACTGAACGTGATTAACTGAACTATACTGGACTGAGTTTACTGAGTTCTGTTGACTGACAAAAAACTACTGAGATCTGATAGCTAACTGAGATCACTGAGATGTTACTGAAGTTACTGAGGTTTCCTAAGTCATGAGACTAACTGAATTCTACTGAACATGGCTTGAGTGAGAATATCGTGAAAACATGACATGGCTCTAGGCACACAGCTAAATTATTGGGTACAAGTACCCCTAGGAATCGATAACACAAAACTGATAAGACTTGACATTCATTGAATACATGACCAACATCAATAATTCATAATATCATAAGTTAGGAATTTCATGAAGCATATGGTTATCATAGTTCTTGAACATGAATAGAAAGACATATAATCAAGTCATAAGTTCACATTCTAATATCTTGGGCAATTCTAAGAAACATCTACAATGCACAACAATTTCATAGGAATCATTGAATCATAAGAGGATATCATACACTTATCATTTAAGCCACATTCAGGCTAAATTTAATGGTTTCTAGTCCTTTAAGCATTTTATCAAACACATTGCATGTACAAACTAAGGCATAGGTATGATTTTCAATTAATGATTCAAAACACCACCATTTAATCCAATTTCACAAGTTTCAATTCACATACTATCCTGGTACCATGAATAACACATAAAGATTACTTTGGAATCATTCAACAACATGAACTTGATTAAATTCAATTCATAACATGAATATCATGATACATAGTTTAAAATAGGGTTCTTGAGCTTCATGGACGAAAGAGATCCATGAATGAACATATTGCATACCTTAGTTCTTGATTTTACGAAGATTGATGGTAGAATTTATTGAACTTAAGTCCCCCAATTGAAACCCTAGCTTGTTCTTGAGAGAAAAATTAAGAGAAACTAATATATTTTGGCTTCAAAAAGGTCAAATCCTGTGTTTATTAGTATATATAGGGGTGGGGAAATGACCAAATTACTCCTCAAAGCACGGAGGTGGAATGCTGAAAACTGAGCACAAAGGCTCCAGACAGGGCGTCGCCCTTCTATTCCTAGGGGAGAACCTGGGCGGCGCCTACTATTTCCAGGGGAGAACCTGGGCGGCGCTTAGCTGTAACCTTGAGTTACTATTTCTAAAACCTAAACATGCCCTTATGCTATCCAAAAAATTTTTGAAACTCAGCTCGGATGTACTACGACCTTGCCCCATCTCAACGCAACTTGAAAATAACAAAATGGAAGTCGGAAAGGTCATCTAATAATTCCCCAAAGTTCGGAGGCTTAAAATGAGACTAAGTCTCAAACACTTAGCTGAAAATATTCCAAGTGTTGGAGCTTTAAAGAAGCTTATTTTTTACACATGAATTTGCGGGATCTTACAATATATCCGCTAGGAGTATGATTAAATTTGACCTCCAAAAAGCGTATGACTCGATAGAATGGATTTTCATTGAGCAGATGCAAGTGGAGCTGCACTTTCCAACAAAGTTTAGAGAATGGATCATGGGGTGTGTGAAAACAGTAAGTTATTCAATCAATGTTAATTGGGTAATGACAAAACCATTCCAGGAAGCTAGAGGTTTGAGATAATGAGATTCGTTATCTCCTTATCTCTTTGCAATTGTTATTCAATACTTGAGTAGGTAACTTACTGAATTGAGCAACAATAAATAATTTCATTATCATCCCAAAGGTGAAAAATCAAAATTAACTCATTTAGCATTTGTGGATGATCTTCTATTATTTGCTAGAGGGGATAGAGTTTCAGTTCAGATGCTGTATGAAAAGTTCTAGATATTTTAAAAGGTTTCAGGTTTACTAGCCAATCTGAACAACAAAAAAAATTATTTTGGAGGGGTAGTCGATAAGGAGAAAGAGGCAATCATCTAAGAGTTAGGTATCCCAGCTGGGGAATTTTCATTCAAGTACTTAAGAGTACCTTTAGCCACCAAAAAGCCTAGCCTATTACAATGGAAGCCTTTAATTTAGAAAATTGTTGCAAAAATCACTTCTTGAACTGCTACCAAACTATCTTATGCAGGGAGAGTGCAGTTAGTTAAAACAGTAGTGTTTAGGATCCAATGAAATTGGGCCCAACTATTTCTAATCCATTCAAAGGTTCTTAAAAGTATGGATGCCTATTAAAGAAGTTACATTTAGCCGGGGATCAATGAAATTACTAGAAGAGCTCTCATCTCATGGAGTAAGATATGTCTTCCAAGATCAGCAGGTGGACTACAAATTTTCAACCTTAAGCTCTGGAACAAAACTGTAATAACAAAAATGTGTTGGGAACTTGCGAGCGAACAAGACAGACTATGGATAAGATGGTTGCATGCCTACTATGTAAAAGGTCAGGATTTTAACAGTTTTTCATTATCCCAACAGGCCAGCTGAATAGTAAGGAAAATAATTGATGCAAGGAAAGTGCTACAGCAAATCCAGGGGAAGCCACCAGCCACTAAGAGCATAATTCAATGTATATGCAGTCTGCTGTTAGGAATTCATCCTAAAGACCTTTTGAAACATATAGTTATAGCGATTGAAGCTCGCCCCAAAGTACTCTTTACACTATGGGTACAGCTTTATGGTCAAGTAAATACAAGTTAAGCAGATGGGGAATTAATATGGACAAGAAATGACAAATTTGTAACGCTGCGTTGGAGACCAATAAGCTTTTGTTCTTAGAATGTGAATTTGCCAGAAGTTTAAGAGCTAAAATGCAACAATGGTTAAAGTATCTGGGAAGTAAGACTACTGATGTTTCTCGGGTACAAAAGTGGATTTTACATAAGTATATAGGGAAAAGACTATAGCACAGATTTTTAAAATGGTTTATGCAGAAATGATTTATGCTTATATGGGGAGAAGGAAACACACAAATATTTGAGAAAAAGCAGCGGGACATTAACAACACTGCCAGGGAAATAGCATACAACTGCAATATTAGAGCTTCAATGAAACTGAGTAGAGTCTTTCAACAGGTATCCTTTTAAACAATTAACTGTATAGTATAGATAGCTAATGGAAGAAATAGTATAGGAGTAGAAATTTGTCTTCTGTTTACTCTTTTGACAGAAAACTGAGATGTAGTTTTGCTGTGGTGCTTGACTTTCCTACTTGGTGATTAATATAAGATGATTAGTTACCCAAAATAATTACAAGTAGAAGCAAATTCAAATACATTATTACAAAAACAAACTTGCTTCCTTTTTGGTCAACTAGACTACTTGAATGTGGAAACACTCGATAGAGATATCTCAAAAAAGAAAAATTACTATAGGTTTATAGTTTATATTAATGGGTGAAAACCCAACAAGTTTATAAAGAAAAGAACAAATACTAAGACAACAATGATGAAATGCAAAAAAAAATGAAATAGGGTATGTATTTAAAATATAAAGCCATTATTATATAACCAGGAATAAAATAAAATTTTCATATAATTTTATTAGGTTATCTGTTTAACCATTAACCAAAACCTTAAAAACAAAAAATGAAATCATAATAAAAATTTTCTAAAACCATTTAAAAATCGTTAATCCAATAACTCGATACCGATAATGATTTTTCAATCCAATTAATCAGTTAATTCAATTTTTACACACCCTTATTTCATTACACATTTTTAATACAAATTATTCCGAAAGTATTGAACCTGGCACATAACACAACAACCCCAAAAAACTAGTTCATGAAGTAGTTGAGGTGGAGTTGGGTGTAAAGTGGTGAGGATGGGGGCTATAGAGGTGAAGATGAGGTAGGTTGAAGGGTGGGGAGGATACAATCAATTTCTTCATTTTTAAGCAACTTAATTTTTTAGAGAAAATATTTTTCAAAAGTTTTGACGACACACTCTAGGGTTAGAAAGGAACTTGTTCATGTAGATGAATATCTTTTAGAGCTCCTAGATACCCTTTAGTTTGGACAGTGTGCATTGATATTTTTGAAGAGTCTGCAACATTGGTCTTTAGTGTTGCATGAATGAAATTGGCAAAAAAAATCTTCGTTTGATGGAACACCATAGATAAGAGAGTCCCTTTTTTTGAAGAAGCGCCAAGATCATGAGTTTAATTGTAATGATACAGAACTGCTTTTGTTATAAGTACCTGGAATATTTTCAATTTCAAGGCACTCTTTGTATCAAGAAAATAAGATTCTCTAGTTTTAGAGTGTTTCCACTCGTGAACTTGTAACTGACGTGACCCAAACCAGGGACTAGTCGTGTTGGGTGCCTTAAGCCCAATCGGGATCAGAGACTACCTCTAAGACCCAACCATAATCACCCTATACCCCAAGCTAGATGAATTCCAAATATATATATATATATATATATGTATGTATAAAACATAACAAAATAGAACAATCATAAATCAAATATAGTCAAATGGTGTCAGCCCCAATACCAATACCAATTCGAAGATGTACACTAATACCGACACTGTCCATACCAACCCATAGTAATCACACAAAGCCTCTAACTAAAAGTAAAATAATATTTGATAGGGACATGCCACCGACCTTAGCCAAAACCAAAGTCTATGAAGTGACTAAAGTATGTAGTGAAATTCATAATACGAAATGGATCCTTCCGAAGTATGGAAGATCACCACATCAATCCAACACAAGCTATCCTTGAATCCAATCACTGAGTAAGAGGAGTAGTATGGACGGTTCCTGCATAGCGTGGGGATACAATGCCCGAAGATGGGTTAGCGGGCGAACGCTAGCATGCACTCAGGTGTAAGGATAAAATAATGCCAACATTTAAAACCAAGTAAATAACCATGAGCAATCACATCCATATATATATAATATTACTTGCAAAAATTACCCAATTTTTTGTAACCAAACATCCTCCATTTTATTATACCATAAAGTCTAATCCTAGCATAAAGTCTGCTCTTATGTTTAGGTCTCTGACTATTATTTTATTAAGGGTATATGATGGTTAATAAAATATTTCACAAGTATTAATAAATTTTATTCTTGCTTTTGGTATATATTTGGTGTAAGTGTTATGGGTTCCATTTAGCCGAAATCCATTCCATAATTGTCATCCGCATTTGAATATATATATATATATATATACATATATATATATATATATATATATATATATGTCCATGCTGGGAAAGGAACCGTGTTTAGCATACATTTAGAATCTTTAACCTGGGTTTGTGTAGCTTAACCGTCCTAAAACAACCCAGGGCTATATGGTCCAGTGTTACCCCTTGAATGGGACACGGTGCATGCAGCTACACGAATCGGAAATATCACAGGGATCGAGGATTCCCGTGTACCCTTCACCCTTCATGATACATATATATAAGTATAACTTAGGGAATTCCCGTGTACCTAGAAGTATATGGTCGCTATGACCAAACCTCATATTGTCAAACATGAGTTTCCAGTGTCCGTCTATTAGACTCATACCTCCATGGTTAGCTATCACAACCCGCCATTATTTTCCATTTAAAACCTTTATCACATAACCAAACCACCAATTCCATACTTTAATAACCAATACATTATAAAGTGGCATCGTTATACCAACTATAGCTTACAAGCAATTCCATTAGCCAACACTTAGGGATTCCCATGTACCCCATAGATTCCTTTATTAAAATCATTTGGTGGATTCCTTTGTACCCCTTAAGGTTTTATTCAATAAAAATAAAACTATGTAACAAAACCATTCTCATAGATATTTTATCAGACATGTTAAGGGCATATTGTTTCCAAAACCAAAACTAAGTACCAACTGACTACTCCCATCCAACCACAAGTCCAAACCATAAATATAGCATGAAAAATCATAAGTAAACCATGGAAAAACATTAACCAACCATTATAACCAAAAACCCCAACAAATAGTTTAAAACCCAAAAAAATAGCATAATTATGTCATGAAAATCATTAATTTAACATGCCTTTGGTTAAACTAACAATGAAGGAGGAGTAACATGCCTTAGATGACGAAGAAGACGGAAAAAAACCACCCCTTAGAGCCTTAATTGACTGAAGAAAACCCTAGCCTCTTTCTTGAACACAAATCCTGAGAGAGATTTGAGAGTGTTTTAAAGTGTTTTGATTGAGAATAATAGGGTAAATAAAGTCCCAATAGTATTTTAAGTTGTAGGGTCTCAACTTGAAAGCTAAAAAGGAAACGTAGGTGGGTAGGGTTTGGGCACCCCACTCGTACCCCATCAGATGAGTGATACCCCCTAACTCGTACCCTAGATAGTATCTCAAGGACTTGAAATTGTTAATTATATGACTTGGACTTTACTACTCGTACCAACTCTATACGACTCGTATAGAGTCTAGTCGTACCTTGGATAGAAACCACCCCAAACCACACTGATCATCATACTAGTGGAGGTACCCTAAACCATACCACAACATACGAATAGTATGCACACGTCATATGATGCCCAAAATGCTCCTTTGTACCAACCTATATTTTGGGCTAGAATGTAACCCGTCATTACTACACATAAATGTTCCTAAAGCAAATGGCTCCTATGCAAATTTAGTGTGTTAATCAATTATGTAGTGTGGGAATCTATTTGAGCATGAATTAAGATCATAGAAGTCCCCTAACTCAAGGACGAGTGAAAGCTTTCCTATCGATTGAGTTTTGTTGAGCCTCTAAACTCTAGTCAACTCAAATCAACCATAACTTTTTGTATATAATGAATTAGAGGACCTACTATATATCAAATGAAAGGTAATTGAGTCCTCTTTCCAACTCCACTGGTTTTGCCTTAATCCAATATCAGGGTAAAAAGTTATATCCATTTTATAGTAAGGTGTCAGGCTGTCTAAGGAGCGACGGATCCAGTGATGATCCGTCGTGGGAACCGTCGGCCCAAAAATAGTGAACTGGTCACTAGAAATACAACAATGGTTCTGGGGATAGTTCTTCGGTCCTATGACGGTCCGTCATCCATCCTGAAGTTCAAAAATATGATTTTTTAACTCTTCAGAAAACCTACTCAATGGATTTAATTACACCCTAACACGTTATTAATCAATTCTCATAAGTTACAACATCAAAAACTTCCTTCTTCACTCTCAAAATAAGATCAAATTAGGGTTTTTTTCAAGAACAAGGAATCAAGAAATCAAGCCTTAAGTCCAAGATTTTCAAAGAACAAATCAAGATTTGAGTCCTGCTTTTCAAAATAAGTAATCTAAGGTACTTGGGGTTTTCCTAAAACTACATGGGCATAAGAAATGTGTTTCAGCAATATTTAAATATTGTGAAACCATGAGTTCTTAAAGGGGTTTTGGAATTTACATTACAATTTTTGTTTTATGAATTCTTTAATGGCATACTCTTTGGTCTTGAGGCCTTTACCTTAATTTTGAATTATAATAATATTTAAGTATATATATATATATATGTATGTATGTATATATGTATGTATGTATGTATGTATGTATGCATTGATGAGTTTGAACAATGAATTGAGAGCATGAACTATTAGAAATTCCTCTCTTGTTTACAAGTTTCTTATTTTCGTAAGATATGATTTATTCGAAATGCATTATTGGGAGTGTGAAATAGATGTCTTGATTTTGTTTATGACTTGATTATGGTTTTGAATTTAAAAGGGGAGGGGGGTTTACTTGGTGTTAAAGGTTAAATATGCTTATTGAGAAAAATTGTATTTTTGTCACAAATTTCATGACCACCACATGTTTATTGAAAAGTTGAAAACAATGACTTTTACATAATTTGACAAATGTTTGGAGTATGAATCTTCTTGAATTGTTTGAAGTATGGTGGTCCAAACTTTATGTTTTGAAATATAAGACTCTAGCATGATATTTTATGGCTCAGAAATATGACTTGCAAGTCTTGGTATGATGATACCATTTTAGATAATGCCATAATAACACCGAGCGTAACTGAAGGCAGAGTTCCTTTCAGAAATTTCAGATTTTGAACTTAGAATGACACATGTTTAGAAAAGGCTAAAATTGGTCTTAAAGAGATTTAGGTGGTTACCGAAGAAGGAATGAGTTCAGGAAACTCATTGCCTGAAACCATGTTTTGCCAATATGGGTTATTGCATTCCTAAAGAGGAATTATACGTTGGCCTAGTGCCCTGAGGAGTATCAGAAAAGAAACTCTAATCCTTGTGGCAAACTTGGGTTGGGGGCTTGGCTACTGAGTTAAGGGCGGATTCCATATAGCCTGTGGACTGTTAGACTTGCAGGGTGTACCACCTAGCTCAAAAGTAAAATGAAGAATGTTTTGCATCTACATAATTATTTGAATGGTCATTTGAAGTTGCCCATGTGATTAAAAGATATTTCATGCATAATGTTATAGGACTTGCTCTTATTTATTTTAGTTATATGAATACATTATTTTGGACTGCTCTGCGTACCAGTACAATTGTATTGACCCCTTATATTTCAGAGTTCGAGGCTCAGTCTAGAGGTCCTGCTAAGCCATAGAGCTATTCAGACAGAAGTGAACTGTGTATTTGGTGAGCCTTCTCTATTCTGAAAGGACTATATATTTCTGGAAACTTGTTATTTACTTTGTCTTAGGTCCACTGGGGGCCTATACTAGTTTCAGACAGTTGTTAGTTCCATATGTAATAGAGATATCACAGATAGAAACAGATGTTATCTAGCTATTGATGGATCTTCTTTCATATTGATGTATTTAATTCATATTATGACCATGTTTCCATAATGATTTATATTTTCATATCTTCTCTTTTATTTATTATGTGAGTATTGTGCATGAGTACCAGCTATAAGAGGGTGCCTGGACCTCCGTGGTTCAGGATGCTCGTTGTGTCCAGGGTCCCGGCTGGAGTGGTCACATCATCTTAGGAAATTTTGTAAGGGTCCAAAGCCAAGGTGTTTCATTAAAAATGAATATTATACAACCGTATGTGATGTGATCACATCATCCAAGAGAAGAAATTGTAGAAATCCAAATAAAGGTATTGAAATACTAGAAAGTACAGTCACTGAGGTGATAATCTAGGCTTATTGATGCCCAAGCACGATGAAAAAGCTTGAACAAAATGCTACCAGCTTTTCTGATATAGCAACAAAGAGCGTGATAAAGCTAATGATCAACCTTTTGGTTAAAGTACACAGCAAGTCTTCTTCGCCATAGTGTGAAGTGAAGATGGACAAGAACACCAGTATAGAGATTACTGAAGAAAATAATGCTAGTGCATCCATCATAGGGAAAAGAATGAACGTTTTCTCTTTTAGAAAAATAAGGGTGCATGTATCATTATTGTTCCCTCCTAGCGTAGTAAAGATTGTTGCAAACATTAATATTGTAATTAGTGCAGCAGCAAGCATGCAAGGTGATAAAATTTCATTCATCCACTTCTCTCCCTCTTTGACCAATTCCTTGTGTTACTCGATTAACTACATTCCAGGTGTTCGACCCTTTAAGTCTCTCATGTCCTTGTATGAGGCTTGAACTATTGTCTTAACTTCTTTTCAAATTCGAATCAGTGCATGACATCCTCAAGATAGCTGGATTACCACAATGACATATGTAAGAATTTTTTGTATTGGATATTTGAGATGCTTGAAATTTTGTAGTTATTTAAAAATGAAAAAAAATTATCACGATTCAAAAATTGAGGATCATGATAGAACTTGTCACGGAAAGCCTTGACAAGTAAGCCTATCACCTAAGGGAAGTAGCCCCAAAATCCAAGGCAAGGCTCCTACAACAAAACCAAACCACACAATTATTATAAAACAGAAGAACATACCCAAAGATGTCATACCATAATCCATGTCATGCTATAACTACTACTCCAACAAGATCACTCTAAATCTTCATATACCATAAGCATATACACTATATACATCACCAAATGTCTATTTAAAGTTTTTCAAATAATAATGAAACATTCAATGGATATTTATAGATACATCAAAAAACTTATTCAAAACAAAGTAGGAAGATAGAGTCAGCAGCTACCATTCTAGTTCTAGTTAAAAATAAAATGATACATGAACCTACCTGATCATGCAATAGCTTGTGCAACGATGGATTGTGTGGTGAATGATATCTCTTTTTAGAATTAGAATCTTAATTCATGGAGGAATTGAAAGTTGATAAAAGCGGATACTATTGGCTAGAACTAATCAACTCAGTCCTTACACCACACCTTGAACCTTACACTTAAATAACTGCTAATCCAAAACATCATTTATTAACGAATACATGTGCCTTGTTGATGTAGAGTAGTAAGATGATTGCGTGTGCTTCTCGTTAGTTGAAGTCCCATGAGAGAAATAACCATACCCATGATTTGGCGTTGGTTTCTAGCAATCATTATCATTAAGATATTAAGTGTAATCTCAAAGAAAGCCACTTTTATATCCACTGTGTTTGTGTTAGGATTTCCTGGTGTCACAATAAATGAACTATTCAAGTTATTTTTGAAAAATAAATAAAAATATATTTAGTAAAAAAAAAAAAACATAATTGCTACCTTATTTGATCTTTAGGAAAATATCTTTTAAAAATTCTTTTAATCTTTAGAAAAGAAAAATAGAAAACATAAAAATGAAAAAGAAAATTAAATAAAATAAATTATGCATGGATCCAATCCCCAATTCCCTAATACCACACAAATACACGTAAACATGGTTGTACACACACATATACAAAAAAAAAAAAAATATGTCTTTCTTAGGTATGACTATATTTTTTAAAATTATATTTATTCAAATCAATATCTGATAGTGTAGGTTTTTGAAATGCCTACATAATTAATTCAAAATATTAACTATTCAAATCAATATCCGAAAGTGTAGGTTTTATATATGCCTAAATAATTAATTAGAAATATAAATTTTGGAAGATAATAACTATCCTATCGCTATAAAACACCAATTACCATAACCACGTATTTAAAAAAACTACCCAAAACTCCATTACCCATATATTATTAAAAACCTACTAATTTCGGAGTTTCTTATTCTCCTATCTTCATTCAATGTAACACTCTGCACATTCGAACTAGAAATCGAACTGTTGCTCCTATGTGTGTAAGCTCTAATAGAAATTATTTCTAAGTGAGAATAAGTGTCATGATCGTTATCCTCGTGTTCGAATTGCTTTCAATGTGAAAGATCTTCATAAGAATATCTTAGAGCGAAGTTGAGCTAAGAACCTTTGATGCGGCTAAATCTTTGTATTTGATTTTACAAGGGACTACTTTGAACGTGTATAACTTTTGATACACGTAGAATTTTGTAGCTCATACTTACCAAATTATATATAATTGAGTCAACTTTTCAACAATACCAATTCCACCTTAATCCGATACCCGAGCGAAAAGTTATGGCTATTTTCGTAAAAGAGGCAGTAGCTGCATGTGATTAGTATGCGACGCACACTCCATTTCGACTCTATTTGTCACCTGAGGTTTCCAGCTTTCAGTCACCTTTTTTAGGGGCATTTTAGTCCTTTCCCCTCACCCAAAACCATCCAAAATACAAGATTTAAGCCCCCAAAGAGCTTTTGTTACATCATTATTCTCTTTTCCACTTTAAGAAAACACTAAGCCCCCAAAGATCAAGAATCGAGCTCTTAGGTCCAGATTTCTAAGAGATGGATGAAGATTTAGGTTCCATCCTTCAAACTAAGTAATCTAAGGTACGTGGAGTTTTCCTAAACTACATGGGAATGATGAAATCATTTTAATAAGGTTTTGAATATTGAGAAATTATATGTTTATGAATGGTTTTGAATTACATTAATAAGTATGTATCGTGAACATTTTGGTCTTGCGGCATTCCCTTAAACTTGAATTTTTACTCATGTATATGTACATATGCATTTTAAGTTTAGAAATATAAATTGAGAGCATGAATGACGTATTTCCCTCTCTCAATATGTTATTTCTCGATTTACAAGTTATGGGTTACTCAATTGCATGTATTAAAGCATGAACCAAAGGTTTTACTATCATTTATGAACTTTATGTTGGTTGTGAATTAAAGAGAGGGATATTTCTTATTTGTAAATATTGAAGATGATATTGAAAGAATTGTATTATTTGCTATGAAGTAAATGACCACTATATGTTTAAGAATTGAAATAAAGAATATTTGCATAAGTTTTCATGTACTTCAATATACAAATTCTCTTTTACTGTTTGAATGACTTAGTGGTCCAAATATTATGTTTTGAATGAAAGGATTGTAACATGACATTTATGGCTTAGATATTTGACTTGCAAGTCTTGGTATGACGATACTAAATAGGTAAATGTCATAATAGATTCTGAACAGATTAGAATTTTAGATTTTCAGATTTAGAGTTTAGAAAGATGAATGGTTTTAAAAAACTAAAATTGGGCTTAAAGAGAGTTAGATGATTACCCCGAAGAAAGTACGAGTTGAAAGACTCTATGCTGGAAACTGTGATTTGCTGTCACAGGATTATGGTACCCTGCTTTGTGATCTTGTGTACCTTAATTCAAGTCGTCCCAATTTGGGACTAAGGTTAGTATCCCTATTTTATGATCTTGTGCACTACCATGACATGTTGACTTGATTAGGGATTTTGGCACCCTGTGTGTGATCTTACGTGTCCCCTTTACTGATACTCCAGTCCTTGCGACAAACTTGGATTGGGGGCTTGGCCGCTGAGTCAAGGAAGGATTCCATATAGCCCATGAAATTACAGATTGTAGGGTATACCATCTAGCTCAGAATCGAAATAAAGACTAGAGTCATGATTTCAAGAAAGTGTTTTGAAATTTACCAAAGAATGCCCATGTATTTTTCCTATATCGTATGTTAATTATTTTATGAATTTCTCTCGCTTATTTTGTCTAACATACATTATTATGAATGCTCTACATACCAGTACATCTGTATTGACCCCCTATATTTCAAGTTTCGAGGGCCAGTCTAGCAATCCTGCTAAACAGTATATTGCTGACAAATATTCAGAGTGGGTAAGCCTCCCTTACTTTGAAGGGCATCTTGTTTACTTATGTTGATATCATTGGGTTTTAGTTTATTATTCAAGATGAGGCTTTGTCCTAATTTCAGATAGAATTTTGTTTTCAATTATAGTAGAGATTTCGCAGACGTGTATTAGATGGGTTGAGTTTTATTGAACTTATATCCGCAGTACTCAATTTAGATATTAAGTTGACCATGTTTCTATTTGTTTTTCACATTTCCTTGTAGTATATGAATTGTATATATGATTGCCAATTAGAGTAGGGCTCTCAAACCATCATGATTTGGGATGCTCGTCACGGCCTGGGACTTCATTTGGGTCATAAAAAAATTGGTATTAGAGCATGGTTCATGGTCCTAGGGTGTCTGTGAAATCATTTCTAGTAGAGTCTTTCTTGTGGTTATGTTGTGCACCACACTTATAATCAGTAGACTACCATGCATTTAGGAGTTATTTCTTATTCTTTCATAGACTAGTTCATGCTATAGTTTCATCCATAAGAAAGTTATCCAAGTTTCTTCCTTATTCAGAAGAATATTGGAACTATATTTTCACCCGAGTAGTAGTATATGTTAAAGTGCCATGACCTATTGGTAGTGAGATGACCAAGAAGTTGGTGATGTGAAGTCACAAGGTTAGAAGTCAGAGTGAGGATGAATTTTGTGTAAATAAATAGTTTTAGTTGAATAATCTTGGATTAAGGAGTGGGTTGGCATTTTATAGTGATAGACTAATGTGGTTGAAATAATTGTAGACTGTATGGTAGTCTATAAATAAAGTGGCTGGATAAGATTACTATTTATTCAAAATAGGGAAGAATCTCAGAATGGATAGTTATGGTTGTAGTAGAAATCACGTATAGGCTTTGAATGGAAAGGAGTAAATTAGTCAATAAGTTATGGGGAGAGACTCATTGTTGTATATAGAATTTTGAAGGTAGTGGTTATATATGCATGGGTAAGTAAATATAATGTGAGGGAGTAGGATATGTTTATAAGGTCATAATGGGTAATAATATAAGATTAAGATCAACTATCCCTATTATGTGACTTTTCCCCCTTGATTGTCTTTTCTCTAGTCATAGTAAACTGTTACTATGTGTGAGAAGGTATGTAGCAGATTTAGAGGTATTGTAGTAACTTCGTGGAGAGAATGAACTTATGGGTCATAGTTACATGAATTAAGAGACTTAGGTTGATATTTCTATTTATTAGACTAGTACAATATGCGGCATGCTTTATCGGTGTTACATGATTAGGCTTAGACAATAGGATTGAGCTTTAGATGTGGATTGTGGTGGTGAGAATAGTAGCTTAAAATTAATGATGTATGTTTTATGGGAAAGAATTAGTAGTCTTGATATAATTTGTGAAAGAGCCTAGGTTGATAATTTATGAAAGGTTTAAGTGGTAATTGTAAGGTATATATGTATATGAAGACTAGTGTTAAAATGATGAATTGTGGTTGAGTCATTAAGTGGATAAGGGCGTAAGTATATAAGAATAAGTTGCACCCCTTAGTAGTATGGCGTTAGGTAAAATTTTATGGTATAAGTGTCGCATGTACCTAGTTCATATTCTTGGATTTTGCAGCATAGGAAAGCCTAAGGAGTTATTGTGTAATGTTCCTTAGAGATAAATTGAGGAAACACAGGTAGGCAGTATGTTCCTTCAGTATTGTCTTTAAAACTTTATCATGATGTAAGTTATGTGATTAATGGTCTAATGTTAGAATGGTAAGTAGTGGAGAGTGGATTTTTATGTGATAAGAGGTAGGGATATGTATGCTCATGAGAGTGTGAGTTATAGGGTAATGGCTGTAGAGGATAGAAAAAGTTAAGAGTAGCATTTCCAAAAGCAAGGCCTTCAGAGTATAGTTTATTAGGGAGAGTTTATAGTTTATGTATATGGTTATATCCAATTTGTGTTGAGGGTTGTGGCTATAGATTTGTTGTGAGGTTATGTATGTAAGTATAGGATTATGACTTTGATCTAATGGGGAGGCGGTGAATTAAGGTAGTTCCCAAATTTTCTTAGTGTGTCTAGTTGTGGGTGGGAGTCATGATAAACCTATTGGTACTCAATCATACTCCTCCTACTTCAATTTAGAAGATTATTCTGCTAATGTCTTATGTCATGTGTTCAAGTCATGCCTATGGCTATGGTTCGAGTTCTTTATGTAACTCATGTCAAGTCCCGATCTCCAAATTAAAAGCAATATGTCCCTCAATGGTCCAATATTCCAAGTATTCAAGCTCTATGTTATGTTGTTCATGATCCATAAATCCATGTCCCAAATCATGCTTGGTTCTATGGATGTAAGACCCCGCAAATCTTCCTAACCATTAAATCTCCTTGATGCATGTCAAGGGAAGATTAACACTTAAAATTTGGCTAAATGTTGGAACTTTTTCATTACATAAAGCATTTGAACTTTGACGAATTATTTTGTATCCTTCCCGACCTCCGATTTCCAAGTTTCAAGTTGTGTTGCGATGGGGAAAGGTCCTAGTCATATCGGGTTTCAGAATTTTTTGGATAGCATAAGGGAGTGTTTGAACTTTAGGAACAGTAGCTAAAGCCTATGGGGAGGCGCCACCCAACCTATCTAAGGCTCTGAGCAAGGCGTCGCCCAGCTTAGCAAATGCTTTGGGCAAGGCGCTGCCCAGGCTGGAGCCTTTATGCCCAGTTTTCAGCATTCCACCTCCATGCTTTTAGGGGTAATTTGGTCAATTTCTACCCCTATATATACTCATAAACACGGGATTCAACATTATTTCACCCAAATATGGTTGGTTTCTCTCTAAATCACTAAAGAACAAACTAGGGTTTTCAATTAAGGATCCAAAATCAAGGAATTCCACCATCCATCTTCATAGAATCAAGAACTAAGGTATGCAAAGTGTTTATCTATGGGTCCCTTCCGCCCATAGAGCTCAAGAATTCTTTTTCAAAAATAACGTTTATGAATTTATAAGTTTCCATAAGTGATTTGAATTATTATTCATGCTTATATTGTTATTAGGTTATAATTCATGCTTTAGATTGCAAGTTGCATGATTTGATTCTAGTATTTGGTAGATTGCATGATGATCATGATTAATTCCTTAAAATTACAATTTGGTTGATGAAATCATGACACTTGGGTGTAGTATATGTTGTATAATCAAATCATGCTCCCAATATGTTTGATAGAATGCTTATGTGAAGGAAACAGTGTCATTGTAATATGTTAAGTTTAGAATTCCCAATTATATGTCAACGAATGCATGTCAAGTGTTTGTTGGAAAGCCTTAGAGATTGATTTATGATATGTTGTATGTACTCTTATTCATGTACATTCCTTAGCGAATATACTTTGAGACTTTAACATGCCTCCCTATACTATTATATGTTCATGATTTCCATGTGCTTGAAGAGATGCTCCATTGATTGTATTGTGAGTGATAGATGATCCTAATGTTATTCAAAAGTCCCATGTATTATTTAATTTATGCTATCGAGTCCTGGTGGTATTTATACCCGAAATTTAGCTGCTTGTCGGGTCAGTCTCAATATAATCTCAGGGTGTTATGATCAGTGAAATTTATACAATTACAGGACTTAAACGAATTCAATGATCTCAGTATAGCCCAATCTAGATCTAATATTCAGTTCAGATTCATTGAAACTCAGTAAGCTAACAAGAATTCAGTAGCATTCAATCAGATAGTAGAATCCAAATTGCATTCTGTCAGATAACGGAACCAAGCAAACTCAGTATGATCAGTTAAGTAAGATAATCAGTAACAAACTCAACTCAGTCCAGTACAGTTAAAATAAGTTCAGATTCTTTCAATTAGGAGTAGGAACTAGCACCGAACGAGTGCAGGGATGATGACTTCCCCGGTAGAGTCATTAGTAGCAATCCTTGAAATCTAGAACTACGTAGCCAACGCAGGACCAGGAGTCACTCGTTAAATTAAGGCCGGATTACCTTCCAGGAGCCACCCGTTTCCTTAGGCTTGACTTCCTATTCAGGGTCACCCATTTGAGAGGCTTGACCAAATAAGTTTCTTTACCTATGGCATGATAATGACACCCTTCTAGCTGGGGTTGTAGTTTGGACCATACTAGTTTAGATTTGGGGCACAGTCTCAGTTTCCAATTCAGTCTTCAGAATAGAACTCAGGTAATTCTACAGATTCAATACTGTTAGACACAGTCAACCATCTTTATTATTAGCAGATACGAAGATCACCTATTAGATAGGCCTCATCTCAGATACAATCAGTCATTATTCCCATTATCTATAGATTCAGAGATCACCTATTATATAGGCTTGATCTCAGATTTAGTCAATCAGTATCAGTATCAGCAGATTTAGAGGTCACCCATTATATAGGTTTGATCTCAAGACATAATCATCCTTATTACTATAAGTAGAATCAGTTATTCAGTATTCTATTGTTAGTAAACTCAGATGTTAGTATTTGTAAACTCAGTTGTCAGAAATTTAAGTATTCAAAAGTTGGTATTCAGTGTTACCACAATTTCAATTATAGTTTATACATTCATGTATGTATTTTCATTCAACATACCCTTATTATTCAGTCAGTATTGTTCATGTATAAGCCCTTGCATTCAGCCTACCACTCTTATATACCAGTACATTCAAAGTAATGACGCATTTGCGCTATGGTGTCTTTACTATAGTTTTAGAAGCGTGAGACCCAGAGCAGCCTTAGTAGTTAGGTTCTGTTAGCAGCAGTAGACGCAACAGTGAGTCCTCATCATTCGATGATGCTTCTTATTTCAGTATTTCATTAGATTCAATTTATTTTCACTAGATGGAGTTGGTTGGGGATATGTCCCACAACTCCACAGTTCAAATAGATTAGAGGATTTTTCAGACTAGAGTTTTTCAGACAGGTGTATTAGTATTCAGTTTTTAGTATAAATTATTTTAGATGTTTTGAACCTTATGGCAAGTTTTTGCCAGTTTTCTATTTATTTATATTATATTATGCAATGCTTAGTTATAGATATCAGAAAAGGGTTAGCTTGTAGTCTTTCAGCGTCATGAGCACCGTGTGGCATTCCAGTTATAGAAAATTGGGGTGTTACAAAGGAACTATGTTTTTCTTTGTTACTAATTCATTTTTATGATGGGATTAGCTAGAGTGATAAGGTTTATGCAAATAAAATATAGATAAATAACCTCAAGTATCCATCCTTGTCTCAATCACTGACTTATGAATTTCGACTTTATGTTATACAAATCATGAGATACGTGCACCCGTGTTTCTCACTACAGTCTGTCCTAAGAAATCATGTTATTTTGTGTTTATGTCAAATGGCTCTTTACTTATGATCAAGACACTTGATATCTAAAGTACCTCATATCTATTCTATTGTATCTTCACCTCATGTCTTACCTGAAGTATATTAATAAATATGAGCTATAATTGAGTAGTGTTTCTCCCATTCATGATGCTTATGCTCGGGTCCCTCAATAATTTGATGTATGTTAGTATGATGGTGGTTGTGGAATGGTGGTGATGATTAAGGTAGGGAAGTAGATATTCTTAAATGTGAAAAACTTTAAGTGATTTCTTGAGCTAAGGCCATGGGAGAAGGAGGAAGAAGGAGATGAAATTTTGTTATGTGAAATAGTTAGAAAGGAGATATATAGAAAAAATCTTTATGATAAAGATTGATTTTTCTAGTCTTTGTGGGAGAAATCCATGAAGTGGTTCTAGTAATGACAGGCTTGAATGTTGTGGTTGATGAAAACACAACCGATGAACTATATGTTTAGTACTCCCTGAATTTAGAACTTGAGTGTGTTTGATGGTAGTGACAAGATAGAAAGTGTGAAGTAATATTCTCAATGGGATGTAGAGTATAGGGTCCCATAGCTTAAGCTAGAACCTCTTTTCTCTGAGCTAGGCCGTAACATAGAAGCATTATGTAGTGGAATGCAAACTCTTGTGGTTAGAAATGCTATGGGAGGATTGTAAGTTGCAAATTATGCAATATGTTATTTGTTGTTTGGGGACTAGTTGAATAATGTCTCTAAGTTTAATTCTATTCATTGTACCTTCTGAGGTAGAAAATGCTTTTAATCCTATGTCCCATAATACAAGGCTTAACAAATAAATAATTAAATCATCATACTCTCATAATCAAATAATATTTTGACATAATTCCATCTCAACATCATACATATATCGGATGGTATAATCCCATAGCTCATGGACAATAATATAAGATATAAAACCATATTTCCAATTCATGGTAAAACATGTAAAATCTCATGTCAATGTAATTCAACAAAAATACCGAGCACAAGATCAAAAGGGTAATCTTGTTCAAAGCTCCACATACCTAAAAATGGAAGATGAATATGAACTTCCAAATCTAGAACTTTATTCACGAAAATAAAGGGTGCTTCTCGAATCCCTTAATATGATCAACTCGAATCCCAAATCAATTTGAAATTTCTACGGTTCAATCAAGAGACATAGAAGGATGAAATTTGGAGTAGTAGGGTTGGGGTTTGAGCCTTAGGAAATTTTGGAGAAAAATAAGATATTGAATTATCTTAATAGACTTAAATCCATGGTTTACCCAGATAGATTGGAGTGGGAATGACCAAAATACCCTTAAAAATCAAATAATGTTAAATCTGTCCTTTGGTGGACTATTTTGATAGGCTGAAGTAGATCGACCATAACCTTTTGCTTCGATGGCCAAATTGGATGAAATTAATTTTATTGGAAAGAGGACTTTCAGAGCTTTCTGTTGATATATAGTAGCTCACCCAGATCATTATGTACAAGGAGCTATTATTGTTTGAAGTTGACCCTAAAATTCACCTGGCCTCAGTATTTTTTTCCTGCACATTTACTGTTCACCACTATTCACAGTTAGATAGGAATGATCATAACTCATCGCTCGAGTGTCCGTTTTGGATGATCCATATATCATTGGAAATATTATTCGATTCTCTACACAATGATGGGTCGCATATCTAGAAATTCCACACACAAAAAAATTATTAATCATGATAAAGAACAGAATTTAACACATTTTCGTCCGAGATCTTAACGGAAAAATTTTCTGGGGCATCACACGCACTCAAGCCCTTGAATCAAAAGGACTAATCACCTGCTGAAAGGAAGCTGTAGACTGACTGAATATGGTATGTGTGCTACAACTTGTACCTACATTATAAGATAATGTATCACATAGACATATATATGGGTTAGCACTTTAAGAATGTACTGAGTATATGGGGGTGTATGCATGAGTAAAATAATATCTCAATATCATCATAATTTATAAAATCATACATGCTAAATGTAAATGACTCACGTAGCTTGAGTAATCTGAAAACTGAATCTCATAAATTATGAATAGTAAAACATATAGTATAAACCTCATGAGTCATTACACTTAGTTCTACAAGTTGTTCTTGCATTCTTTCTTTAAATTGTACTATCTAAGTGTAGAAAGGACTCACTCTTAAATCTGAAATCTGAAGCTACTATCTTTCTTTAAAATATAATTTGAGTAAAACTTGTGAGCCTTTACACTTATTTTTTTGTTAAAATATGTATTTCGTTCTTATTATTAAATGATGAAGTCTAAAGGAAATCTGAAACTCATTTTGCATAGTAAATACTTTATCTCAATCCTTTAAATCATTAACACTATTTCAAGAGTGGGGAACATCTTTTGGGAGGTTCTTAAAACCAACATGTACTCCATGTGAGCATCCATGATGTCCCACAACTTTCCCCCATAAGGTTAGGGCCTATCTACCCTTGCCATCAAAATAGAACAATCTCATCTTAGTGATCACTATCTCAATTATCCACATATAGTGGAAGTAAATGTCTCAACTTATGGTGGAACCTAATTCTGGGGTATGAAACCATAGTACCATGCCCAACTCGGTGCTAAATACTACTCCCAATACTATGCTCAAAATCTCAAGAAAATCCACTTTAAATTAATCTCATATACCATAATTAAATCAATTATAAAGTTTGTAATCTCATTCTTGAAGTGGATTTCAACTCTATGATGACCAAAACTCAAATCTTTCTTACTTCAAATTAATCAAATCATAGGTATATGTAGCATATCAATTCTCAAAACATCATTCTCAATGAGGGTTCAATGACCTATATATCAGTACTATTAATAAATATTATAAAGTTCATGCTCTATATCATAAACATGTATCATTTATTTAGAAATCTGGAAATTTTAGCTTTAAGCATAATAATAACATCAAACACATGAAATTTATCTTCTATACATATAGAAATGTCATAATCTCTTGAAAAACAACATAGGATATAAATTCATACTTCAAATTCATAGCAAAACATATAAAATAATATATATTTGTAAATTAACTTTAGTTTTAGGCACAAGAATGAAAGGAGAGTTCCTGTTCAAACCCCAAATACCATATTTGACTTGATTCAATGGAAAAAGATGAATTTTGAAGCCTTGAGAGTGTTCTTGAAGGCTTTTCTTGCAAGTTCTTGAGTGGTGGTGCTTTGATTCTTGAGTTTTTTTAAAGAAGGGTTTGAACCTTGTTCTTGAGGGTTGATCTTGAAAGGAACCCTAATTTTAATGTTGAGGATGAGTGAGTAGTTATGTGCTTCATTTTGGTATAATTAGGTGTTAAAAATGGTGGAAAAAAGACCCAAAAATCTCATCAAAACATCATTTCAGCATTGTTTCGGACTTGGTTGACGGTCTGGGTGACGGACTGTCACTCTGGTGATTGACCTTCACTCCAACCATCATTTTTGGTCCATAAAGTGGGATTTCTACCTTATTTATGATGGCCAAAGTGAAGGTCCGTCACAAAGTTGATGGTTCGTCAGCTTTCCCGCCGCGCTTTGGCAGTCGGACAGCTCTTTGATAAAACGGCCATAACTTTTTACTCTGATAACGGATTTTGACAAAATTGGTATCATTGGAAAGATAATTCAATTATATATATTTTTTGTGTCATGAACTCAAAAATTCATATTATAAAGATAGATATGCTCATCTGAAGTTAAATATACCAATATCCTTCTCAAGAATTTAATCGGTAAGGGATGTTTAGATTCGCCTAATATCTAGGAAATATTTGAGGCCTTAATACACATCAAACTTGATCATAAAACCACCAAATAACTATAATTTATTTCTCATGAGATTTAAGAATGGTTCTACTATTGGTTAGGATTCTTGGGTGTATTACAGAAATAACCCAAATAGCCCTCTTGGATGCGGAGCTTGATTGCAGAAAATTACACTGGTGGGAATAGGCAGGGCGCCACCTTGCCAGCACCTTGGATTACTGCATCTCAAGAAATGTCTGTAACTTTTCATCAGGTATCGGATTTTTAACGAATCAAATGATCTTAGCTCAACATTGTTCTAAGTCATTGTTGTGAACATTTTTCACTTCTAAACTACTTCATAAACTATGATAATGATCATGAAACTTGTATTCACATGAGAATAACTTGAATTGGAGGTTATAAATGTAAGGACGATGGTTCATAAACTAGCTCAAAAATGCGGGGTATTATAGTTGTCCATGGTTTGAGAGGTTGAAGCCACGGATTCCTATGTAATTGTACCTAAAAAAATAACAAGCCTACAAAACAAAACACAAGTTAGTTCTAAACAACCTCACCACACTCTCACACACTTAATCGTCTTACACTTTGTTTCACAAGTGTTGCAAGCCGGCTTGTAGTTCGTGATGATTTGATAGGTGAGTCTACTCCTTTTTCGGGATGGATTCTTTGTTTGACGACTCAAGAAAGTAATGTACGAACTTGAATCAAGATGTACTACGATATAAAAATGACAAAAGCACAAAAGAAATGTAGACACGAATAATGGGTTCAAAGGACTAAATGACAATCTAGTAGGAGTTTACTAGTTTCTTAATTAGTTCTAGAATCAACTAATGAAACCAACAATCAACAATTAGAAATGAGAAAAAAAATCCAAATTTAAGCTTTATATTGATGGTGAACATTAATTAGAGTAATGTGGCAATATGCAATTGGTCTCGACCCCATACAAATTTAGTCACCAATTTGAAATTTTAATCTTCACACAATTTAGAATGGAAGACAAATGATTTTGGAGGGAAAGTATAAGCCTTTAACCCTTCTTAAGTCCAATCTCCAAAAATATGAGGCTTGACTTGTACTAGTCCCACAAAACAAGGTCTCTTGAAACAAGAAAAATTAGGTGGAAAGTAGATGTCAAGTCTAGAAAGTGATGGGCTCAGGTCTTCTCACAAATAAACTTTACAACTTTTATTTTCACCCTTTTGAATCTATTTTGCACTTTTTGTTGGTTAAGTTATAAGACTAGGTAAAGAACAAGATGAACATAACAAAAACCTTCAAGACCACCACCACAAGACACCAACAATTTCCACTCCAACGTCAAACAACAACACACAACACAATCAACTTCAATGTACAACACACGGCTACTTTAAGGTCACAACAATAATATCAATATTATAAGCTCAACTTTATATCTAGACACCATTTGTGTTAATGACAAAGAAACTAACACAAGTAACACACTATACAAACAAAATTTATACTAGATCTAGTCACAAAATCTTGGCCAAAACAACAACAACAAGGTATACACCTCTCGACCAAGTACACAAACACAAGAACACTTCCTTTTTTTAATTTTTCTAATAAGCAAGACCAAGATTTGATCATATAGGAACAATATCAATCCATGCTCTGATACCAAATAAAACAAGAAAGTCCAAGAACTCACTTAAACATACACCCAAAATAGTGCACAAGTTTAAGAGAATCGAGGACCCTTTGGATGGCCCCTCTCAGATTTAAGAACAACAACACGAACACAATTTAACGACGTATTTAAAACCTATTTTCAGTAGACAACAAACTATATTATTAACTCAACAATTACGAACAATATTATAATAACTACAAAAGAGTCACGGGTTGCATTAACAAGAGAAGAATCGAAACTTACAACAAGATACAAAGATAGATAGCCAGACAAATGTAGGTTTAATCTTAAAAACCCAAGATTCTATTTCACTCTTGGACCTTTAACACCACACACAATATAAATCTAACTCCTACGTTGATACAAAAGGGACTTTACCTCCTCTAAACACCAATGTCTTAAGCCATGAATGCAACACTAGTGATTCCACACTAGTATCACCCTAGTTTCGGGTTTCCTCCTAAAGAGAAGAGAGGACTTGCCTCTCAAAGAATTTTAGAACATACAAATATCATAAAAGTATAAGTAGTAAATGACCTAAAATGTTTTATATATACTAGGTTAAAAAACTGTGTGAAATATCCAAAATGACCCCTTAGTCAATGTATTCAAGTGAACGCCCTTAGAATGTAGTTTATGGACTATTTTGGAGCCTATTTAGGCCCTTATTTTCACTTTAGTTGCATGATCTAAATCTCAGGTTCAATACATCTCTCATATGTCCACCTTCGTGGTCGTACTCGTATCAATCTTGTCATATGCTCAAAATTCATCTGTCATGAGGTGTAGTATAGTTAAAGTTGTGTATTATGGGTAGTATTTGATCCCCGATTGGGCTTGAGGCACTCTACATGAATAGGCTCTAGTTTGGGTCATGTCTAATTGGTATCAAAGCCCTATGTTCATGGTCACTTGGGAGTCCACAAAGCCACGTAGAGTAGAGTTTCTTTTAAGGGTGTGTAGTGCACCATACTCATAAGGGAGAGTCTACAATGAATTTAGGAATGTTTCTCTTTTGAGTGTTCTTTTTTCAAGTTGTATAGTCTAAGGTACTAGATTCTTCTCTAATATCCATTTGTTTATTTTCTATATTGTGCCTCCTCGATGAGTTGAAGCTCAAGAAAACTCCTCTATCATACTTGGGGATAATGCTAATTGGACCTGTTCTACTTATGGGGTCCATACCTAATCTAGGGGCCTAATTCCTGATTGTCCTCCTATAGTTTTACCAGTTCCCTCCAGTCCTCATCTAGCTTCTTAGGATGATGTGATGAATATTGAGTTTCGTTAGTCTATCCATATATTGTCTTAGTTGGTAGCTTCTCAGGTTGAGCGTGGTATATCTATTACTCCATATTATAAGGCCTTAAGGGTTATCCAGTTCATGAGGTTAAACCCTTTGACCTTTACTAGTGTTAAGGTAGAGGAGGATCCTTAAGGTTTTCTGAATGAGATGGAAAAGATTTTTTGTATTATGCATGCCATAAATATGAAAGACATAGAGTTTACTACCTACCAACTTAAGGATGTGGCATACCAATGGTATAAAAAATGGGATCAGGCAAAGGGTAATGGTGTTGAGTGACCTCTATGGGAAGATTTATCTAATGCTTTTTTGGATTATTTCTTTCCTCAGGAGTTGAGGGAATCTAATGCAAAAGATTTTATTAATCTAAAACAAGGTAAGATGCCAGTAAAGAAGTATGCATTAAATTTTAACCAATTATCTCGGTATGCTCCAGAGATGATTTCTAGAATGAGGGATAGAATAAGGAAGTTTGCATTCAGGTTGTCCAGAGACTTGATTTCGGAGAGTAAGGCCGCCTTGTTGAACAAAGACATGGATATTTCCAGGTTGGTTGTGTAAGTGCAACAGGTGGAGAAAGAGAAAAAGAACAGGATGAAATAGGGAAGAGGTAGGACAAGAACTTTAGGTTCTCTGATCAGGGTGGTGGCTAACAACAAAGTGGCAGAGATAGTTTTAAGTGTCCTAAGAAGAAGTGGAGCAATTCTGGGACTTACTCGATAGCCAGTGCTTCCTACAGAAAGTCATTGGGTAATAGTATTTTCATTATCGTGACAACTTCAGGGCACATGGTGCCTAATCTCAGGCTAGTGGGGCCTAGTCAGCTCTGTGATGTCCTCTTTATAGGTTTTTTGTTAGATTGTATTTGGGTTTCTATGAAGAACGAAAGGAAAAATGCTTCAGCTGTGGTCAGCCAGGGAACATGCTTAGAAATTATCTTGTTAATAAGGTTTCTTCGGGGGAAAACAAGGTTTTAGTTTCTTCATCATCAACTTCAGCACCAAAGGATGCCTCATTTAATTTAGGCTCTGGTCAAAATCACCTTTATGCTGCTAGGTATCGCCTGATGTCGTCACTAGTATGTTGAAACTCTTTTCTCGTGATGTGTACCACTTACTTGTTTCGGGGTCCACTCTCTCTTATATGACCCTATTTGTAGTTGTGCATTTTTGTTTTGGTTTGGGTTCGAAGTTTGTTTCAGACCTTTTTTGAATTTCTACCACGTTAGGTAACTCTCTGATTACTTAGAGAGTCTATAGGGGGTGTTTGGTATCTATTGGTAGTAAAGAAACTTTGATGGATCTGTTTGAATTAGATATGGTGGATTTTGATTTCATATTAGGGATGGATTGATTGCACACGTGCTATGCTTCTCTAGACTTTCAGACCCATAAGGTTGTCTTTAAATTCCCTAATGAACTGGTTATTAAGTAGGAGGGTGGTTCCTTAGCTCCTAGGGGAAATTTTACATCCTATTTTAGAGATCAGATATTAATCTCCAAGGGGTATCTCTATCATCTAGTCTAGGTTAAATATTCTGACCTGAATGGTCCTTTTTTGCATTCTATCCCAGTGGTGAATGAATTTCCTAAAGTCATCCATGATGACCTTTCTGGTGTTGCTCCGGGTAAAGAGATTGAATTTGGTATTGATCTTATTTTGGACACTCATCCAATTTCTATTCCTCCGTATAGAATGGCTCTAGCCTTAAGAAAAAACTCAATAATCTTTAAGATAAAGGTTTCATCTTGCGTAGTTTATCCCCATGGGGTGCATCGGTGTTATTCATGCGTAAGAAGGATGGTTTCCTTCGGATGTTATTTATTACCGGTAGTTGAATTAGGTAATGATAAAGAATAGGTATCATATTCCAAGGATAGATAATTTGTTTGATCAGTTGCGGGGTGCTAAGTTTTTCTCCCAAATTAATCTTTGATTTGGGTATCACTAATTAAAGATTAAGGAGGTGGATATCCCTAAGACTGCTTTTCATACCCAGTTGGCCATTTTGATTTCTTGGTGATGTCATTTTATTTGACCAATGCCACTGTGGTGTTCATGGATTTGATGAATAGGGTCTTCCATCAGTTTTTTGATCTATTTTTCATAGTGTTCATAGATGACATCTTGTTATACTCAAAGTGTGAGGTAGATCATGCGAATCACCTCCGCATTGTATTATAGACCATGAAAGAGAAGTAGTTGTAGGCCAAATTTTTGAAATATGAATTCTAGTTGAACGTTGTCAGTTTTTTGGGTCATATCATTTCCAGTGAAGGGATCATGATAGACCCATAGAAGGTTGAAGTGGTTAAGATATTCAAAGCTTCTTGGGTTTAACTGGTTACTACAAGAGGTTTGTGGAGAGTTTTTCGACTATAGCTGCCCCATTGACTAAGTTGACTCGGAAGAAGGTCAAGTTCTTGTGGTATGATGCTTGTGAGGAGAGTTTCGAGAAGATGAAGGATAAGTTGACTTTGACTCTGATCTTGACTTTGACAAAAGACACTAATGGGTTTGTTGTGTACTTTGATGCATCCCGTGTTGGACTTATTGCATTCTAATGCAGCATGGTAAAGTGATAGCTTACGCCTCTATACAATTGAACGTGTATGAGAGGAATTATCCAACTTATGACTTAGAGCTTTTGGGTGTGGTGTTAGTATTGAAAATCTGGCATCATTATTTGTATGGAGTGTATGTGGATATCATCTCTTATTATATGAGGCTGCAGTCTATGTTTACTCGGAAAGAACTTAATCTCGAGCAAAGTAGATGGCTTGAGCTTCATAAGGATTATGATATGAGCCTTCACTACCACCCATGTAAGTCTAATATGGTTATTGATGCTCTTAGAAAGTTATCCATAGGGAGTCTAGCTCTATACATAATGAGAAACGGGAGTTGGTAAAGGATATTCACCATCTGGCTAACCTTGGAGTTCGTATCTTGGACTCCAAGGGCGGTGGTGTGTTGGTGCAGAAAGTGGTGTGGTCATCTCTTGGTCCTAAAATCACGGAGAAATAGATGTTAGATCATGTCCTAATGAGGATCCAGAGTAAGGTAGGTGGGCAGAAGGTGATGGTCTTTGATATTAATAGTGATGGTACTTTAGCGGTACCAAGGGAGGTTATGTGTTCTTGATGTAGATGGTTTACGTGAAAGGATTTTGGCTCAGGCACAAGATTCGTGCTATGTTGTTCATCCTAGTTCGACAAAAATGTATCATGACCTCAATGAGATGTATTGGTGAAACAATATGAAGAAGGGTGCGGCTAACTTTGTAACTAAGTGTATGGTGTGCCAACAAGTGAAATTTAAGCACATGAGGTTAGGAGGATGGCATCAAGAGATAGAGCTACCTAAATAGAAGTGTGAAGTAATCAACATTGATTTTGCTACTGGTCTCCCTCTATCTTAGAATTACTTTGATTTGATCTGGGTCATCGTGGATAGGATGACTAAGTTTGCTTACTTTTTTCCAGTAAGGATTAACTCCTTGACTGAGGATTATGCAAGATTGTATCTCTAAGATATTGTAAAGTTGAATGGGGTTCCTATTTCTATCATCTATAATCATGATATGCATTTTTCATCTCACTTTTGGCAGTTGTTTTAGAAAGGGTTAGGGACTAAGATGAGTCTGAGTACTGCTTTCACCCATAGTTGGATGGGCAAGAATAAAGGACTATTTAGACGTTAGAAGATATGCATCATGCCTGTGTGATTGTAACGACCCGAACTGAGGCCCTGGCCATGATAGACATCCCAAACCATGAAAGCCCGAGTGCCCTTTTTCTTTCTGGTAATCATACATAACGTTCATACAATGTAAAGAGATGCGGAATATTAACATACAGAGACATGATCAATCTCATAACTTAACTGATTAATATGAAAGAAAGTTCTTAACATTCAAAACACACGACACCAGTCTGTGAAACCCTTTGTGCCCTCAGGAAGGGTCAAAAAAGGTGCAGTAGTCAACTTGTCTTTTAATTTCTCAAAACTATTCTCACAAGAGCCAGAACACACGAATATCACCTTTTTTTGTGTCAACCTGGTAAGTGGGGTAGCTATGAAAGAAAAACTTTCTACGAACCTTCTGTAATACCCTGCCAAACCAAAAAACCTCCGAATATCAATTGGAGTCATGGGTCTGGGCCATTTTCTCACTGCATCAATCTTTTGGGGGTCAACCTTAATTCCCTGTCTAGATATAATATGCCCCAGGGAATAAATAACACTAAGCCAAAATTCACACTTGGAAAATTTTGCATACAATTTATGATCTTTGAGGGTCTGAATGATAATTCAGAGGTGACTGGCATGATCCTTCTCACTCTTAGAGTAAACTAAAATGTCATCAATAAAAACTGACAAACAGATCTAGAAAATGATGGAACACCCTATTCATTAGGTCCATGAAAGATGTAAGGGCGTTAGTCAATCCGAAGGACATGACTAAGAATTCATAATGGAAATATCGGGTTAGCAAAGTTATCTTAGGAATATCAGCCTCCCTAACCTTCAATTGATAATACCCAAACGAAGGTCTATATTTGAGAAGCATTTAACACCTTGGAGTTGATCAAATAAATCATCGATTCTGGGAAGAGGGTATTTATTCTTAACTGTGACCTTATTTAGATGATGTTCATCTATACATATATAGAGGAATCCGTCTTTCTTATGTACAAAAATTATAGGTGCAACCTAGGGAGAAACACTAGGATGGATAAAGCCTTATTTAGAAGATCTTTCAGTTGTTCTTTTAACTCTTTCAATTCTGCAGGAGCCATTCTGTATGGGGGAATAGAAATAGGATGGGTATGTGGTAACAAGTCAATGCCTAAATCTATCTCCTTATTAGGGGGTATAGTTGGGAGATCATTAGGAAAGACTTTTGGGAATTCATTAACTACAGGAACAAATTGGAGGGAAGAACTTTCAGCACTGGAATCTCTAACCCGAATAAGATGATACAAACAACCCTTGGAAATAAGATTACAGGCTTTGAGATAAGATATAAATTTCTCTTAGGTGCTACAAAATACCCCTCCCACTGTATCACTGGTTCATTCAAAAAAAAAGTAACTTTTTGAGTTCTACAGTCTAGGGAGGCATAGCACAAGTAAAGCTAATCCAGTCCCAAAATAGCATCAAAGTCAATCATATCAGGCTATATAAGGTCTGCCATAGTATCATGATTACAAACATACATACAAACATAATTTTTATACACCCTTCTAGCCGCAATAGAGTCACCAGCAAGAGTGGAAATAGATAAAAGTTCATGAATATTTTCAGGTTCGAAACCAAAACCAATGGCCACATAAGGGATCACATAAGACAAGGTAGACTAGGGATCAAATAACACATATATATCACGGGAGAAAATTTGTAAAGTACTAATGACCATATTTGATGATGCCTAAGTAACTTGGTAACTGGATAGAGCATACAGTCGATTGCGCCCACTCCAGATGGGAAAAGTAGAACCCTTTGCTGGTGTTGGGTCTAAGGAATTTTCTTGATACTTAGTACCTCCAAAACTCCCCCTAGTAGATGGACAATCTCTCTGAATATAGCCTGGCTGGCCACAACCATAACATACTAACTTACCAAACTAACACTTCCCTGGATGATACTTTCAGCATGAGTCACATAAAGGGTACAACCTAGAAGGCTGGGTCACACTCCCTTGTGACTACATGCCCTGCATCCTCAGTCTGCTATTAGTTGAAAAGCAAGGAAATCACTAATCTATTTGGAGCTTAGGCGCTGGGGCGCTAGCTGATGGTTGGGCATTATTCCAAAACTTCTTTCTAGACCACCTACTTTCCAAATTAGTACCCTATTATTGACTATTATTCTGGTCAACAGATCTAGCCCTCTTAGCCTGCCTGCCTTTCTCCCTTGCTTCAGCAACCCTCTTTTCTGGTCCTCAACCTGTTGCATGTGAATGGACAATCAGAAATCCATATTTCTGTTCAGCATTGCCCCTTTTCATTCCACTACAAAATCATCCGAGAGATCAGATGCAAACTTTCTCATGTGGGCACTCATGTTACCTACCAATTCTGGGGCATAGCGGGATAACTGATTAAACTTCAATATCTACTCTTTGACACTTATTTTCTCTTGTTTCAAGTTCATACATTCTTCTTCCTTCGATTCCCTCAATTCCTAAGGAAAGAATTGGCCCTAAAAGATTTCTATAAAATAAATCCACACCGAAGGCTCAACATCACTACCCTTCGAATCCTTCCACGTAATATACCATTAATTTTTCATGTCCTTCAACTGATAGGCTTCCAACTCCATACCTTCAACATCATTCATGTGTATAACTCTCAAAATCTTCTACAACTCATTAATGAACCCTTGGGGGTCCTCTTCAACCTTCATGCTAGTGAACATAGGTGGGTTCAATCTCATGAATTGAACAACCTGAGTATTCTCGAGTGAACCTAATACAGAACCTACATCTTCAGACTGATGGGTCTGAGAGGCTGCCAGTTGTGCAATGATATAGATGGACTCTCTGAACTCAACATTCGAAAATGCTCTTTGAGGAGGTTGGGGATGATTAACATTGGTCCGTGGAGCTCGATTTGTACTGGTTGAAACTGGAGGAACCCCCAAAGTAGGAACAAACTATGGGGTGAAAGATCTATTATGAGTCCACATCCCATGGGTAGGGCGGACCTCCTCAGTTTGAGTATTCTATTTGTTGGATCGAGAGGGAGGCATGTTAACTTTCAGAAATACAAGAAACCATCGATTAGAGGACATACAGACACTATAGCATGAACTAAATCATGAAAGAAAAGATATATTCCTAAATGCCTTGTAGCCTTCCATTTATAAGTGTGGTACACTACAGACACATAAATAGGACTCTACCCTAAGCAATTTTGTAGACACCCTAGGACCATGAACCATGCTTTGATACCAAGTTTTTCACGACCCGAGCTAAGACCCTGGCCATGACGAGCATCCCGAACCATGAAGGCCCAAGTACCTTCACTTTTTAGGTATCATAAATATGTTCACACACTATAAAATACAATTTGGAAATACATATCGATATGGAATCATGGTCAAATAATATAATTCAAAGGAACAATTCAATATGGAATTCCATAACTTCTAACAACAGTCTATGAAATCTCTAATAGGTAGGAACAAATATCTTTTCTAGAACTGGGACAAGTCCCCCAGTAGACCATAACAGAAGAAAAATAATGAAATCTGAAAATCAAGCCTTCCAGAATAAAAAGGCTCACTAACTGCAACTTCTGACTCACTCAAGCCTATTACTGTATGGGAGCCCTGGACTATGCCTTAGATCTTGAGATAAAGGTGGTCAATACATATGTTATGGTACATAGAGCAATCCAAAATAATGTACTTTAATAAATAACATAAGTGAGAGAATTTCACCAAAACTGGATGCATAAAGTAATTTTAAAATATATGGGCAGTTTCATATAATATTAAAGAAATTTTGTGAGTGCAATCCCTTTTTCATTGTTTTACTTCTGAGCTAGGTATTACACCCTACATATCTAAAAGTATTGCACAGGCTATATGACATCCATCCTTAACTCGGCGACCAATCCCCCAACCCAAGTTTTCCCCAAGGGTTGGAGTATTTGAATTTGATATGCCACAGGGAACTACGCTAACGTATAATCCTTCATTGGGGATATAATAAACCTGTATTGGCAAAAAATAGTTCTAATATTAAATCGTATGACTCATTCCTACTTCGGGTAACCACCTAACTATCTTAGTGACTATTTTTAACCTGTTCTAAAATATGCATCTTTCTAAAATCAAATTCTAAAAATCTGAATGAAATCTGACTTCTATTCTGTTATGAATCTGTTATGGCATTATGTGTTTGGTATCATCATATCAAGACTTGCAAGTCATATTTATAAGCCACAAAATATCATGTTAACATCCTTTCATTTAAAACATAATGTTTGGACCACCAAATCAATTAAACAATGCAAGAGAGTTCTTATTTTCAAAACGTTTTTCAAACTATGCAGAGATTCTATCTTTTCAACATTTCATCAAACATGTGGTGGTCAAGTATTTTGTGACAAACTATGAAATTCTTTAAAATAATCACTTATCCTTTATATAAACAAGAAACAAATACCTCCCTTCATTTCATAACAAAAGGCTAGTCTCAAACAATATTAAACATACTTGTATCATGCTTCTCAGTATGCATTTGAAATAATTTATACCGTATGGAAACTTTGGGGATTCATAAAAAGAGAGGGGTTATATATGTTCATTTTCTCAATTCAATTACATACATACTTGTATACGAATACAAATCAAATTTAGGGAAGGGCCTCAAGAAAAAAATATTATATCATTGAAAGAATTAAAAATGCATAAATCTTTAATATAATTCAAAACCCTTTATGAACTCATGATTTCTCAACATTCAATCATTATTAAAAATGTTTTTCACCAGCCCTATATAGTTTAGGAGAACTCCACGTAGCTTAGATTACAAGGTTTAAAGAATAGAACTCAAATCTTGATTTGTTCGTTGGAAATCTTGGACTTAAGGAGTGATTTTCTTGATTTCTTGTTCTTGGAGAAAACCTTAGTTTGATCTTATATAACTGATAATTATTGACTAATAATATTTAAAATACAATTTAATATGTGTGAGAATTTTTTGGGGAGGAAAAGTACCAAAATACACCGTTAAAAACACACTTTTTAGCGATTCAGCCTCAACTGACGATTTGGTTGACTGACCGTCATTCTGGTGATGGACCATCTCTCCAACCATTATTTTTTGTCCATAAAATGAGATTACTGCATAAAGCTTGATGGGAAATTTGACGGACCATTGCTTTCTTGACAGTCCATCAGTTTGGCTATCATACCTCGGTAGACTGACACCTCTCAGTAAAATGGGCATAACTTTTAGCTCCAAACCAGCTTAAGGAAAAACTAGTGGTATTGGAAAGAGGACTCAAATACCTTTTATTTTATATATTGTAGGACCCCTAATTCGTCATATACAAAAAATTATTGTTGATCGAAGTTGACCCAAGTTTAAACGCTTACTAAATCTCAATCGATAGGAAAGCTTTAAACTCATCTTTGAGTTAAGGGACCTCTATGATCTCAATTCATGCTCAGCTATAGTCCTATACTACATAATTGATTAACACACTAAATTTGCATAGGATTTATTAGCTTTTGGAACTATAATGCATAAGAATGATGGTTTACATTCTAGTTTGAAATGCGGGTTGTTACATACACACTACAATATGTAATTCCATGGGCTATATGGAATCCGCCCTTGACTCGGTGGCCAAGCCCCCAATCCAAGTTTGCCTCAAGGATTGGAGTATCAATAAGGGGGACACGCAAGATCACACAGCAGGATTCCAAAATCCCCAATCAAATCAATATGTCATTGTTGTACCCAAGTTCACAAAGTAGGGCTCCTAACCGTAGCCCCAATTTGAGATGACATGAATCAAGGTACACAAGATCACAAAGCAGAGTACCATAATCCTGTGTCGGCAAATTAAGATTTCTAGCATAGAGTCTTTCAACTCGAACTTTCTTCGGGTAACCATCTACCTCTCTTTATGCCCATTTTTTATTCTCTTATAAGAAGACATGCATCATTCTTACAAACTATTCTTTTCTTATTCTATTAAGGGCAATTCACAACGAGGTATCGTCATACCACGACTTGTAAGTCATTTGTATCGTATCATTCCACATCCCATTCTAGTTCAAACCATTTATAATATTTCGCTCTATATTTTTCAATCAACTCAATCATTTGACCACCAAAAATATTTAAATAGTGCAAGGGATTCCTTATTTCAAAACGTACACAAGTTATGCAACGATTCTCTTTTTTTATTATTTCAACCTATGATGGTTAATTTTATCAAAACAATTCATACAATTCTTTCAATTTTTCACGTTGACATTTATAAACAAGAAAACATCTTCTCTTCAGTTTCACAACCAAACTCAATTCATTCAACAATAGGTCAAAACGTTCATGCCATGCTTCAAAATATAAAACTCATCAATTCATAACAAGTGAAATCAAGAGATGTCATAACAAGAGAGGGAGTATAAATATTCATGCTCTTAATTTATCTTTCAAACTCAAAACGCATGCATACTTATATATGAGTAAAAAATCAAATTTTGGGGAAGTCCTCAAGACCAAAACATTATCATCAAAAAGTTAAAAATGCATATTTGTTAACGTATTTTCAAAACCCTTCACAAATATATAATTCCATAATTTTACACCTTACTTAAAACATTTTCAATAAGCCCATGTATTTTAGGAAAACCCCACATACATTAGATTTAATACATTAGATTACTCAGTTATAAGAATTGAACCCAAATCTTGATTTGTTTTCTTAGAATCCTTGACTTAAGAGTTTGGGTATTGATCTTTTTGGAGGTTTAGTGTTTTGTTGGAGTAGAAGAAGAAATAATGATGTTACAATGCTCTTTGGTGCTTCAAATCTTGTGTTTTGGATGGTTTTTGGGTGAGATACATGACTTAATTGCCGCTAATTGTGCGGATTTAGAAGCTAAAAAATAAGGGGTGAAATAGAGTGTGCGTCGCATGGTTTGGAGCCTCGAAATGGAGCATGCATCTCATTCTCTATCACACGCCCCCACAGGGGTGAAATGGAGCATGTGCCGCATGTTTATCATATGCAGCTATTGGTTCTGACAAAAATAATCCTAACTTTTTGCTCGGGTATTGGATTATGGCAAAATTGGTATCGTTGGAAAGATGACTAAATTATCTAAAATAGGTGGGTATTTAGCTGAAAAATTCTACGTGTATCAAAATTTATACATGTTCAAAGTAGACCATTGTAACATCGAAAACAAAGATTTACCTGAATCAAAGGTTCTTAGCTCAACTTCTCTCTAAGTGATTTCTATGAAGATTTTTCACCTCAAAAGCACTTCAAACACGAGGATATAGATCATGACACTTATTATCACTTGGAAATAATTTCTATTAGAGCTTTGATAACGCTCCACTTACTCCTTAAATTAGGGTAAGGCGGTCGTTAGCAATATAAAACCCAACTAGGTTGGGGCCGATCCCACAGAGAATATGGTGTCAATGCAAATTGGTTACGAGTTAATCAACTAGTAGTTCTGGTTTCCTAAAAAGGGGGTTTGAAAAGTAGCAAATAATATTGTATCGTTGTTAAGATTGTTTGTTATCAATATAAATGGAAAACCAGAGCTATGTTCAACATTGGTTTGGGGAATTGACAGATCCAAGGTAATACTTAGGATTCTTAGAGTAGGTAGGCACAACAGAATATCCCCGACAATGGTACTGTCTGACTTGTCTTTCGACCTCACCAGGCAATTTATTATCTAATTCTTTCAAACTTAAATAACATATCTATTTCCAAAAGGATGTTATCTTAAGTAGATCAATCCAGTTACGGCATTGATCATTAAACAGAAGGTTGGTAACTTCCAAATCCCTGTTGATAATTCACGACCTCTAGTCTATTTCTCCGTTAGAAGCAAATACACCTAAGGCATAACCTAATGTTTGCAACCACTAGATTTCAGTTAAAACAACAGAATTTCAAGATGTCCTACTACTCTTTGAATTTGTTAAATAACTAGTAACGTATCAAACCCTAATCCATGGATCTCATAACTCTGGCTAATGGAATTAGCCGCTCATGATCTGATAAACAAAAGAGCAAATTGAATTGATAATAATATGGGTAAACTTACAAATGTATGAAAAGCAACAAGTCGTTTCTTCAATTGAATCATGAAAAAAAATTCACAAATAATTGATAATTGTAAAATAAAACAAGAACTAATTGGTAAAAACATTGAGGCAATACGTGTCTCAAAGTTCCAAAAAGATTGATAAAAAATTAAAGGTTCAAAAGTTCTGAATAAACCCCTAAAAACTCCTATTTATACTTAACCCTAAAGTAACAAATCAAATTAAATCTCGGATTAGGTGACTCCGTAGTTGATGCCACATCGAGAGTCTGATGCCTTATCATGGATGGCATCAGATCAGCTCTAATTTTCCTCATATTCTGCTTTAGGTCAACGACATCGCTAATACCACATCACAAATCTGACAGCGTGTCACCAACATCGTCAGATGTCTTCTTCAAGTTCAATTCTCTAGTTTAGGTTGATGCCCTTTCTGACACCTTATCCGCTCGTTGATGCCACATCACTAGTGTCGTCAGAACTTCCTCTCAGACTTCAACTCTCTGGTTAAGGCTGACGCTTCTTCTAATAGCTTATCACCAAGCTAACGACATATCAATGATGTCGTCAGCAATGCTTCTTTCTCTTTTTTGCTTAGTTTTCAACTCTTTTGTTCGAATGTTGTTTATTTTTATCTTTTTACCTTTATCTGCAAATTCACTAGAAAACACATCAAAACAACAAAAGTTGCTGAAGATTTCACAATTGTTTTGAGCGAAAAAGCTTTAAATATGTTAGGTTTTGCTCAAACATCAACACCTTAACTTAAAGTAGTTGTTTGTCCTTAAGCAACAAAACAACTAAGAGAGTATGCAGCACATTCAGCAGTCAACGACCATTTTAGTTCAAAACTCAGTTACCATCTCCAAGGTAAACTACTTCAAAACTTTTGTGTAATTTATTTGATATACAACCATGCAACACAAAGGCTTCCAGCCATGGCATCAACTAAGTACCAACAATCATGCATGTATCAATATGACACTACCCCAAAACAAGTAAGCTACCTAGCAAGATACTAGTGTGCCCTCACAACAAGGAAATTCTCCTTTCTCTCACATGAAAATTCAAAATATAAACACGGAGATAATCACAAAAACACTTACTCTCAGAATAAAGTTCAACCACTGTATGCTAAATACCATATGCTTTCCCTTATCGTCATTACCAAAGTGTCCATACCGGTAAGCTAGGATCACTATAGGTCTTTCTTTGGCTTGTAACGTAGGCTAGGGGCTGGTATGATATTACATGGAATTTAGAGTGACTAACCTCCTTGGCACTACCTTAACTTGTGGGGTCCACTTATTAACCTCTTTTTCCCTTTTTTTTCTTCTCTTTTCTTTTTCTCTTTTTCTCTTTTTCTCTTTTTCTCTTTTTCTCTTTTTCTATTTTTCCATTTTTCTATTTTTCTTGATCATACATTCGGGAACCACTTTAATCCATCATCTCCCCTTAGATGAAAGTCACACTCCTGAACTTGAGGATATAACCCCTCATCAAATCTATACCCGCAACTCTCAACATATAGGAGTATCACCATGCACATAGATGCTAGAATGCCCTCATTAATTTTAATATAAAGACACAAAATCCTTTCTAGGACATCCCCTTTTAGGGACACTAATCATAACTTCCTCTAACCCCCAAAGTTATTGAGTTAAGATTACCATTATCATGGACATAGATACCCACTCTTCTAAACACTTAACACTCCATCTTTAATTCCTTAGAATACTAGCATTGCACCTCTAATCACACAACTTACAACTTAACAAATTTTGTAAAACTATACAAGAGGAACATATTACCTACCTATATCTCCTCAATACAACTCTAAAGAACACCAAAAAACAACTTCCTACACTTCTCCATACTACAAGATTCAAGAACAAAATCTAGGTACGCGTGACACCCATACGCCTGTCGCCTTATCTAACAACACGTTAACCCGGGGTTCAACTTATTCCTATATACTCAAGCTCTTATCCACTTAATGATTTAACCACTATTCATCATTTTCCTCTTGTTCTCATGTATAAATATACATCACAATTGACCACTTATTATTCCATAAGTTTCAAACCTAGGCTATTTCACACCTCACATCAAGCCTACAAGTTCGTTCCCATAAAATACGCATCATCAATCTCGAGTTACTATTCTCACCACTACACTCCATATCTATGGTTCAAGTTTATTGTCTAACAACACCAATCATATGGGGCATGCCATATAATATACTAATTAATCAAATAGAAATATAAACCTAAGTCTCATAGTTAACTTAATTATGTCCCATAAGTTTATCCTCTCCACAACATTACTAATACACCTCAAAATATAATGCATACCTTCTCATATGTAGTACTATTTTACAACTACTAGAGGAAAAAAAATCAAGAGGGATAAAGTCACATAATAAAGATAGTCGATCTTAATCTAATATTATAACCCATTACCATCTATTAACATACCCTACTTTCGTACATCATATTTACTTACCCATGCATACAATTAGACTACCTTTAAATTCCATTCCCGCCAATGAGTCTCTACCCGCAACTTACTGACTAATATACCTCTTTCCATTCACAACCTATATGTGATTTCTACAACCACCATAACTATCCATTTTGAGATTCCTCTCTATTTTGAATAAGCAATAATCATAGCCCAAAACTCCCTCTACAAAATACCATATAATCCTTAAACGTTGCTGCCACATTAGTTTATCACTATAAAATGGTAACCTACCTCTCAGTCAAGGATTATACAACTCAACTATTTGTTTATAAAAAAGTCACCCTAACCTTGACTTTTAACCTTGTGACTTCATATCACTAACTTCAGGATCATCTTACTACTAATCACTACCCTCAAGTATGATATATGCAATAAGATATTTTTTGAAAGGGACTGAATACACTTCATATCTCATGTTTAAAGGCACAATTGATGTAGATACGGGTATAAGCTTAAATCAATAATCTTTAAAGCACTAATGGAATCCTTTCAAGTCCTAATGAAATTTCATAATCATTTATGACTCAATTAGAAAGGACCACATCATTTAGATTCTAAGCTTCTGTACTTAAATCACCTTGATAATGAGACATATCTAAGAACATCAGAGTGAGAAAAGAATTAGTGTAACTTTACTTCCATATGGATGATTCCATATCATTAACTAGAGTATGAAAGAGGAACATTATGACTCCATAGAACAAACTAAAACATAAAGAAAAGGAAACAATCCTAAATGCCTTGTAGCCTCCTACTTATAAGTATGGCGTGATACATACCCATAATCAGGACTCCACCTGATGCAATTTCACAAGAACCATAGGAATATGAGCCGTGATCTAATACTAGGTTTGGTATGACCAGAATCGAGGCCCTAGCCGTGACAAATATCCCAAACCATGAAGGCCTAAGTACCCTTTTCTGTTTAGTAACCATACACAACGTTTATACATGTAAAGAAATGCGAAATATTAATATACGAAAACATGGTCAATCTCATAACTCAACTAATCAATACGAAAGGATGTTCTTAACATTCAAAACACACGACACTAGTCTATGAAATATCTACTAACTAAAAATCAACATCTATCAAAAAATTGGGAAAAGGCCCCGATCGAACCATGAAATAAACAAACAATATTTTTCCATAGACACGACCTTCCAAAATAAGAAAGGCTCACCAATTTCAAACTTCTAACAAATCAATCTAAGACTTAGCAGGACCCCAGGACTGTGCCTCAAATCCTGAAATATAAGGGATCAGTACAAATGTACAGGTATGCAGAGCAATCCAAAATAATGTATTTTATACAACATAAGTGAGAGAAATTAATAAAAGAGTTTACATACGATATAGGAAAAACACATGGGCATTTTTGATAAATTTCAAAAAACATTCTTGAAATCAAGACTCTACTCTTTATTTCTCTTCTAAGCTAGATGGTACACCCTACAATTTGTAATTCCATGGGCTATATGGAATCTGCCCATGACTCAGCTATGAAGCACCCAATCTAAGTTTTCCACAAGAATTAGAGTGTCAATAAGGGGGACACGTAAGATCACACATAAAGGTGCCATAATCCCCAATCAAATAAATATGTCACGGTATTGCACAAAATTATAAAGCAGGGTTCCTAACAATAGTCCCAATTCGTGACGACATGAATCAAGGTATACAAGATCATAAAGCAGGGTACCATAATCCCATATCAGTAAACCATGGTTTCTATCATAGTCTTTTAAATCGTACTTTCTTTGGGTAAACATCTAACTCTCTTTAAGCCTATTTTTTATTCTCTTATAAGAAGACATACATCATGCTTAAAAACCACTATTTTCTTATTCTGTTAAGGGCAATTCATAATGGGGATTGGCATACCTAAACTTTTAAGTCATCTGTATTATATCATTCCACAGACCAATCCAATTCAGTAGTCCTAGTAACCTCAGTAATCTCAAATCAGTATAATCAGTTCATTGTCTATTCAGATGGGAGTAGGATTAAGCACTGAGTGAACCTAAGTATACGAACACACACTGTCAGTTGAGGGTGTGATTCTTAGAAGTAATCCTTATATTCCAAAACTATGTAACCAGCATAGGTTAAGACATCAATACCACCAATTGAGCATTGATGAAATGGCTTAACCTGACAGATGATGATCCATCATTCTCGTTCAGTGTGCTTATCAGATGAGGATAGCCTTTCAATGTCTCTACCCATGGAAAGGTACTGACACCCTTCCAACTCGGGTCCCAGGTTGGACCACAAATCTACTATAGAATAAGGGGCATGTTGGTTGGATGATTACTTTCTATAGTCACAATCACAGTATTCATAAAAGAACTCAGATAGTTCTTCAAAATTTAGGACTGTTAGATACATTTGCTCAGTATCAATTATATCAATTAACAATAATATGTGGTATCAGTAAACTCAGTAGTTGGTGTCATTGTGATCTCAGTTTCAGTTCATGCATTCATGCATGTATTCTCACGCAGTCATGTTTATGTTATTCAGTTAGTTATAGCTTATACATGTAAACCTTTTAATATCAGCCTACCTCACTTACATACTAGTATAATCAAATGTACTAAAGAATTTGTTCTATGGTGTCTTATACCATAGGTTCTAACGTACGAGCTCTGGAGCATCAGTAGCATTCTATATCTCAGCACTCAGAGTCAGTGGTGAGTCCTTATCATTTAAGGATATATTTATTTTATTATTTATTATTTCAGTAGATAGAGTTAGTTGGGGGATTGTCCTATTAACTCCTTATTCAGACAGTTCAGATAGTTAGAGGCTTTCAGACTAGATATTTTTAGACTACAATATGTTTAAATGTTTTACTTTATTTTTGGCTATTTCTATACCCCATTCAAATGTTGTTCAATTTTGAAACTTATGGTATTCCAGTTATATTTTGCATATTTACAGTGTATATATATTACAGTGCTTAGTTAGAGATATAAGTTATGGGTTAGCTGGTGGTCCTTCGTGATTACTTGCACCAAGTACCATTTCGGTTATAGAAAATTAGGGCATTATAGTCAGTAACTTCTGAAATCTTCCAAATAAAGCCTTTTATGAGACCTGGGAGAGGTTTAAAAAAAAGTTAATGCAGTGTCCAAATCATAATATAATGGACATACCCTTGATGGAGACTCTATATAGGGCTCTTAATTCTATGATGAAGCTAATTATGGATAATACTGTAGGTGGGTCATTTGTTGATCTTCCCTTTCTAGATGCCTCAAAGATGCTTAACAAGATAACCAAACAAAGTAGAGCTTGGCATACCAGGGATTCTGTGGTAGCATGCGCTACTGTGTCTGTTGGTATGATTGTAGAGTAGCACAGAAAAGAGAAGGAGCGTGATTAGGACATGGAACATTTGAAGATGTAGATAGATTTATTCACCAATCATTTATTATTAGGAAAGACTAAGAAAGTGAAGGTTGTTGGATCCCAAGGCAGAGTTGATTCTGATTAGAAAGAAGAAGCCAACTATCTTAATAATTAGTGGGATTTTTGTGGCAATAGCCAGGGGAACCAAGGTCAAAACTATTATGACAAGACTGGTTATAAATATAGGAAACATAGAAACTGGAAGAGCAAAAATGATAGTAGTGGACTGTATAAACCTCCTGGAAGTCGGGATAATGCTATAACAAGCTCAGGCAAAATATCCATGAAGGATGCGATGGAGAAGCTTTTGAAATAAGTTGAAACAACCAACTCTAGGGTGACTACTATGAAAAGTGACTTATCAACCACAAGTCAGTTGGTGAACTCACACTCAACTTCTATAAAATAGTTAGAGCATCAGAAGAGCCAACTTTTAGTGGCATTAAATTAGAGGAAGAGCAGAACGTTACCTAGTGATAAAGTTCATAATCCTCAAAATGATGGTGCTTATATGGCAATTACCACTTGGAGTGGTAAGATATTACCGAGCCCTTTTGTGGGTAAACCTGTGATTAAAGATATGATTGAAGAAGATATTTAACCTAAAAAAAGTTACCTAGTGGAGTCTGAAAAGATGGATAGTAATGATGTTCTTTCTAACCATCAGCAGGCAGATGGGATAGAAATAGGAAAAGAGAAGGAAAAGAAAGCAGTGGTGACTAATCTCCCAAAACCACCGCTTCCATTTCCCCATCGATTGAAGAAAAAGGCAGACGACATAAAGTTTGGGAAATTTATGGCAATGCTTAAGTAGTTCATGATCAATTTTCCATTGGTAAAGGAATTGGAGCAAATGTCAGAGTATGCAAAGTTCATGAAAGACCTTGTCATGAAGAATTAAATGGTTAGTTATGAGCCAGTGGACAATCTCCATCATTGTGGTGTTATCTTCACAGGGTATTTGGTGCAGAAGAAGGCAAACCCTAGATTATTTACCATCCCGTGCACTATTGGGCCTCTTGATTTTGCAAAAGATTTATGTGATTTTGGAGCTAGTATAACGTTGATGCCACTTTCCATGTATAAAAAATTTGATTTGGGGGATCCTACTCCCACAAACATGAGACTAGTTATGGAGAATATATCTGTGAAGTGGCATGTGGGAATTATATATGATGTATTAGTAAAGGTTGCCAGTTTTATATTTCCAGCTAATTTTGTCATTCTCAATTGTGAGGTGGATTTTGAGGTTCTTATAATCTTGGGTCGACCTTTCCTCGCAATTAGAAGTGTATTTATTGATTTAAGGAAAATGAGCAACTATTCAAGCTGAAGGATGAGGTAGTTCAGTTTGATTTATGTCAATCCATAAAACAACATAAAGATATGAGTGTACTCTCTATTGTGAATATCTATTATGAGGAGGAGAAGGAAGTACCTACAGAAAAAAATTGTGGAGACTTTAGCCGCTATATTGATGAAATTTGACCATGACGGTATTGAAGATTATGAGGAGACTGTGTTTTCCTTAACGGGCATGGGGTCTTATTCATATGCACCTAAGAATTTGGATTTGGACTTGAAAAATCATCCAAGTCCACCTGCTAAACCTTCTATAGAAGATCCGCGTACCTTAGAGCTAAAAGAGTTGTTCAGCCATTTGAGGTATGTGTTCCTTGAAAGTGGGAATACAATACCTATTATTATCACTGCTAACATGGGTGAGCAATAGGTGGAAGCCCTTACCTCTGTTCTTAAGAAATATAAGAGGGTTATTTATTGGATGATTGCAGATATCACCGGTATTCCTCTCGGTATATGTATATATAATATTTAGATAGAGGAGGATTATATCTTAACTATTAAGCACCAGCATCGTCTAAACCTACCTATGCAAGAGGTGGGGAAGAAGGAAATCGTAAAGTGGCTAGATGCAGGGGTGGTATACCCCATTTCAGGCAGTAATTAGGTGAGTCCCATTCAGCGCATCCCAAAGAAAGGGGGCATGACAGTTGTAGCCAACAATAAAAATGAGTTGATCCTATTCAGTGCTGTTACTGGGTAGAGGGTGTGTATGGATTATAGAAAACCCAACTCGTGGATACTGTAGGACCACTTCCCAATGCTTTTCATGGATTAGATGCTTGATCGGCTAGCAGGAAGAGGTTGGTACTATTTCTTAGATAGGTACTCTGGCTATAACCATATTTTTATTGCTCTAAAAGATCAGGAAAAGACGACATTTATGTTCCCATAAGGTACATTTGCTTTTAAGCGAATGCCTTTTGGCTTGTGAAATGCTCCTGCCAATTTTCAGCGGTGCATGATGTCGATATTTTTTGATATGGTTGAAGAAACCTTAGAGGTGTTCATGGACGACTTCTCAGTGGTCGGTGATTCTTTTGAGCTCTACTTGTTGAATCTTAGTTAGGAGTTGCAGCAGTGTGAAGATTTTAACCTTGTCTTTAATGGGGAAAAATGTCACTTCATGGTGAAGAAGAGCATTATTCTTGGTCACAAAATTTCTACTAAAGGCATTGAGGTAGATAAGGCAAAGGTTGAAGTGATTTAGAAACCATCTCCCCCTATCTCATTCAAAGGGGTACGTAGCTTTCTCGGTTATGCAGGGTTCTGTCGCAGATTCATAAAGGACTTCTCAAATATTGCAAACCTGCTTTGCAAACTTTTGGAGAAGGAAGTTCAGTTTACCTTTGATGCTGACTTTCTAAAGGCATTCGAATGCCTAAAAGTGAAATTAGTTAATGCTCTTATTATTGTTGCACCTGATTGGTCAAATCCGTTTGAGATTATGTACGATGTAAGTGGGGTGCTCTCGATGTTATGCTTGGACAAAAGAGAGAGAAGTTGTTTCATCTTATTTATTATGTAAGCAAAGCACTGAATGGAGCATAAAACAACTACACCATCACAGAATAGGAACTTCTTGCAGTCGTCTATGCTTTTGAGAAGTTTCGAGGTTATTTGCTAGGAACACTGACCATGCATCCTTGAGATACTTGATCAAAAAAAAAGATACAAAACCAAGGTTAATTATATGGGCACTGTGTCTTCAAGAATTTGATTTTAAAGTAAAAGATCATAATGGTTGTGAGAATCAAGTTCCAGACCATCTATCTATCCATGAGGGAGAGCCAGCAGTCAGAGATAGACTTAAGATTGATGATGCATTTCCAGATGAAGAAATCTTGGTTTTTGTGCTTGAAAAGATACCTTGGCATGCTGATTTCGCTAATTATATGGTGAGTGAGGTAATTCCAGAGAATCTTTCCTTTCACCAAAGGAAGATTTCTCCATCATGTAACATATTACTTTTTCTAATAAACCTATTCTATAGATGTGCTAATAATATCATAAAAAGGTGAGATGTGTTAATAATATCATAAGAAGGTGTGTTCCAGAAGTAGATATGTTGAGTATCTTGGAAGTATGTCATACTTCTCGTATTGGAGGTCACCATGCAGTGACCATACTACTAGAAAGGTATGACAGAGAGGCTATTACTAGACAACTTTATGCAAAGATTCTTATGAGTTCGTACGATGATGTGAGTAATGTCAAAGGTAAGGGTAAATTTCCAAGCCCCATGAGATGCCGATGACCAAGATAATGAAAGTAGAGTTATTTGATATATGGGGCATCGACTTCATGGGGCCTTTTTTAAGCTCATATGGGATGAAATATATTTTGGTTTCTATTGGCTATGTATCAAAATAGGTTGAGGTTGTCTCTCTGGCCGACAATGAAGGGAAGAAAATCATTGAATTCCTCAAGAGGAATATCTTTTCTCAATTTGGGGTGACACGCACCATCATAAGTGACAGTGGATCCCACTTTTATATCAAAATATTTTGAGCTTCCTTAGAAAAGTATGTGTCAAGCAACATAAGATGGCAACTCCATATCACCCAAAAACTAGTAGCCAAGTGTAGGTCTTGAACAGAGATATCAAAATCATCCTTGCTAAAACTTTGAATGTTAGTAGGCAGGACTGGTCCAGAAAGTTGGATGATGGTCTTTGGACATATAGAACCACTTTCAAAATGCCTATTGGCATGTCACCGTACCAACTGGTTTATGGCAAGGCATGCTATTTGCCAGTATAATTGGAGCATAAGGCGTTGTGGGTACTTAGGAGGATGAATCTGAACTGGGAATGAAGCAATGGAGTTGAGATTAGGACATTTGAACGATATGGATAAATTCCACCTCAATGCATATGAAAGAGCCAATCTCTACAAAGAGAAAACAAAGAAATATCATAATCGGAGGATTGCAAAGTGAGATTTTTAGAAAGGTGATTTGGTATTTCTCTTCAACTCCAGATTGAAACTATTCCCAGGTAAATTAAAATCAAAATGGTCTGATCCATTTAGAGTGAATCAAGTCTATTCATCTGGATTAGTTGAACTGGAGAATGAAGATGAAAGTATCTTCAAGGTAAATAGGCAGATAGTGAAGCTTTACATTGGTCCAATGGACATGATAAAGTGCATAGCAACTATCTATCTCGATGAAGTTTGAGTAATTGAGGTAACTAAGTTGTGCTGCGATAATAAATCAGCCACTAGTAGGAGGCAACCCACAAAGTGTTGTTGTAACCATAGAAGTGTTTATTTGATGTTTTAGTCTTTTTGATGTGTTTGTGAAGTGTGTAGGACTGAAATTGCTGAAAAAGAGTAATACAATTGGAAAAAAGGTTTATGGCCAAACTAGTGGACCACCAGTTACCTAATGGACCACTACTTGCTTCATCAACTAGACGCTAAAAATTTAAGTCACTGGAACAAATCGACGGAGAAATTGGTGAACCTTCAATAATTTGGTGGACCATCACATTGACTGTCATAATGAAGCAAAGTTACCCAGGTTATGGTAAGATATGACGACCAAACTGGTGGACCATCACAGATCTGACGGACCATCGTGTCGGTCTTTATTGTAACCCTAGTACTGTGTTGGGTTAGGTTAAATAGAATGCTTATTTAAATGAACCGTTCTTGACCCAAAGGATTTTTAAAGAAATGTAATATCGTAGTTACATATGTTGTAATGTTTTTAAGTGCTTCGACTAACTAAATCTCTTTGGATTCAAAGTATTTGAAGGAAGTTACACCATCTAGGACTCTTCATCTTCTTTCTTCTACCCTATTTAATCAAACCCATTCTTTTCTTTCTCTTCATCACGAACAAAATTGAAATATATTACTAGAGTTTTAAGTTAATTTTATTTTCTGAAGTTGCAAGCAAGTAGAGAGTAGTTACTGTAGAACTAAGGTATGATCATAACCCTTTCTCTTCTTTCTTTCTTTAAATTTCAAAATCATGAAGTAAATGAGTGGTTGGTTGAAAACATGTCATCTTGGTTGTTTTTTTTGCTTTGAATTGTTGATGTCTTGAGTCGGAAATTTAGTATACACCATTTGGGTAAAGTCTGAGTAACTCATATGTTTAAAGTAAAAACTTTGTGCTTAAATGAGAAATTGGTGTCAAAATTTGTTTAAAAATTAATGTTGTTCACTAAATGTTCGACAAAATACTGAAGTAAAAGTTGAATCTAGAGAAGGAGTTACGATGGTTGACTTGGTAGACCGCCAGTTGTGTGATGGACCACTAGTGTGACCGTCACAAGGCTCTAAGAAATCATACACATGATATTAGGCATGACGCCCCAACTGGTGGACCACCAGTTACCTGGAGGACTACTAGTGTGACCTTCGCATGGCCCTGAGAAATCAAAAACATTGGCTAAGGCTTAACGGCCCAACTGGTGGACCTCCAGTGTGACCGTTAAGCCCATAAATTCACTGTTTTGACATACTTTACTTTATAAACTAATTTCTTCCTCATTTTCCAGGTAATATGGCAAGAAAACTACCACTGACCAATGAGGGTCGATCTCAAAGGGGTATAGGCGAACCTATACCCACATACAACACTAGGCAATGAGAATAGAAACTCATACACTCTCTCAATCTGAAGAGAAAAGTGAGAGTAGCACCAGCAGTACTAGCTTAATCCTTGATAAGGTAGGGGTTGCTACACTATAATCTGATTTGGTTGAGGTTGATACTAAAGCTACTAACATGGGAGAACAAACCGAAGTAGATGATAAGGATACTGAACCTGAAGATACAAATGTGATCAAGCATAACTCAGGTTTGAGAAGCAATTAGATGGTAGCTAGAAGGTGCAAGGGATGCAGGATTGGCACCTACAGCAAGTGGGATCAAAAGGCCATGTGTTGAGAAATATCAGATAGTTACATCGAAGTTGTATGAATACTCTAAATTGGAGCGTCGCTTCAACGAGTATGAACTGGCATGGATGATTAGGCCATCTGGATCATATCAGCCGAATTGGGTAAGGGAATTATTTGCTAATTATCTTGTATTAGTAGAGAAGGACTGTCCAAGGGAATAGATAGTTTCAGATATATCGAATAGAGAATCAGTCGTTGTTCGAGTAGTCAACATCAACATTTTAGCCCGAACAATAAATAGGATGCTATTTGGGCCCAAGAATGAAACTCCAGCTACTATGCCTGATCTTGAGTATAGACTGAGATCTACATCTACTAAGAGGTCTTGGGTGGCCAACTTATTGACTGGGGAAGGTAACCCCTCTTGGGCGTCCAATCCACGTAAGCGTATTTCAAAGTTCTCCATTATATTCAAGGCTAAGTTCCAGTGGGTTGTTGTTTACTTGAGGCTGATGCCAACAAAAAGTGACATAAATTTGGATAAACACAGAGCTGTACTAGTGGCTAGTCTGATTTCAGGGCTGCAGATTGATTTTGGCTAGATTATTACCGATGAGATAATCGTAAGAGCACATAAAATGGCCAGAGCATTGTCGTTTATGTGCTTAATCATAGAGTTATGCAGGCCGGCAAGTACGCCTCTAATTTGTGGGGTTGATAATGCAGTCTAGGCTATACATAGATAGGATACTGAGAAGTTAAAAGATGACTCAAATTTTGAGATGCATGTCACTAAGACTCTGGCTTACCAGACTCAATCTGTAACAATTCCTGATGTTCCCGAAGTTTCTACAGGTATGTCATTGCCTATCACCACCTATATGCCACCAAGTACATATGCAAGGTATTGGTTTGCACCATCTATGGGTGGAGTAGATTTTGCAGAGTTCAGGTTGATATAGGAAAATTTTGCCAAATTGGTAAAAATGTAGAAGAGGTTTCAAAAATAATTAGACAAATGGGCTTCAAAATTTAATCCTTTAGCTGATGGAATTATAGCAGAAGTAACTCTTCCATTCCAAACAATTTAGATTTAGATAGACAACATGGAGCAACGCATCAACAAAAGGCTAGATGAATTGCCTCTCCTAGACCTTCCCAAAATCATGGCTGAATTTGAGTAGGCAAAAGCAGATATAGCATAGTTGAAGGGAAGACAGCCACAGCAGACTGTGTTTGACCCAGCTTTAATGGTAAGTGATGAAGACGAAGAAATTATGGACCTGATGGGAAAACCAGTGATAGACAAAGACAAGCAGCAGGTGGATGAATGAGTTGTAATAAAAGAAAAAAAGAGGAGAAAGAGAGATGAATTGACACCGAAGTAACAAGAAAAACATGATATGAGGAGAGATCAAAAGAAATCAAAGAAAGATGAAGAGAAGAGAAAGAAGAAAGTAGAAGATGAGGCAGCAGGAGTATCTACAAGTCCTGCCCCAGCAATGGGGAAAAGTTCAGACCTGGCCATAGAGATGACACCTTTGATTGAGAGGAAGATATTGTGAGCACCTCTACCACCATAGGTGTTAACACTCTAGCAGGTGAGGACACAGGTTCCTCACCACAATTCATGGACACCTCAGATTGAATAAGAGACATTACAAGTATTTTTCCTCCTTTGTACTTAAATTATATGCGTTGAGAAAAAAGCATTATTTCCTTTAGGGGTGGTGTACTTGTACCATAGGGGTTGTATTTTCGAAGTTCTTTTCCCTCCACGTGCTATCTAGTAGAATCGGCATGTCTAGGAGTAAGTTTAGGTTTGCAATCTTTTCTTTTCATAAGTCCTGTTTGTTAATGTTTGTTTATTAAATAAAAGTGTCATTTATGTTAGCGCCCTGTTGTGGGTATGGATGATGTATGATGTTAGCATAAAGCTACAAATATATTGTGTGACTATTTACTGTTGTCTTCTAGCATATGTGAGCAACTGTTAATAAATTGGTAATAGGCATTAACTTGTAAAATTTACATGATATGTGATACAAATCTTAAGAATAGTAGAATGATTTTGACTCAGTTGCCTTTGTGTGTGCGATTATTCACGTTAGTTCTTACATAATGTAGTACCTAGAACTTGTTTGGTTCAATCGAGGATGTCATATAGTTTATGGCATAAGGAATGATGGCAGTCCATCTTGAGCTTTTAGTCTACTGAGTCAAAATAATTAACCCTACCAAAAAGAATTTTCCATTTTTTTAACCATTCTTTAAGCTCTGGCCCTAACCCAATAGTGGGTAATGTGTACCTATACTTAGGCAAAACCACCTAAGTTGAGGGTGCCTATTTTAGGGCTGTTAGTTATTTAATGGAAAGTTGGTCTAGAGTTTGAATTAAAGAATCTGGCCCTGGTCTATTTAAGACAATGTGCACCTTTACTAATTATATCTGCATAAGTTGAGGGTGGTTAATACTTGTGTGTGTGTACAAAAAAGGGTTATACTATGGTAAAGTGTGAATGTATAAGAAAAAGATGAGTGAGCTATCAAAGAAATAGTCTTGGTAGGAACAATTCGAATGCAAAAAAGAGTTAAATTCTTGTATTAAGTCACTTTTTCCTAAAATCTTTCCTTACCTAGCCTAAAACCTCATTACAAGCCTAGAAAAGACCTGTTTGATCTTGGAAATCAACTAAAAGGGGCATTGGATGATAAGGGAAAGTTTATGGATGCGTGCATTATGTTTGTAACTTCTTTTATAAGTGTGAGAGTTTGATTTGTATCCACAAAATATAATGAGTAGTGGATCTCATTGACTATGAGGGCAACCTGAGTTACTCTTGATTTGGCTAATCTCTATAGTTTTTTGTATCTATGTTTGTGTATATGAACTAAATTTAAAACAATGTCAGGTATGGACTCTGACATATTGAACCATATGATTTAGATGACAAGTGAATGGTTGTGTGAAAACTAGTTCAGTAGTAAATGTCTATCATTATATTGTTCATATTTGTAATTTGGTGCTGAGTTTCTTGAGGACAACCAATTGTATTAATTTGAGGGTGTTGATGTTCCGGTTTTTGATAGAATACTTTGTAGCTTTTTCTTGGGAAAGTTATATGTTTTCAACAAACCAAGGTTGCATTTAATACTGGATTTTAGTGTTACAGGGTAAGGAGCTAGCTGAAGGAGAAAACTCAGGAAATTAATAGAAAAACACCATCGACGATCAAAATGGTGGACCACCAGTCTTGCGACGAACCACCAACTTGACCACCAAGCCCAAACAGAATCCAGGATTTCATAAGACCTAGTGACGTTCAAAATGGTGGACCACTAGTCTTGCAATAGACCCCCAACTTGATCACCAAGCCCAAACAGAATCAGGATTTTAAAAGACCCAGTAATGGTCAAAATTATGGGCCACTAGTCTTGTGATGGATTACCAATCCAAAATATAATCCAGGATTTCAAAAGACCCAGTGACGGTCAAAATGGTGGACCACCAATTTTGCGACGGACCACTAGTTCGGCTGTCAAGTTGGGTTAGGTTTTTCTCTATTCAAATTTTAAATCCTTTTTACCTGGGAACATATAAATACCCAGTTTTAGGTTTTATTAGGTGATCTTTGATTTTATCTGATATATCCTTTTATTTGTTTTTCCATCTCTTGAAACTCTCTGCAACGTAATAGTTTTAGGAATCAAGAAAATCTTGTGGATCTAATCATTCCATCTCTGTTAAAGATTCAAGAACTAATTCTTGTAACTTTTATAAGTGAATTCTAAATTTATTTATGAATAATACAACGATTCTTTCTCTTTTTTGTATGGATATGTGTGGCTAAGCTCCCATAACTAGGGTTATGGGAGCCTTGATGTGAAGAACTGATTTGGGTTATGAATCTTATTGAGTTCTATGGGTAATTGATGTTTCATAAACCTTTCTTCACTTTAATGACTTTTCTTTTTTGCAAACTTTAAAGGTGATCCTAAGAACATAACTTGTCCTCATAGGAAGGTATTTGTTGGGAAAAGAAAGGATTTACTTGGAATCTGGAGGCTTTCACCTTTTTATTAATGGCAAATTCCTTAACAGGATTAACCTGCAAGAGAAAATAGTTTAATAATCAGTGTATTCTTTAAGTTTGAGAGAATTAAAGGATAAACTATCCAATTAAGATTAGAAACTAATGGGTAAATAATAGGATTAAACTACTCTTACAATTGAAGTTGTTAATTGGAACTCTAAAGTGATTCACAACCCTAGATGTTCAAGCATCTTGGTAACCAAGACTCTAGTTTGTTTAAATATCATTAAATTACTACTAGCAAAAAGAATCATTAGTTGGAACAACTCTATTAAAATTATCCTGAATATAATTCACAAATCAAAACCCTTTTACTCAAGAACCTGTTATTAACAATATGATAACAATCACAATACTTAGTGCACACGGTATTCCATATGGGATTTGACACCCAACCTAGTTAGGTTCTATAGTTGATAGCGATCTCTTACTCTCTTGTAAGAGAGGTGTAATTTGGGCATATCAAATGGCTCCAGATAAAATAAGAGTGTTAAAATAATAGTTGAAAGATCTCTTAGATAAGGGATTCATCAGACCCATAGTTTCCCCGTAGGGCGCACCAGTCTTATTCGAGCATAAGAAAGACAGATCTCTCAGAATGTGTATTGACTATCATTAGTTGAACAAAGTCACGGTCAAGAACAAATATCCACTTCCCAAAATCGATGACTTATTTGACCAACTTCAGGGAGCTACTTACTTTTCTAAGATAGACCTCAGATCAGTTTACCATCAGCTCAGAGTTAGAGAATGTGACATTCCAAAAATAGCTTTCAGAACTCGGTATGGTCAATTTGAATTCCTAGTCATATCATTTGATCTTACCAACTTGATGAACCTTGTGTTCAAATAGTACTTGGACATGTTCATCATAGTCTTCATTGATGACATTTTTGTCTACTCCTGTAGTGAAAGTGATCATCTAGATCATCTCAAGACAGTCTTACAAACTCTCAGAGCCCATTAGTTGTTCGCCATATTCAATAAGTATGAATTTTGTCTAAGGTCAGTAAATTTCCTTGGTCATATCATTTCTGGTGATGACATTTGAGTTGATCCTCAAAAGATTAGAGCAGTAAGAAAATGGCCTAGGCCTATCTCTCCATCAGATATCAGGAGTTTCTTATGCTTGGTCAGCTATTATAGATGGTTTTTGAGGGAGTTTTGTCTATTGCATCCCCTATATCTAGATTGACTCAGAAGAAAGTTAAGTCTCAGTAGTCAGATCCCTGCGAGAAGAGTTTTTAGGAGTTGAAGACTCAACTTACCTCAAACCCAGTTTTGACTCTACCAGATGGTTCAGATGGGTTTGTGGTATATTGTGATGCTTCTAGAGTTGGTTTGGGCTGTATTTTGATGTAGAGAGGTAAGGTCATAGCCTATGCCTCTAGACATCTTAAGCCCGATAAAAAGAACTACCCCACTCATGAACTCATGATCTAGAGTTAGCAGCTGTAGTATTTTGCCTTAAGGATTTGAAGGCACTATTTGTATGGGATACATGTTTATGTATTAATAAACCATAAAATCCTACAGTATGTATTTTTTCAGAAAGATCTAAACTTATGTCAGAGAAGGTGGCTATAGTTGTTAAAAGACAATGACATGAGTGTTCTGCATCATCCGGGCAATGCCAATGTAGTGGCTGATGCTCTCAGTGGGATGTCCATGGGTAGTGTTGCTCACTTAGATCATAGTAAGAAGAAGTTAGTTCAGGAAGTTTAATAGCTTGCCCAAATAGGTGTCCGCTTAGTTGATTCAGTATAGGGTAGTGTGTGGGTGCAGAATAGTTTAGTAGCATCTATGGTTTTTAAAGTGAAATAAAAGCAAGATAGAGACCCCGATTTGGTTAAACTAAAGGACTCGGTCAGAGATCAGAAAGTAGATGTTTTATCCTAAGGGGGAGATAGTGCGTTACGCTGCCAGGATAGACTCTGTGTGCCATGTGTGGATGGTGTGAGACAGCAGATTCTTGCAGAAGTGCATGGTGCGTGCTACTCTATTCATCCAAGGGATACTAAGATTTATCACGAATTGCAAGAAGTCTATTGATGAAGTAGGATAAAGTGAGACATTACAGAGTTTGTGGATAAGTGATCAATTTGTTGGTAGGTTAAGATCAAGCATCAGAAGCCTAATGAAGCTATGTAGAAGTTTAGTAATCCCACATGGAAGTGGGAGGAGGTGAACATGGATTTTATGACGGGTTTGCCCCATACTCGTCACCAATATGATTCAGTTTGGGTCATTGTTGATAGGATGACCAAATCAGCTTACTTCCTCCAGTTCATACCTTTTATTCAGACAAGGATTATTCCAAACTCTATGTCAGAGAGTTGGTCAGGCTACTTGGAGTCCCAGAGTCAATTATCTCAAATTGAGGTACCCAGTTTACCTCTCACTTCTGGAAAGCATTCCAAACGGGTCTTGGTACCTAAGTTTACCTCATTATAGCCTTTTACCCTCAAATAGATGGTCAAGATGAAAGGACCATTTAGACTTTAGAAGATATGCTAAGAGCGTGCATTGTTAATTTCAGGGGTAGTTGGGATGACCACCTGCCTTTGATTAAGTTTGCATCTAATAACAGCTATCATTCCAGTATCCGAATAGCTTCATTTGAGAATCTCTATGGTAGGAGATATAGATCTCTAAATGGTTGGTTCGAGGTAGGTGAGGGCACAGTAGCAGGGACTGACTTAGTGTTTGATGCCTTAGAGAAGGTTCAATTGATCAGGGGAAGGCTTAAGGCATCCCAAAGCTGACAAAAATCATATGCAGATGTGAGGAGAAAAGATCTCGAGTTTCAATTTGGTGATTTTGTGTTCCTGAAAATCTCTCCCATGAAAAAAGTGAAGAGGTTCGGCAAGAAGGGAAAACTCAGTCCCCGATATGTTGGTCCTTACAGAATTCTCAATAGCTTTAAAAAGGTATCTTACGAGCTTGAGTTGCCTTTAGATCCAACTTGAGTACATCTATTACTCCACGTCTCCTTGATAAAGAAATGCATTGGTGACCCAGTAATCATAGTTCCCTTAGAGGGTGTAGATATTTAAAATGATCTCTCTTTTGAAGAGGTTCCAGACTAAATCCTTGATCATCAGGTTCGCAGACTGAGGAACAAAGAAGTCCCTCTAGTCAAAGTTCTTCAGAAAAATCAGTTTGTTGAGGGAACTTCTTGGGAAGCAGAAGCAGATATGCAGACCAAGTTTCCTCACCACTTTTCCGCAAACTCAGACTTAGCTTAAGATAACAGTTTTCCTTGGTTTACACAGTTCCATGTTCAAATTTTCTTTATAGGTATGATATTATTTTAGTTGCATAGAATTATTATATCATGCATACCTTAATAAATTATATCATTCATGTACATGCCTTCAGAATTCAGTCACGCTTCAGTTATGCATGTTCAGTGTGAAAACTCAGTATATCAGTAGTTTCAGTCATGAAATAGTGTTTCAGTTATGCATGTACAGTATGTAAATTCAGTGTATCAGTATTTTCAGCTTAGTCAATCTTATTCGAGGATGAATATTCCCAAGAGGGATATATTGTAAGACCCCGCAAAATTCTAAGCTTAACCCAGTCCTTTAGAGCATGAAAAGAGGTTTCAGACATAGAAATTTCAGCTAAGTGTTTACACTTAGAATTATTTTAGCCTTCATAATTTGGTGATCTTATTTGATAACCCTTATGACCTTAAAATGTCAATTCTTGGATTGAGTCATGATCAGGTGTGTCAATAGGTCACTTCGGGTGAGTTTTGAATGTTTTGGACCTCGTTTGAATCAAGTTGATATGATCAAAATAGTGGATCAATGCGATCTCAACACGTCATGTTGCCTATCGCACTGATAAATACTTTCCCCATCTCCAAGTGCAAATTCTAGTGAACCAACGCGAACTTGAGGCGGCGCATTAGACACAATGTCGACCCCATCGACGCGGTGCATCATCTACGCATCTCTAGGCATGATTTCTGCTCTTTTAATTCTGTGTCCATAGGGGTAAACGGATCTTTTCCCACCTTATATCATTCCCCAAAACACAAGATTAAGCCTCTCTAAAGGCAAAATCCATCATTCTTTATAAAAGTTTCTCAAGAACAAACCCTAGGGTATCCAATTTCAAATTCAAGCTCCAAGAACACGCCATCAATACTCATGAATTTAATTGCCAAGGTATGTTAGGTGTTCATTCATGGATTCCTTTCACCCATGAAGTCCTAGAACCCCTTTTTTAAAACTACAAGTTTTTGATTTCATGATTTACATGTGAGTATTGGATTGTGTTCAAGTGTGAATTGATGTTTTGGGGTTTAATTCCATAATTTATTACAAATTTTATGAAAATTAGATAATTGTGGGTTGATTTATGGGACATTCATGTTGAACTCTTGAACTACAAGTTGAATGTAGTAGCTATGATATTATTACATTTTATTGTTATATGAAATAACCATGCTCCCTGAGTGTTTGTTAAAATGCTTAGGTGAATTCACTAGAAAAAGCATGACATGTTATTATGTGATCCCATTCATGCACAAACTCATGTATATCAAGTGTTCGACAAAATGTCTAAATAAATTCATTGTTAGTAAGAAAGTGTTACTATGCTTTTAAGGGTTATGCTATGCTTTACCTTCCATGCTATCAAGTCTTGGGAGTATTCAATACCCAAAAATCTAACTGTTGACCTAGAGCTACAGTAGTTACAGAATAGTCTTAGAAGTATCATGATCAGTAGTATTCAGTCCATACAGAACTCAGTGTATTCAGTCAAACATCAGAACTCAGTGAACTCAGTCCAGTTCAGTCATTTAACATGATCAATAACAGTTCAATCTTTCCTAGTACAGTTTAGAAATTAGTTCAGCGTGTATTCAGTTGGGAGTAAGATTCAGCATTGAGTGAACCCAATGATGGAGACTCACCTGTCAGTAGAGGGTGTGATCCTTAGAAGCAGTCCTTATGTTCAAAACTTACATAGCCAGCATAGGTGGAGACATTGACCTGCCAGTTAAGGGTTGATGAGGTGTTTTACCTGCCAGATGAGGGTACCATCATTCTCATTTAAAGCACCTACCAAGTTGAGGGTAACTCTTAATCTTGTCTTTAGCCGTGGCACGGTAATAACACCCTTTTAGCTGGGGTTATAGGTTTGAACCCAATAAAATTAGAGAGGGGCATGTCTGTTAGATAATTATCTCCCATATTTTCAGTTCGAGTCTCAATATAGAACTCAGGTTATTTCTATAAAACTAGGACTATCAGACACTATCACCCAGCTCAGTATAGAACTCAATTCAATTCTACAGAATCAAGACTGTCAGAAATAGTCACTCAGTTATCAGTAAACTCATATATCAGTCATTCAGCTTTCAAAACTCAGTACCCAGTGTTACTACTATCTTATTTATAGTATACGCAGTTATGTGCATGGTATCACATCATCAGTATTTATAGCAATTTCATATGTACATGTACTCTCATTCAGTTATATTCATGTTACTTAGCCATTATTGTTCATGCATATGAACTCATGTATTCAGCCTTACCTCACTTAGCATATCAGTACATTCAAAGTACTGGCGCATACCTTTCTTTTGCTCTATGATATCTTATATCACAGGTTTAGATGTATGGGCTCCAGATCGTACCTAGCAGCCCAGCCTATCAGAAGTAGACTTAGTGGTGAGTCCTCATATTTTGAGGATAGAGTTGTTATTTTAGTACACTTTTAGTAGTTGGAGTTAATTCAAGGCTTGTTCCATCAACTCCACTTTCAAACTATTCAGTTAGAGGCTTTTTAGAATAGATTATTTTAGAAAGATGTTTAGTTTTCAGTATTTATTTTTCAGTTATGAACCTTATGGAAAGTTCAGCCTAACTTACGCATTTAATTTCAGTATTATTATACAGTGCTCACACCAGGTACAAGTCATGGGTTAGCTTGTGGTCCTTCAGGGTCGCAAGCACCGTGTGCATCCGGGACGTTGCAATATGTTTTTTATAGACTAATATATATATAATGTACACATGTGTATATGTTTTCTAAAGTAGACAAGTAGTATATATGTAATGTATATATGTTGTATGCAAATATTTTCAAGTAGTATTTTAAGTAGTATATAAATTATATTGTATCTATATGTGTATATATTTTCTATAGACTAAAGTATTATTTATATAATGTATACATTTATATGTATTTATGTAATATATGTATGTTGTACGTATATTGTTTCAAGTAGTATTTCAAGTAGTATATATATTATATTGTATATATGTGTATATATATTTTCTATAGACTAAAGTAGTATATATATATAATGGTGAAAATTATCCCAAATAGGCTTATTAGATTGTTAATTATATGTTATAGCAAAACTTTTCAATAATTACTAGACGAAAGAAATAATTACAAGCTATAGTAAATTTTTAGAAAAATTTATTTTAATTATGCGGTCTATCTCAATTACTTCTTGCTCCCTAATCTACCCAATTCATCCTAGCCATTTTCATCATCTCAGCAAGAATAAGAAACCTCTTACACTTTCCTCAAAGTGGTGGTGTTTCACTCTTAGCTCTTCTTCTACACATTGTTGTAGCAAAAAACACCAACAAACAAATGACAACAACAACAACCCCATAATTACTTGGTAAGAATTTTATTTTTCTATTCGACAACAACAAGAAACAATAACCAAGTACGGTGATGAATTCAAAGACGAGGACTTGAATTTTGACCTTCCAGTTCATTCAGGCATTAAAATAAACATGTGGTGGACAGACTTGAAAGTTGCATTAGGACAAAGGATTAATGTGGAAGGGGTTGTTTCTTCATTAGGGTTTTTTCTAAGGATAAGCTTTTAGCGATCCCACTATGTAACATATAAGAATAAAATTCATTATCTGCACATTAAAAGAATAAAGCATACGTTGTCAGCCATTATTTAGCCACCATGTTTAGAATATTGATGTTTCCATCTTCCTCTCCTCAAGTTTCTTGATTAGTTGCAAAAATAAGCATCCTTTGTAGGTATTCGCATGAAGTTTGTTTAGCTTCTTTGGATCACAAGAATATCAAATCTGTAAATATTTTATTTGATGCAGAACTCAATCCTTATCTATCTGACTCTGGATTGGCACTGTCCTTTGCAAATATTTAATTTTTTCTGTATTAAATTGGTATAAAATTGATATGGAATAATTTTTTCTAGTTACTATTTGTTTTTCTAAGATAGTTAATAATTTGAATTAATTTTTTTGGTGCCCATTACTGTTTGTTTTTCTAAGATTGTTGGTATAAACAAAGTTTAGTTTTTGTATTTATTTAGTATTTATATAATGTTATGATACTTTAATATTTGTTTCGTATTTTACATCGTTGAATGAAATTGATATGAACTAAATCACATCATATGGTATTAAATTTGATATCAACTTCATCAAATTATACATTTTTTAGATTCTACAATTAGTAACATTTTCACATGAATATTGTATTTTGATTTTTATTGGTTCTCATTACTCTTTGTCTTTTCAGGATTGTTGGTATAAATAAAGTTTAGTTTGGGTTTTAACATAGTATTTAGATAATGTTCTTCATCTTCTTCTGCCAGAAAGCAAACACCAATATCAATTAGGGTTAATACAGATTTTTTTTATTGCAAAGAAAAATTATTTGACATCAAAAAATTATCAATTAATTTATTTTCTATACTTACGTTGATAGTTTTTCATGTAATTAATATCCATGAAATACACTAAAAAGGTTATGTAACATAAAACATAATTTTTTTTATCAATTTTTATATTCATACAACTCATTCATTATAAATGTGATAAATGTGAAACTTCATTGATATCAGTTTTAGTATCAATTTAATACATTGAGAACTCAAAATAAAAATTATTACTTAAGTATGAAATGAGTATATAAACTGGTTTCAACGTAATTTATTAAACAATTCATGAATATTGTATTGTGTACTATACTAGTTTCATACACTAAAAAAATTATAAGAATACATCGTTTGTATGCATAATCTTATATACCAACACAAATAACAGATTGTTCAGTATTTTCATTAATATCTTTGGACATATATTTTGTTGTCACATACAATAGATATTTAACAAAAAAATCGACAAAACTACTTTTTAATCTAAATATACCATTACTTTCGTGTCATTATGTATGAGCATTGGTGAGCATGTATTACTTATCAAATAACTTAATCTCAGTTTGGATTGAGGTAATGTCAATCTTCAACTATTTTGATATTGCATTAATCAATCTTTTATACTGTGAATCTACATATTATATAATCCCATCTACAGCAAAATCTGTACGTCTCTCTGTAAACGTATAACATAGTACATTAGTAGGAATTATTTTTAAATTTCATAATTTGAAAATATGAAAATTCATAATTTCAATATACTATATTTCATAATTTCAACATACAAAAAACATACATAAAATAATACAGCAAAATAAACATTCTATCAAAATTATTCAACTCAAAGCAATCAGAATAACATTATGAAAATGATTAATGTATGAAACATTGTCGAATTATGCAATCATGTATGAAAATGGAAACATCCAGAAAATGATTAATGCCCCAGTAGCTTTCATGAACTTGATGAACCGAGTGTTTAAACTGTACTTAAACATATTTGTCATAATCTTTATCAATGATATCCTTGTCTATTCTCGTAGTGAGGATGATCATGCAGACCATCTTAGAATCATGTTGCAAACTCTTAGAGATCACTAGTTGTTTGCCAAATTCAGCAAGTGTGAATTTTAGCTAAGTTCAGTAGCTTTCCTCAACCATATTAAATCTGATGACGGCATTAGATTGATCCTCAAAAGATCAAAGCAGTAAGAAACTGGCTTAGACTCATCTCTTCATTAGACATTAGGAGTTTCTTGGGTTTAGCTGGCTATTAATGACGGTTTGTTAGGGGGTTTTCATCTATTGCATCTCCTATATCTATATTGACTCAAAATAAAGTTATATTTTAGTGGTCAGATTTTTATGAGAAGAGTTTTAGTAGTTGAAGGCTCGACTCACTTCAACCCCTATTTTGGCACTACCTGATGGTAAAGATGGATTTGTTGTCTATTGTGATACTTCTATAGTTGGCCTGGATTGTGTTTTGCTACATAGGGGTAAGGTCATAGCCTATGCCTCTATACTGGTTAATCTTCACAAAAAGAACTATCCTACCCATGACCTTAAGTTAGTTGTTGTTGTGTTTGCCTTGAAAATCTAGAGCCACTATCTATATAGGGTGCATGTTGATGTATTCACGGACCACAATAGCTTGCAGTTTGAATTTTCATAGAGGAAGTTAAATCTTTATTAGAGAAGGTGGTTGGATTTACTGAAAGATTATGACATGAGTGTTTTGAATCATTCGGGCAAGGCCCATTTTATGGCAGACACCCTTAGTAGACCATCGATGGGTAGTGTTGCTCATGTGAGAGTGATAAGAAAGAATTATTTTGGAATTTTATCAGTTTTCTAGATTAGGTGTGTGGTTGGTTGACTCAACTGAGGGGAATATTCGAGTTCAGAGTAGTTCAGAATCTTCTTTAGTTTCTGAAGTAAAAGAGAAGTAAGACAAGGACTCCAATTCGGTTAAGCAGAAGGAGTTAGTTAGAGATTAGAAAGTAGAGGTTTTATCTCAAGGGAGATATGGTGAGACACCAGAGTAGACTATGTGTGTCATGCATTGATGGTTTAAGGTAGTGGATTATGGTAGAAGTGCATGGTGCACGTTACTCTATTCACCCAAGAGCCACTAAGATGTATTGTGATTTACGAGAAATCTATTGGTGGAGTGGTATAAAGAAAAACATTGCAGAATTTGCGGTCAAGGTAGAGTACCAAAGACCTTGTGGCACCTTGCAGGAGTTTAGTATTCCCACTTGGAAGTGGGAAGAGGTAAATATGGACATTGTGATAGGGTTACCTCATTTGCGTCATCAGCATGATTCGATTTGGGTTATTGTATACATATTAACCAAATCAACCAATTTCTTGCCAGTTCGCACATCCTACTCAGCCGAATATTATGCTAATATCTATATTAGAAAGTTAGTCAGATTACGTAGAATTCCTTTGTCCATTATTTCAGATAGGGGTACTTAGTTTACCTCTTACTTTTGGAAAGCCTTTCAGAAGGGTCTTGGCACCCAATTTCATCTTATTTCAGCTTTTCACCCTCAGACGGATAGCCAGGCAGAGAGGACTATTCAGACCCTAGAGGATATGTTGAGGGCATGTGTTTTTGACTTCAAAGGTAGTTTGGATGATCTCTTGACATTGATTGAGTTTTCCTACAATAACAGTAACCATTCTAGCATTCAGATGGCCTTTTTTGAGGCTCTTTATAGAAGGAGATGTAGATCACCCATTGGTTGGTATGAAGTGGGTGAGGATATTTTGATAGGGCCAAATATGGTATTTGAAGCCATGGAGAAAGTCCAGTGATTTAAGAGTGGTTAAAAATAGCTCAGAGTCATCAAAAGTCTTATGCAGATGTGAGGAGAAGGGATCTTGAGCTTGAATTCAATGACTTAGTTTATTTGAAGGTTTCACTCATGAAGGGGGTGAAGAGATTTTTCAAAAAATGAAAGCTTAGTCCCCGATATGTTAGCCCTTATAGAATATTAGGTCGTGTTGGGAAAGTAGCATATGATCTCAACTTGTCTGTAAACTTGTCACCCATCCATCCAGTGTTTCATGTCTCCATGTTAAAGAAGTGTATCGGTAACCCATCTATAGTAATTCCTTTAGAAAGCATAGATATTCAGGATAGCCTTTCATACGAAGAAACTCCAGTTAAGATTCTTGATCACCAGATTAGTAGACTAAGGAACAAAGAAGTCCCCTTGGTCAAAGTTCTTTAGCGGAATTAGTCCGTTGAAGGGCGCCACTTAGGAAGCGAAAGCAGATATACAAACCAAGTACCATCATCTTTTATCCACAAGTTCAAACTCAATTTAAGGTAACAAGTTTCCTCAGATTATCTCTTTTTCCATTCTCAGTTCCAACTGTATATCATTATATTCATGTTACTTTATGCATTCATAAATCAGTTCAGTCATGTAATTATGTTTTCAGTCATGTGAGTTTGACAGATAATCTCAGTCCCTCAGGATTCTTAGTTTAGACAATCTCATTCGAGGACAAATGTTCTCAAGGGGGAGATATTGTAATATCCCATACGTTCTTAGATCAACTCAGCCCTTAATGCTTGCTTAAGACATTTAGAAGCTAAAAATAGAGATAAGTGTTGGAGACTTACTCTCATTTTGACCCCTTAAATTCGAAGATTTTTAAGTTGATCTTTCGGGCTCCAAGACGATTGTTTTTAAGCTAATTCATGTTCATGGATGTAAGGGGACAGTCTTGGGGAAGTTTTAGAATTTTTCAAATGAATGTAAGGGAAAATTTGGATCACCAAAACAGTAGCATCACGCGACATGTCCATATCGCGTGCTCCAGATCAGTGCTACAGAGTACGCGCCGCATGCTCCATTATGGCGCTCTGAATCCCACACCGCATACTCCATCACACTTTCTCATCATTTCCAATTTTTGTTTCCACATATTGAAGGGAAATAGGGTCATTTACCTCACCCAAAAAATCATCCTAAACAAAAGATTTCAGGCCCCAAAAACATTAGATACATTATTATTCTTCGTTTTCTCACCCAGAAAACCCTAGACCCCTCAAGAACACCAAGAACTTCATCAAATTTTCTTCAAGAAAAGAAAGAACCCAAGCTTTCTAATCCAAGGAGTTCAAGAAGAAGCCTACAAGAATGTCTTTAGGAGTTCAAATTTCGCTCTCTACATAAAATTAATCTAATGAGGTATATGGGGTAATGAACAAGGATACTTCTTTCCTCCTTGTGCCCAAAACTAGATTTTAAAGTTGAATTTACATGAATTTCAATCTAGGTTTCATACCCATAGATCATTATTTGAAATTTATGAAGCTACAAGTGGTTTAAATATTGAATTGTATGTCTATTTTCATATCTCCATGCGTGTTACTTGATTTCACAGATTGAGAATTGAATTTCATTATCTTGACTACAATTGTTAAAGTATTTCTAAGATTATTATTGTTGAGTATAAGTTGTTGTGACTTGACATAATTTTCGAACATGGGCCATAAGCCCTAAGTTTAAGTTTTGATATTTCAAGAAATATGATGTGTAAGTATTCTTTGATAAGCACGTGTTCAGATTTTAAGCAAGATTTTGATCTTTTCATCCTTAACTAAGATATGGAATCCACAGAATTAGTTTTGTTTACAATTTAAAATCGATAAATGTATAACTGATTTTTATTACAAACCCTTATGCTATTTTAAGGTGGATTTCCTACAGAATGAGCATAATAGAAATGAAGTAGTATTTAGCACCGAGTTGGGTACGTGTCACTTACACTTACACTTAGCATGTAGTTTTTTTAAAAGTTTGTTTGCATATTGCATTATTGTTCCATTTATGCATTCACCCCCATATGCTTAGTACATTCCAAAAGTACTGGCCTACATATATGTCTATGTGCTACATTGTTTAATAATGTAAGTTCAGGTGCTAAGTTCCAGTAGTATGATTGACCACGAGCATCTCTATCTACATCACGATAGTTGGTGTGTTCTCATAGTTCAAGGATCCATTTATTTAGATTTTCAGCTTTATACAGTATTTGATCAGTTGTTTTTAGTTCAGTTCGAGTCAGCTGGGGGTCTATCCCAGTCGCTCTCTAGTTAATAGAAGTAGAGGCTTATCTGACTATTAATTACATTTTAGTTTTCAAGTGTTGGTTGTCTAAACTTTTAAGTTAAATACTTTTTGATATTATGTTTAGTTAAATCCAATTCAGTTCAGATAGTATTCAGTATTTCAGTATTTTCGCATGCCTAGATTTCTTTATTTTGAGTTTCAGATTTAGTAGAAGGCTTACAAGGTTAGCTTGAGACTACTCATAGTCTTGAGTATCGTGCGACATTTGGGATAACTTTATGGGGCTTTACAGGTATAAGGCCAGTGGGGTACAAATAATTCACTATGGAAGAAGTAAAATTCGTAAGGTATAAAGTATGACTTGTGCCTTAGGGTATAAAGATTTTACAAAGTTCCTAGAGTTATTGTTGGAGAATTGTTCTTCTGAGATGGATGAAATGTGGTTTTTTTTCAGTCTGATAATATTGAAAAGCTTGAATAAGTATAATGAATTATTGTCATGTCTAGAAAAATGACAAAGTTATATGAAAATCCTTAAAGGATTTAAAATGTTATAAAGCGATTCTATTGAATACCCCATGATTATGAAGATCGCTTAACTTGAAAATAAATCAATTTAGATCTCATGAAAATGATTAGTAAGTACTATGTTTTAGTATAGTTAGTGCACTTATGAATTGCCGAGCATAATTTTGTAACGGCTCAAAAATGGTCTCGAGACGTCACACGATGCGTAAGGCTACAAGTAGCCCCAAGCTAACCCTTTGAGTTTGCTATTACTCTAGACCTTTCTTTTAAGACAAATACATCGACAATAGCACTGCCATATCATATCAAATGGAGATAATGAAGAAATACCATATGAATAGACAAAGTACAGAAAAGTCTAATAAATCCACTAATAATCTAGTCTGACAAAGCTTCTACTACTTAATATCTAGAGGGCCATTGGGACAGATCCCCAACTGACTCATACTCAACTGAAAGGAATAAATAACTAATAAGGATGCTGAACTCAGAAATATAGATCCTCGAACCATGAGGATTCACCAATCTGTGGAGTGTAGATAAAGGTACTCGAAAATCACTGTGGCTGCTGGGACTGAGCACCTGAACCTACATTATGAGAAAATGTAGCACATAGACATATATATTGATTAGTAATTTGGGAATGTACCGAGTATATGGGGGTGTATGTAATTAGATAATCAGTATCATAATGCCTTAAAGGAAAACATACATGAATTTATGGGTGACTTACATAGCTTGAATAAAATTATCATAATCGTGAATAAGGAAAACATATAATGTAAATCACGTGAGTCATCACACTTTGTTCTAAATTATGGATTTCTTTTACTTGAAACTGAAGACTTTCAGTACTTTGCAAATCTTGGAACTTTAGGACTTAGAGAACTTGGAAATCTTAAAACAATAACTTTCAAAACATATATTTTTATCTTTAAGGAGAGTAGAGGACTTCTTTTGGGAGATCCTTCTACCCGACATAAACTATGTGAGCTTACATGGAGTCCAACGTCTTTCGCACATTGGGGAGAACTGTTCTATCCTTTCCGTAGGAGTAGAACCTTCTCTTTAGTGATCACTATCTTAACCCACTTGGTGTATATCAAAATCCTACGGTGGCTCGTAGTTCTGGGGCATGAGACCTTGGAACCAAGCCCAACTTGGTGCTAAATACTACTCCCTTATTTAAGCTTAGAACTTTTAGGACAAACCCACCTTTAAAAACTCAAAACTATGTAATGGAAGCCAACTATTCTTTCCTTTAAATTAAATCAAAACAGTGGGGATCCCTTTCTTAACTTTGGTTCAAAATCAACTCTTTCTTGAACTTTAAATAAACTATCATGAACAAACTTTAAAATTTCAGCAGTATAAGCATATCCATACACTTCTTGAAAACACTTAAGAACATATAAAAACTCATTCTTGTACTCAAGGCATGAATATCTATTCATGTGTTCAAAATTTCAAAATGAGAAATAACCGGGACTTCAATCTTAGAGTTACTCAAAGCATAAATCATTATACGAATATATATATATATATATGTATAATTCGTAACATCAATTCTCAATTCAACTCATAAAATATGAGGAATATCATATAATTCAATAATTAAAAAACTCATGGTATCATGAACTTGAATAGCAAACTAGTCATAATTCAACTTGAAAACTTTAAATTCTTTAAGAAAACTAAAGCCTTGGGCACAAGAACGAAAGAGGTGTTCTTTTTCAAACCCCACATACCTTGAATTTTAAGTTTTGAATGAACTCTTAACTTTGGAACTATATTCGCAAAATTGTTGGGTGCTTCTTGTAGCCCTCGCAATGGGGATTACGAATTTCAAAGAATTGAAGAAAACTCACGGTTAAATCTTGGGATATCTTGGATTTTGGGTTAAAACCCTAAGAGATGTTCTTTAGCAATTTGAGAGAAATTATCAATATTTTGGTGAATGAGTGGTGTAATCTCGTGTAAAAACTGAAAAAGGGTGGGAAAATACCAATTTTATCCTTAATGAGACGAAGAAAAGAAGCTGAAAACTAGGCACAAAGGCTATGGCCTGGGCGGCGCCTTACCTAGAGCCTTAGCTAGGCTGGGCGACACCCCCTAAACGCCTTTAGCTACTATTTTGCCAACCCAAACATGACCTTAAGCTCGTTTAAAAATTCTGAAACTCACCCGACATATTCTCTTAACTTGCCCCATCACAACGCAATAAAAAAACAATAAACAAAAGTCAGGAAGGTAGCTAAATAATTCAATGAAGTTTGGAGGTTCAATAAGTGTTGAACACTTAGCTAAAATTCTAAGTGTTAAGCTTCTTTTGGCTTGCCTTGAAGGTTTTAAAGATAAGGGAACTTTATGGGGTCTTACAATCTCTCTCTCTTAGGAACATTCATCCTCAAATGTTGCTAGATAAGCTAAGAACACAGAGTATCTAAGAGTAACAGCTGAAACAACTTGCCAAACTGACTCTACTTTGTTCTAAGCTTTCGGATACTTCATAGAATGCATAAACTCATATTAAGAATGGCTATACAGCTGCAACTTTGATTAGAAGGAGATTAAATTAAGAAAGAATGGTACCTTTGGATAGAGATGAACTTGCGTTGAAGAGATAGGTGTACTTGGCTCGTATATCTGCTTCTGCTTCCCAAGTAGCACCCTCAAATGACTTATTTCGCCACAGAACTTTGACCAAGGGAAATTCTTTGTTCCTTAGTCTACAGACTTGGTAGTATAGGATCTCAACTGGTATCTCATTCTATGAAAGACTTCTATTGACATTGGGATTCTCTAAAGAATCTAAGACAACAGACTCACCAATACACTTTTTGAGCATGGAAACATGAAAGATCGAATGAATAGTTGTCAACTCAGCGGGTAACTCAATCTCATAGGCTACTTTCCCAATACGGTTCAAAACTCTATACGGACCAACATAAAGGGGACTAAGTTTCCCCTTTTTCCAAACCTTTTAACCTCTTTTATGGGTGAAATTTTCAAAAACACCATATCGTCAATTTCAAACTCAAGATCTTTTCTTCTCACATCTGCGTAAGACTTTTGACAACTTTGAGTTGTCTTCAATCTCTCTCTGCAATCTCTCTCTGATTAACTTGACTTTCAAAATAGCCTCAAATAATGCATCAGGTCCAATCATAATAGCTTCACCCACTTCAAACCAACCTAGGGGTGATCTACATCTCCTCTTATACAAAGCCTCAAACGGGGCCATTCAGATGCTAGAGTGATAACTATTGTTATAAGCAAAATCTATCAATGGTAAATGCTCATCCCAACTACCTTTAAAATCAAAACCACACACTCTCAACATATCCTTTAAAGAATAGATGGTCCTCTCAGCCTGACCACCTGTCTGTAGATGGAAAGCGAAACTCAAATGTACTTGGGTACCAAGACCCTCCTAAAAAGCTGTCCAAAACTGCAAAGTGAACTAAGTACCCCTATCTAAAATAATAGATAAGGGAACTCCATGCAATCAGACCAAAGGACTTTAACTTTATTTTGGGTCAACCGGGTCATAAGATATGCGATAGAAGAGAAACCCTTAACAAAACAGTGGTAATAGACAACTAAACCCAAGAAACTTCGAATGTCAGATGGAGAGATAGGTTTGGGCTAATTTATTACATCTTCTGTCTTTTGGGGATCAATTTTTATGCCTTCAACTGAAATAATATGACCCATAAGAGCAACTGACCTTAGCCAAAATTCACATTTGCTGAATTTGGAGAACAATTGGTAATCTCTAAGAGTTTGTAAGACAATTCTAAGATGATCGGCATGGTCATTCTCATTTCGAGATTACACGAGAATATCATCTAAGAACACTATGACAAACATATCCAGATATTGCTTGAACACTCGATTCATGAAGTCCATAAAAGTTACTGGGGCATTGGTTATCCCAAAAGACATAACAAGAAACTCAAAATAACCATAATGGGTTTGGAAGGTTGTCTTTGGAATGTCACACTCTCTAAGTTTAAGTTGATGATAGCCAGATCTAAGGTCTATCTTTAAGAAGTAACTTACACCTTGCAACTGATCAAACAGGTCATCAATTCTAGAAAGAGGGTACTTATTCTTTATTGTGGCCTTATTGAGTTAACGATAGTCAATGCACATAATAGGACAAGTGTGCCCCAAGGAGAATCACTGGGCCTTACGAAACCCTTATCTAAAGGATCTTGGAGTTATTCTTTCAACTCCTTAAGTTCTGCGGGGGCCATACGGTAAAGAGAAATAGAAATAGGCTACGTTTTGGGAAGAAGGTCAATCCCGAATTCTATCCCTCTATCGGGAGGTACCCCTGGGAGATCTTCCAGAAAAACATCAGGAAACTCATTAACAATGTTGACTGACTGAATAGTTGGAGTCTTAGACTTAGTGTCTTTAACTCTAACTAAATGATAGATGCAACCTTTGTATATAAGCTTTTTGGCTTTGAGATAGGATATAAAATGAATTTTGGGGTGCATAACAAGAGTGAAGCCAATCCATTCCCAGAATAAGATCAAAATCTACCATGTCTAGGTCTATCAAATCAGCAAATATGACTCATTAAAGAATAGTGATAGGACACTTCTTATACACCTGCTCAGAAATAATTGACTCACCTGCTGGGGTGGAAACTAGAATAGTCTCAGGAATCTTCTTAGAGTTTAACTCAAAGTTTACATCAATCAGTGGGGTCACATAAGAAAAACTTGACCCAGGGTCCAACAATACATACACATCAAAATAAAATACATAGAGCATACCAGTAATAATATCTAGAGAATCCTTCTTCTCCTGGCGAGATGGTAAGACATAGAAGCGATTCTGGCGTTGACCACCAGCAGTACTAGATAAAGTACCCTGAGTAGGGGCTGGACGGGCTATAGGAGCTGGGGCACTAGTAGTCTGAGTCTAGGGGCAAACATCATGGTTCCCTTGCCTGGTATGCAGACACTCTCTAAGTCTATGGCCCAATTTTCCACAACCAAAACAACCTCTCTCCTCATCCAAACACTCACCTGGGTGGGTCCTACCATACTTAGCACACTGGGAATAATTAGGCCTGTTACTCACACTGTTCTAGGACCTGGACATAGAAGGCCTGTTCCCCTACTTCGACCTACCTCTGGGTGCTAGATCACTAGCAGATGAAGGCACTGGCATAGATAAATGGCTTAGAAACTGAGGGCGGTTCCCTCCATAAGATCTAGTCTGACTATAGTCATGCTGCTCGGACATAGCCTTCTTGCTTTCCCTTATTGTATCTCTCTTTCTCTTTTATCTTATCTGTCTCGATCTACTGGTATCCATTATCAGCCTTACAAGATCCATATCCCTATTCAGCATAGATAACCTACACTCCTTCAGTACTAAACGAAACACTCTAGTCACGAACTTACTCATACTAGCTCGGGTGTTAGCTATCAACTCAGGAGCATACTTAGCTAACTGGTTAAACTTAAGGCAATACTCCTTAACAACCTGGATCCTTGCCTCAGGTTTATAAACTCCTCCACCTTCGCTTCTCTTATCTCTGCCGAAAAGAACTTATCCAGGAATACATCCTAGAATACCTGCCAAGTCATAGGAGCAGCATCCTCTTCTCTACTTTTCCTTCATGAAATAACCCAGTCATAAGCAATGTCTTTCGATCTGTAAGATGCCAACTCCATACTCTCCTCCTCAAAAATATACATCACTTGCATAATATTTCTTATCTCCTCGAGATACAACTATGGTTCCTCACCTGCCTTAGACCCATAGAACTCTGGCAAATTCATCCTCATGAAATCAAGAATCCTAGCTGTGGCTAAATCACCTCCCTGCTGTTGTGGAACTGCAGCCTGATTATTATCCTGAACATTCACGGTGACTTCCTAGGCTAGTGCCTAGAAAGCTACCCGAAACTCTGCACGAAACATATTTTCGATCAGGGGATCAACAGGTTGGGTTAGCTCGTTATTGTTTCTGCAGGCATTCGCTCTTTGGGGAGGTATTTTTTGAAATAAGAGAGCACAAATTAATAGCTGAGAGAGACAATTGTAAGCACGATAGATTTTGAAAGAAAGAGATGACTTTTCCTGAGACATCTCATAGCCTCTTGCTCATAGAGGTGGCGTGCTACACACTGATGATCAAAACTCTATGTAACATGGCTTGTCAGACTCCCTAGGACTCCTTAAACCTTAGACTCTGATACCAAGTTTGTAACACCCTAAAAATGGGTCCCGAGATGTCACACGGTGCTTAAAGCTACAAGTAGCCCCAAGCTAACCCTTTGAGCCTACTATTACTTCTAGAACTTTATTTTAAGACAAATAGATCAACAATAGCACTGCCATATCATATAAAAATAGAGATAATGAAAAAATACCATATGAATAGCCAAAGTATTGAAAAGTCTAATAAAACCACTAATAATATAGTCTAACAAACCCTCTACCTCAATATCTAGAGAGCTATTGGGACAGATCCCCAACTGACTCATACTCAACCGAAAGGAATAAATAACTACTAAGGATACTAAACTCAAAAATATTGATCCTCGAACCATGAGGACTCAACAATCTGTGGAGTGTAGATAGAGGTACTCGGACTGAGCACCTGAACCTACAGTATGAGACAATGTAGCACATAGACATATATATGGATCAGTACATACTTTGGGAATGTACTGAGTATATGGAGGTGTATTCAATTATAAAATTAGTATCATAATACCTTATGGAAAACATGCATAAATTTATGGGTGACTCACGTAGCTTGAATAAAATCATCATAATCGTGAATAAGGAAAACATATAATGTAAATCACGTGAGTCATCATGCTTTGTTCTAAATTCTGGCTTTTTTTTACTTAAAACAGAAGACTTTCAGAACTTTTCAAATCTCAAAACTTTAAGACTTAGGGAACTTGGAATTCTTAAAACAATAACTTTCAAAACATATACATTTATCTTTAAGGAGAGTAGAGGACTTCTTTTGGGAGTTTTTTCAAACCGGCATAAACCATGCAAGCTTACATGGAGTCCAACATCTTTCCCACATTGGGGAGAGTAGTTCTATCTTTGCCATCGGATTAGAACCTTATCTTTATTGATCACTATCTTAACCACTTAGGGTATATCAAAATCCTACGGTGGCTCGTAGTTTTGGGGCATGAGACCTTGAAATCAAGCCTAACTCGGTGCTAAATATTACTCCCTTAAGCTCAGAACTTTTAGGAAAAACCCACCTTAAACAACTCAAAAGTATGCAATGAAATCCTTATGCTTCCTTTTAACTTAAATCAAAACGGTGGGGATCCCTTTCTTAACTTCGGTTCAAAATCAACTCTTTCTTGAACATTAAATAAACTATCATGAACAAACTTTAAAATTTCAGCAGTATAAGCATATCCATACACTTCTTGAAAACACTTAAGATCATATAAAAACTCATTCTTGTACTCAAGGCATGAATATCTATTAATTTGTTCAAAATTTCAAAATGAGAAGTAAATCGGGACTTCAATCTTAGAGTTACTCAAAGCATAAGTCATTATAGGAATATATATATATATATATATGTATAATTCGTAACATCAATTCTCAATTCAACTCATAAAATATGCGTAATATCATATAATTCAAGATTTAAACAACTCATGGTATCAAGAACTTGAAATATAGCAAACTAGGCATAATTCAACTTGAAAACATGAAATTCTTTAAGAAAACTAAAGCTTTGGGCACAAGAACGAAAGAGATGTTCTTGTTCAAACTCCACATACCTTGAATTTGAAGCTTTGAATGGACTCTTAACTTGAAACTCTATTTGCGAAATTGTTGGGTGCTTCTTGTAGCCCTCGCAATGGGGATTTTAAATTTCAAAGAATTAAGAAAACTCACGGTTAAATCTTGAGATATCTTGGATTTTGGGTTAAAACACTAAAAGATATTCTTGAGCAATTTGAGAGAAAGTATCAATATTTTGGTGAATGAGGGGTGTAATCTCATTTTAAAGCTAAAAAGAAGTGGGAAAATACCAATTTTACCCTTAATAAGATGAAGAAAAGAAGCTAAAAACTGGGCACAAAGGCTATGACCTGGAAGGCGCCTTGCCGAGAGCCTTAGCTAGGCTACGCGGTGCTACCTAAACGCCTTTAGCTACTATTTTGACAATCCAAACATGAGCTTAAGATCGTTTAAAAATTCCAAAACTCACCCGACATATACTCTTAACTTGCCCCATCGCAACGCAATGAAAAAATCAAGAAATGGAAGTCAGAAAGGTCTGTAAATAATTCAACGAAGTTTGGAGGTTCAAAAATAAACTAAGTGTTGAACACTTAGCTAAAATTATAAGTGTTAAGCTTCTTTTGGATTGCCTTAAAGGTTTTAAATACGAGGGAACTTTACGGGGTCTTACAAATTTATAAGAATAAATTGGTGTTTTAAACGATGCAAGTTTTATATTTGCACTGCACTTTTTTTGCTTAGCTGAGATTTTATCCCACAGGATTTTCCTAGCAAGGTTTTTAATGAGGCAACTAAGAATGCGTATTACTGGATATGTACTCGGGGTGTTTGGTATATGAAATATTTTTCCATTGGTGAACATATATTGAAAAGACAATGCAAGATGTGTAGCGCAACTATGGAGAGGATTCATAAAAGAAGATAGAACAAAGCACATTTCGCCAAAACTTTTCTAGATACATGAGCTATAAAAGAATGGTTATATCAACGTGTGATAGATTCATTCAAGTGACAATACTACTTATTTATTCACCAAGTCTCTACCAACTGCAACTTTCAAGAAGATCGTGCACAAGATTGAAATGCGGAGATTCAAGTCATTAAATTAAAGTTTTCATCAGGGGAGTAAAATATGCATTGTACATTTTTTTCCTTCACCAAGGTTTTGCCACAATCGGGTTTTCCTGGTAAGGTTTTTAATGAGTCAACACTAAAGGCATATTACAAGATTTGTGTACTCCTTTTCCTTCAATAGGCTTTTTCGTATTGGATTTTCCTAGTAAAATTTTAACGAGACACATTATCTATTAAGTACATCCAAGGGGGAGTGTTATATAATATGGATGTTATGTGACATGTCTATGTGTGAAATATCATTTATTAAAGATAATAGTTGGTAGTCAAGTTGGATTTGAAGACCAAAGTTACTTGTTAATTTGGATTTGAATACCTAACTAGTTGGACAAATTTTCAACTTACCAACTTGATGTCAAACTTAGCAACCTTAACAACTAAGTTTGGTGGTCTATAAATAGCCACCCTTTGTACATTTGTATGAACATATCAAAGTATTAAAATAAAAGTACTACAAAAATTTCCTAAAGTTCTCTCCTTTCTTTAAAGTTTGATATTGATATTTTATCTTTATTTTATAACAATAACTTAATATTTTAAAATCAAATTCCAAACATTAAAAACCCAAACAAAAATATCACTAATCCTAATCCTTCATTACATAGGTCTTGTCAAATTTTACGTAATTTTATAACGTCTCAAATTAGAAGTATTTCAAAAGTATATTTATTCATATAAAAGTTATATCACCATAGTTAAAACCCTATTAATAAAGTATATGTGATATGCCCATGCAAACATGGGCCCAATATAAGGATTTAAAGGAAAAAATTTGATTCTGATCTGAGGAACAAATTTCATTAACAAATTTTATCAATAAATTTCAGTCACTTCGAATGTCAACAAATTATACATATAAGAATTAAAATTGAACCTTAGTTAGCTATAAATAAATAAATGAATCAGCAAAGGTGAAGTAGAGATCCATCTTGAACCATCCTAGTTCATCTTCAATTTCAATTTAGGTTCTGATTTCCGTTCCATTTCAGTATTGCATTGTCATCTTAATCAAAGCCCAAAGACATAATTGAGATGCCACCACCTTGCTTGAAAATGGCCGAGATACCCAAAGAAAATGGTTATGAACTACACCGATGCGAATGCCTTAAAGGGATCAGCAAACCAAGTCGAAAAGTTTTGAGTGTTTTAAAGGGAAACACTTTTGTGAGCCTTTTCTCTTAGAGTGATCTTGTGAGATTCTTCTCTTTGGATATTTGGGTTAATTAGAGTGACTACTCTAATTTTGTAATCTCTCTATTGTACTCTTGTTGATATAGTGAAGTTGTTGCTCTCCGCTCGTGGACGTAGGTCATACTGACTGAACCATGTTAAATTTGTGCCTCTTTTATTTTTGTTTAAGTACCGTTACTATCAAACTGTTATTGTCTTTGTCATTATAACATTGTTTGGCTAAATTTTGCAATAACTGGGTTCTTGATCCTAATAAATTGGTATCAGAGCCGAATAACAAAGACTTATGTTGAGAAATTTGACCAAAGTGCAAGCATCGGGATATGGCAATTAAAGATGGAAGCTATCCAAATTCAGGATGGCTTAAATGTGGCACTAGAAGAAAAGGAGAAGAAGCCGGAAAAACTGACGGACGAAGAATTTACCGTCATAAATGAAAAAGGCAAAATCAGGTATTATTCTAAATCTCTCAAATAAGGTTTTACGTGAAGTATCTGTAAAAACCACAGCAAAAGGCATATGGAAAAAAACTAAAAGCCTTGTATATGAAGAGGATAGTGGAAAATTGACTTTACCTGAAGCAAAAGCTTTACACATTTCGTATGGTTGAAGGTACCTCTATACTCTCACATCTTGATGCTTTTGATTCTATTCTTATGGTTTTGAGTAATATAGATATTGAAGTTAAAGATGAAGATCAATCTATCTTATTACTTATTTCCTTACCCCAATTATTTAAGCATATTAGAGATACTATGCTTTATGGAAAAGAAAATATCTCTTACAAAGAAATCAAATCTATCTTAAAAACAAAGGAATAGATAGATAGAGATATTACTAGGGAAAGTAGCGTAGCCCATGGGGAAGGATCATTTGTAAGAGGTAAATCAAATAAGAAAGAATCAAAAAGTGAGAGGTCTCAATCAAGGTCAAAGTCTAAATCTAGAAATGTTGTGTGCAAATACTGTCATAAGAAAGGTCATCTTATTTCTGAATGCTATAAGTTGAAAAACAAAGAAAAGCGTAAATAAAACAAAGATGAGCACCAAAATGCTAACTCCGCCGAAGCAAGTATAGCTGCTGATGAGTCTGAGGGAACAATATTTTTAGCAACTAATAATAGTTTTAAATCTAATGATGAGTGTATTTTGGATTCGGGTTGTTCTTATCATATATGTCCCAATAGGGATTTGTTTACCATATTTGAATCTGTTGGAGGTGGAGTTGTCTTGATGGGCAACAATGCTCCTTGCAAAGTTTTTGGAAAAGGTACAGTGCATGATGGTGTAGTGAGAACTCTCACAGATGTTACATATGCTCCTAACTTGAAGAAAAATCTTATTTCATTAGGCACTCTAGAATCTCTTGGGTGTAAATACACAGGTAAAGGTGGAGTTTTGAAAGCATCTTTAGGCGCTCTTGTGATCATGAAAGCATACAAATCAGGTACGTTGTACACTTTATTGGGATCCACTATTACAGGTTTTGCTGTAGTTTCCACATCAAATCAACTTGATCCCAACATCACCAAACTATGGCATATGTAATTGGGGCATATAAGTGAAAAAGGTCCTTCCATCCTCAGTAAAAAAGGTCTACTGTGTGGACAAAGTATTAGAAAAATGGAGTTCTGCGAACACTGTGTGTTTGGAAAGTAGAAAAGAGTCAGCTTCAAATATCCAGCAGTTCATCAAACAAAATATACTTTGGACTACATTCATTCAGATCTTTGGGGTCCTTCCCGTACCCCATCAAAAGGTGGTGCCAGGTATATGTTAACTTTCATTGATTATTATTCAAGGAAGGTTTGGGTTTATTTCCTCAAAAACAAAAGTGATGTTTCTTAACTTCAAACAATGGAAAGTTTTAATTGAACAGCAAACAGGAAAACAGGTCAAGCGGCTTAGAACAGATAATGGATTGAAATTTTATAATGATGAGTTCAATGAATTTTGTAAAATAAAGGAATTGATCGACATCATACTGTAAGGATGACACCTCAATAAAATGGTGTTGCAGAAAGGATGAACAGGACTCTTTTGGAAAGATCCCATTGTATGATTTCAAATGTTGGGTTGACAAATGCTTTTTGGACAGAGGCTATCGCTACAGCTTGTTATATTATCAATCGTGATCCTTCTGCACCTTTGAACTTCAAGACTCCGGAGGAAATATGGTCAGGTACACCTTCTAATTATTCTGACTTGAATTTTTTTAGTTGTCCTACTTACATGCATGTAAATGATGGAAAATTAGAGCCAAGGACTAAAAAATATATTTTCCTTGGTTATGCATCTAGGGTGAAAGTGTACAGACTTTGGTTCCCTGATCCCAAGTCACTAAAATTTATAATTAGCAGAGATGTAACCTTTGATGAATACTCCATATTACATTCTAGAAAAGAGTCTTTTAGCTCTTGTACCAAGAACAAAGAGCATTGCATGAACAGGTGGAGATAGAGCTTGGCATACCTTCTAAGCCAAGCTCATCATTAACTGTGGAACAAAATCCAGTTGAAAATCTAGAAGTTGAGCCAGAAGTTATGACTTCTGAAGTTGAACCAAATGAGTATTCCATAGAAACACATAGACCAAGAAGAAAAATTCATAGACCAGAAAGGTATGAAGATTATGTTGCATTTGCTTTTTCAGTTGCACAGGAAACTAAAGAAATTGGAGAACCATCAAATTATTTAGAAGTAGTTTCTGGTGCTGATCTATCCAAGTGGTTGATTGCAATGAATGAAGAAATTGAATCTCTTCATAAGAATGGTACTTGGTCTCTTGTGAAGCCGTCGTCAGGAAGCAGAATCATTGGTTTCAAATGGGTCTTCAAGAAAAAGAATGGAATTCCAAGGGTTGAAGATGTAAGGTATAAGGCACGATCTGTTGCAAAGGGCTATAGTCAAGTACAAGGAGTTGATTTTAATGATATTTTCTCACCTGTTGTTAAACATAGCTCTATTCGGGTCTTGATTGCCTTAGTTTCCATGCATGATTTGGAATTAGAACAACTTGATGTTAAGATAGCTTTCTTACATGGTAAACTTGAGGAACAAATATACATGCAACAGCCTGAAGGATTTAAAATTGAGGGAAAGGAAGATTATGTTTTCTTATTACAGAAATCCTTATACAGATTAAAACAATCTCCAAGACAGTGGTACAAGAGGTTTGATTCCTTTATGTTGGGTCATGGTTATTCATGAAGCATGTATGATAGTTGTGTTTACTTTCAAAAGTTAAATGGTAGTTCATTCATTTACTTACTATTATATGTTGATGACATGCTCATTGCTGCTAAGGATTTCACAGAAATTCACAATTTGGAAAGTCAGCTGAAAAGTGAATTTGAAATGAAAGATTTGGAAGTAGCTAAGAAAATCCTTGGCATGGAGATCAGAAGATATCGAAAAGCTCGCAGGCTATTTCTGACCCAGAAAAAGTACTTGGAGAAGGTCTTGGAGAGGTTTGGCATGGAAGAAGCTAAACTAGTAAGTACTCCTCTTGCTACTCATTTTAAGTTATCAACTGCTCAATCACAGCAGTGAGAGGAAGAAAAAAGGTATATGGCATATGTACCGTATTCTAGTGCAATTGGCAGTATTATGTATGCAATGGTATGTACACATCCAGATATTTCATAAGCAGTAGGTGTGGTGAGTCGATATATGGCTTATCCTAGAAAAAAACATTGGAAGGTGGTGAAATGGATTCTCAGATACTTGTGTGGTACTTTAAACGTATGTTTGGAATTCGGAAGAAATACTTACACTTTGGTTGGTTTTGTAGACTTAGATTATGCAGGTGATCTTGAGAAAAGAAGATCACTGACTGTCTACATATTTTGCATTGGTTGTTGTGCTATTAGTTGGAAAGCTACATTACAACACGTAGTAGCTTTATCTACAATCGAATAGAATATATGGCAGTGACCGAGGCTATCAAAGAAGCCTTATGGTTGAAGGGTCTATTTGCTGAACTCAGTCCACACCAAGGTGGTATATTGTTTTCTGTGATAGTCAAAGTGCAATCCACTTGACTAAAGATCAAATGTATCATGAGAGGACAAAGCATACTGACAACAAGTATCATTTTATTCGGGAATCTATTATTGAAGGAAAGGTCTCTTTTCAGAAGATCAACACTAGAGACAATCCTGCAGACATTTTCACAAAGTTTCTTCCGATCAATAAGTTCAAGCTTTGCTTGAGATTGATTGTCATTTGTGAAGAATGATTTTGCCCACACGGGCTTTTACGGAGAAGAAGCAAATTTACTATATTAACCAAACTCAAGCCAAGGTAGAGATTTGTAATGTGGCCTTTTGTTTCTGTGATTCACACTTTGTTCAAACAAAGTTGCTACTTGTTCAAACAAAGTTGCTGCTTGTTCAACCAGTGTTGTTACCAAACATTTTGTTGGTAGGTTTCTTCCATTCACATGCATTTTGCTGAAATTTAAAACTTTGATTTTACATCATAGATGACATTAACAAGTTCATTCTCATCACTATAAATAGGGGCCTTCTTTCTCATTTGTAATACATCATTTTACAAGAGTTCTCTTTCATTCTCTTGTATTTATTCTCCCTTCCTATTAGAGTATTAAGTTAGAGAGTGGGTGTTGGGAAACACTTTTGTGAGCCTTTTCTTTTGGAGTGATCTTGTGAGGTTCTTCTCTTGGGATATTTGGGTTAATTATAGTGACTACTCTAATTTTGTAATCTCTCTATTGTACTCTTGTTGATATAGTGAAGTTGTTCCTCTCCGCTCGTGGACATAGGTCACACTAACCGAACCACGTTAAATTTGTGCCTCCTTTATTTTTCTTTAAGTACCATTACTATTAACTTGTTATTGTCTTTTTTATTGTCATTATAATATTGTTAGGCTAAATTCTGCAATAACCGGGTTCTCTATCCTAACACTTTTAATTTAAAAGTGTGTGTAAATGTGACAACGAACACACACAAAAAAAAATTAAATTTAGCAAAATATATTTTCTTTTAATTCAAAAGTGTGTGCAAATATGACAGTGACACGAATTGAATAAAGTAAAACAAGTTTTGAAATTAATTATCAATGATAAAGGGCCCAACATTCTGCAACGTAACATATTTTTATAACATAACATATCATGAATCTACAAAGAAAAAAGATAACTAATCTAGAGCCTTTATTTCAATCTTTATTTTATGCTTCTTGTTGTAGAAAAGCATGTACCATTATCTGCATTATGTTGTTAAGTAGTTTTGTATTACAGGTTACTGCAACATACCTTGTTCAACTTAGAACTATCTAGACTATTATATTCCTTTGTCAAATGACTTGGTGCAGTTGCAACACAAGATTTACCTGTCTAGGATCTATGTCCAGTCAAACATGATTCATGAAAAAATATGAGGGAAGGAGTAAAATTTACCCGAAAGCCTCGTGTCCTAAGATTCTTGAAAAGAAGCTAGAAAATTCCTGAGAAGAACCCAAAAAAAGTCAGTAAACAAGCATTTCAACAGTGGAAAAGATGGATAAAAACTACATACGTTTCCCGAACGTAACGCCACTATAATAGAGAGAAGTGCAAATGATCTTGAGTCAGACTTTTTGTGCTTTAGGATGAGCTACAATCACTTCCTCTATTTGCCACATCAGATGCAGTCCTAATCACGTATTCAAGCGTAATATAATTAAGTAATTAAAAGTGTAACAACTTCAAGCTTAAAACGGTACACAATTCAGCTTGGAAAGCAGCAACTTCTATCAACAAAAATCATCCTATACGTTTCAAGTTTCTTTATCAACCAACAAATCCTTTATATTCATAACTATGTATTTCAATTAATCATTTTTTTCTTGCTTTCATCAAATATGGTCTACTACACTTACGTGTCACTCGACTGTTAACTTCTTATTTAAAACAAAAATAAAAGATTCCAATAACGAAACCACTTCCATAACTACTGAAGTCAAATTTCTATATCTCGCATCTACTTAAACTATGAAAATATGAGAATCTCTTACGTCGAATTGAAATAAGTTTGGAAACAACATGCTTTGAAAAAATTTACATAGACAGAATTATTTCAAGATTAGATAAAGATTAAAAGTTAGAAATATAATAATAGAAAAATTAATTAGATTTCAGTGAAGAGTACAATATACCTCTGTAATGAATAGGCTTGCCAGCAGTTTTGCTAAGCTCATTTTGTTTGTGCCTTTGTGGATGTTATTTTCAAAATGATGAAAAAGCGGAGCTTAGAAGTCACTGTCACTCTGTTGTGTTGTGTGAATTGATACATTATCAGTTCTGATCTTATAGCTAGTGTCTGTGACAACCGATAAGGCTAACGCCCGTAAAAATTTATCCACACCCAGTGATTACGTCAAGTCAATGAATATTTAACCATCCAATCATGAACTATGATACATCAAATCCAGTTGTGTTTCAAACCCTTTGAGATAATATATAATCAGCAACTAAACCTATTTTCTGAAAAATAGAAAGTTAATGAAAACAACCTTCAATTACAACAGATAATAAAACAACCTCCTATAACTAAAGTAGTAGAGTTTTACTAAAATTAAAAAAACAGAATATCCTACTACCTTAATAATTGGAATCCTCCATTAAATAAACAACTAATTATTCTAGAATACTATTGCAGTAACATATTCAATATCCAACACTCCTCCTTGTTTTTTTGGCTGCAATCTAGTAAAATTGGTCTCGTTTTCTTCTTTCACAAGTAGTATTTTTGAATCATCTTGAGTGTCTTTGAACTCCCACACTTTTGTGATGTAATCTTTTTATTTGAAACTTCCACATAATGCATCAGATCTCTGTCATGACCCGAACCAGTATCCTAGCCGTGACAAGCATCCCGAACTATGAAGGCCCAAAACACCCTTCTCTATCTGTTAATCATGCACAACATTCATAAAACAAAAAATAATACAGAAATAAAAATTTAATACAAAAACATGGTCAATCTGAAAATGATCATAATACTGAAAAACTGAAATTCAAAAATGTATCTGAATAATAATGTCTAACTCAGTCTGCGAAATCTTTACTATGAACTAAACAAACTATCTGAAAACTAAGACAAGGCCCCCAGTAGACTAAAATATAACTAAAGATAAATATCTAAAATAACCAGGCCTTCTAGATCATACAAGGCTCACCACTTCACAATCTGATCTGCGATCTAAAATATCTACTATTTATCTGAACCCTTAGACTGTGCCTCAGAACCTAGAAGGAGAGGGGTCGGCACAAATGTACTAGCACGCGAAGCAATCCAAAATAGAGTATTTGAACATATATATATATAAGAGATGAGAACAAATTTTCATCAAACATCGTGCATAAAATAGTTTCTGGAAACACATGGGCATCATTCGAAAACCATGTCATTCTTGTCAAAATAGTTCTGATCATTGTATTACTTCTGAGTTAGGTAGCACTCCCCTACAAGTATAATATTCCACGGGCTATATGGAATCTGTCATTGACTCAGTGGGGAATCCCCCAACCCGAGCGTGCCAAAAGGATTGAAGTATCTGAGTCTGATACGCCAAAAGGTACTAGGACAGCGTATAATAATATACTCGGATCGACAAATAACAATTTTGGGCAATGGGTTGTCTGGACTCATGCCTTCTTCAGGGAACCACCTAAGCTCTCTTTATGCCCTATTTTGGCCTTTTCTGAAAATGCATGATTCTGAATTGCTAAAACATTAAAATCTGATAAAGTCTGATTTCTATATTAGTCTGCGTCTGTTATGGCATTGTCTGAGTTTGGTATCGTCATACCAAGACTTGAAAGTCCTATTTTTGATCCATAATACAATAAGCATGATCTTTGACAAAAATATAGTTTCAGACCACCCAAACATATAATTTGCATAAGAGATTTCATGTTTCGAAACTCAAGTCAAAATCATGCAAAACTTTCATCAAACATATGGTGGTCATATACTTTTGGCAAAAGCATGAACTCTTTCATTGTATGTATAATCAAAATTCATCAACATAAATAACCCTTTCTCTTTTGAAAGCAAAATCATAATCCAAATACATAATTATTCTAGACATTTCATTAACCTGCTTTTCAATATGCAATCAAACGATTTCATAGTGTATCATAAGTAAATAAAAATCATCACAAGAGAGGGATTTTACATAAATCATGCTCTCAATTCATATTTTCAAGGCTTAAACACACACACACATATATATAACTTTCAAATCACTTTAGGGAAAGCCAAAGGGCCAAAACAATATAGTTAAAGTTTCTAAAACATGAATATGTACATAAATTTAAAAACCCCTTTCTTGAAACATGATTTCTATGCTCATGAGAATTTAGGAAAACCCCGCGTACCTCGAATTAGGAATGGAACAGGTGCTTATTGAAGCCTATAACCTGGAGATTCCAAATATCCGATCAACTTCGAAAACCTACGATTGAATCTTGAATTACTTGGGTTTTTTATTTTGAAACCCTAGAGAGTGCTCTTGAGGATTTTTGATGAAAGTGATGATATTTTAGTGTTTGAGGGATTAAATCCCGTGTTAGAGAAAGGAAGGGTAGCAAAAATTACCCAAATTCCATTAATGAAACGGATAGGAAATGCTGAAACTTGGCCTGGCGCGATTAGGCAGGCGTCATATTGCCTAGAGTGGTATATTCACCGAGCAGCGCCTGGTCTATCGCACGTGATCCAGCGGGCGGCGCCTGCTATATCACCCCCTTCAATCTTAACCCAGCCCCGCGATCCACCAGGCGGTGCAGGCTAATCACCTGATGCTACTGGAATTGACACCCAAACGTGTCCTTAGGCTCATCTAAAAATTCCAAAACTCATCCGAAACGTTCTACGGCCTTGCCTCTTCGCAACGCAATAAAAAAATCTAAAAACGGAGGTCAGGAAGTTCGAAAATAAAATATTCGAAGATCACGAGCTAAAAATGAGTCTAAGTCTCTTGGACAATTAGGATATTTTTAAGTTTTCAAGACTAAGAGCATACTACTAGAAGCTAACACATGCACGGCTTTTACGGGGCATTACATTATCTCCCTCTTGGGATAATTCGTCCCCAAATAATGGGTAGGAACTTGTTGAAACCTTAAAGGTATGGAATAACGGTGGTAAGAAATATCTTTTAAGAAAGGATCTGACTGATCTGAGACCTTTACATTTCTATCATGAAATTGGATTCTGCTGACTTGACTTTACTTGCTTCTAGGAGCTGATTCATGCTGAGAATTTTGGATTTTCCTTGAAGTGTTCATGATACAGTCATACATATTGAAACAAGAAGTGATAATTCATGTAAGTATGAATCCTGATGCAACCATATTTGAATCATACGAAGGTATTACACTGTCTGAGCTAAAATACCCAGAAATATTTGAGACCATTACTGAACTCTTACGAACTAAGTCATGAATAAATAACTAAATCTGAAACATGACATTCGGACTGAACTGAATTCGCAATTTCCATGGATAGAATAAATTATATTTTGGGATGGTCATACGCATAATACTTCGGATAGTAGGACCGAGTAAAACGGTAGGAAACCACAATACTTGTCTGCCTGTCTGTTAAACTGATTTGCTGGCTACATAGATCGAACTGTACTGGAAACTTATACTCAATCTGGAGTATCTTATCAATACTCTTCCTAAATAAGTCCTAGTAGCATTAAGTAGCAAAAGATCTTGGGCATGAGTCACACAAGAAATCCGATTATAGGATCCCAACATCGATATTACTTTGCAGCCTAGAATATAGACATATAACTCATAAATCAGGATAGAATTGCCCGGCCTTAGTCAATGCTACTTCTTACTTTCAAGATTAGCACACTCCTTGAATCCTCCCTTAACTGTACTATTTTCCGTAGATACCACATTCAGTCGATTCAACTTATTTGTTCTCGTATTGGCATTCATAAATCTTTCTACTAATGTCTATAGTAACTCAAATCCTCTTCACCGTGATCAGACCTTACTCCAACTCAAAAAATACTACATGCCACTCCACGATACAAATCTAAACCATAAGATTCAACCTTCCATATATCTTAAAAGATCACACGTTAAGCATATCATGCCTCACCACTTCAATGACTAACTATAAACTATTACTATGAAGTCGCTAGCGCATATAGCGTTCCTTTACAAAAATTCCAACATGTCCTTCAAGACTATTTTATAACCACGTGTGAACTTCAAGGCAACACCCATAAAGACATACTACACATATTCTCTAAACCACTATCAATATAAATCCCACGCACTACCCCAGAACATACACACACAAATTCCCACTAACCATCACATATATCAAAGATTTTTCCCCAATCTTACTTCACACTTATGACCTTATCTAAACCAGCATACAATGATTTTTATCAACAGGAAAAATTTACTCATCACCACTATCATCACATAAGAAGGAGTCACAAAAGGTTAGAACATAAGATCTTGAAGCATGGAAGGATATTATATGAAACTTGGCACTTAACTGAAGCCTGACGAATAGCAACTCAACATTTGGAATTTATCAAAGAAAAATCTAAATTGGGGCATACATGGCTATGAACTATATTTCACCCAACATAAAGAGTATAGCATAAATTATGGGGACTGAGCATACTATAAAGCATGAATACATGAGTCATGAGTTGAATGACCTCTATTTAGAGTTCATAACATATGGAATATGATTTCGACTTCTGAATGAGCTGAAGTTCCTTATTTAGGAATCTGGAAGAGCACTTAATTCTCCATCATATACATGAACATGAACTATGATCATAGAACTGAAACGTGAGGTATGAGTAGGTATTAGGATAACTAAAAAATACCGAGACATGAATGGGTTGAGCCTCACCCTTCCCTTCTGATGTTCTATGTCATATTGACATCACTATTAGAATCTAAGGGCCGGACTTGGTTACTTGTTCTATCATCTCCCCCTTGGCTTTAAGCCATAGTCTTAAGTTTGGGAGATCCCTTACTAGACTTTAAACTTACTGCACTCACTGCACTCTGGGGTCTGAAATATGACAATATACCAATTTAATAGAACTTAACCCGAAAGACCACACATGAAAGTAGAAATCCCACTGCTAATACTACCTCCTGAGATACACTCTTATTTCGATAGCCCCAATAGTCATAATATAATGCTTGCACACTTATTTATATCGGTTCAACCTTCAAAACTCAAACTTAGATTCTAACACTTAACATGGATATCACCAAGCCTTTGATTAACCATACCACTTTCGACATAGCCTACCAATATCGCGACTCCAAACTTATGTTTCATTACTATGAGAATCAAGATCATATAAAAAGGCTCAACACTATTAATCAAAACTCTTTGACCTGGCTATTTAGAGTCCATATAAAATCTACTAGTCTTTCTCCCTCTTGTAACTCAAGGGTACTACTAGCCACACGCAACATGTAATAGTCTTAGAAAAAAAATGCGACAACTCCATATCACCATGGGCATACTTACACACCATACCTGCAACATTATACTTCATTATGAATCAACTTAAAATTAATCCATTTCATACACCGTTCAAGCCTATTAGATGACTTCCATATAACTAGCATCATTAACCAAGAAATCATCACATCCATCTTCATGGACTTCAGCTGTTCAAAACTTATTGTCTAGTGCCAAACATGATTTTATAACCCAACCTTATGCATGATTCTCACTTGGAAACCATGAAATAAACATCAAGAAACACTAGAACACTAGAACTTCATAACAACAATAATCGATCTTGACCTTACGGTCTTCCTTATCATAACTCATTAGCATGTACTATTTCAACACATCAAGCCTACTAAATTTTTTTTCCACAAAACATACATCATAAATCTCATGCCACTATTTTTACCACCACATTCTACACTTAAATTCAGGCCTATAGTTTAGCTTTAATCATCTACCACCAATGACAAGTGCAACATAATATACTAATCCATCAAATTGGAACATTCTATCCAAATACCTCAAAATCTGCTACCTACCTTCTCATAAGTAGTACTAGTTTACAACTACCAACGAAAAGAAGGTCAAGGGGTAAAGTCACATAATAGACATGATCAACCTTAACCTGATATTTTAACCCCATACAATCTTATCTACTTATATGGATTTCTCACCTCATACTTACTTACTCAATCATATATTTAGACTACCTTCAATTTCCACAACAATCATGAGTCTATAATTATAACTTACTGGCTATAGCTATTTTCACACTTCAAGCAACCGATAAATCACTCTGACTAACAACTCCTTCTCTACCTTCTACTAAACTAACACACAAGGTATCACCTCTTTACCAACTCAATCTCATGCAAACTGATTCAGCTATACATATATTAAACCAACACAAAAATAACAAGTTGGACAACAAGTTGCTAGTGAATCAAAATAGGCCTCACACGGCTTCACTAGACTTTGATTTTTGTATTTTGAACAAGAAAATGAGATGAATGACAAGGCAACTATGCTAGTGAATCAAAAGAGCCCCACACGGCTTCACTAGACTTTATTTTTTTCAAGAACACCTTGATGACAAGATTAATAGAAATTTAATACGCAATATCCAATGAACTAAGAATACACATCTTACTCTGTATAAATAAAATCAGAGTCAAACACTTTCTCCATGGACTACCATACCATCCACACATGCTACTAGCTACCGCATTAGTTTATCACTATAAAGGGGTAAATCATCCTCAAACATCGGTTATTCGACTGAAATATTTATTTATACAAAAGTCACCCTCACTCTGACTTCTAACTTTGTGACTTCACATCACCAACTTCTTGATCTAATTTAATTACCAATAGGTCATGACAACAACACATTAACTTATACTATTATTCAGGTGGAAATACAATTCCAACATTCTGTTACACATGATTCCCTCTGAAGCACAATATCCGCAACATAAATATTTTTGAAAAACGACTGAATACACTCAATACCACAGGCTGAAACAATTTCATCAATATCAAGGTTCACACTCACATCAATACACTTTGAAGAAAATGGACTATTTTCAAGTCCTTGCATAATTTTTTTTTAAAATCTTATATGACTCAATCGGAAAGGACTATATCATGTAGATTCTAAACTTTTTTGCACTTGAATCACCCCAATAATGGAACATGTCTGAGAATATCAGAGTAAGGAAACAATTTAGGATGACTTTTACTTTTGTATGGGCGACACCATAGCACGAATTAGAGTATGAAAGAGGAACATTCTGACTCTACTGCACGAACTATAACATGAAGAAAGTGAGACATTTCTAAATGCCTAGTAGACTCTTGCTTATAAGTGTGGCACGCTACACACCCATAAACAAGACTCTACCCGATGCGATTTTGCACACACCTTGGGACCATGAACCGTGCTCCGATACCAAGTTTGTCACGATCTAAACCGGGGCCCTAGCCATGACGAGATCCCAAAACATAAAGGCTCAGAACACCCTTCTCTATCTGATAATCATGCACAATATTCATAAAACAAAAAATAATGCAGAAATAGAAATTTAATACAGAAACATGGTCAATCTGAAAATGATCATAATACTGAAAAACTAAAATCCGAAAATGTATCTGAATAATAATGTTTGACTCAATCTGCGAAATCTCTACTATGAACTAAACAAACTATCTGAAAACTGGAACAAGGCCCCCAGTAGACCAAAACATAACTAAAGATAAATATCTGAAATAACCAGGCCTTCTGGATCATAGAAGGCTCACCACTGCACAATCTGATCTGTGATCTGAAATATCTTCTATTTATCAAGACCCCTAGACTGTGCCTCAGAACCTAGAAAGAGGGCGCGTCAGCACAAATATAATGACACGCGAAGCAATCCAAAATAGATCATTTGAACATATATATATATATAATAAATGATAGCAAATTTTCATCAAAAATCATGCATAAAAGAGTTTCTAGAAACACATGGGCATCTTTCGAAAACCATAATTCATTATTGTCAAAATAGTTCTGATCTTTGTATTACTTCTGAGTTAGGTGGCGCTCCCCTACAAGTCTGATATTCCACTGACTATATGGAATCCGCCATTGACTTGGCGGGAAATCCCCCAACTCGAGTGTGCCGCAAGGGTTGGAGTGTCTGAGTCTGATATGCCACAAGGCACTAGGCCAGCGTATAATAATATACTCGAATCGGCAAATCATTGTTTTGGGCAATGAGTTATCTGGACTCATGCCTTCTTCGGAGAACCACCTAAGCTCTCTTTATGCCCTATTTTAGCCTTTTATGAACATGCATCCTTCTGAATTGCTAAAACATAAAAATCTGATAAAGTATGATTTTTGTATTAGTTTATGTCTATTATGGCATTGTCTGAGTTTGGTATCGTCATACCAAGACTTACAAGTCCTATTTCTGAGCCATAATTCAATAAGCATGATCTTTCATAAAAAATATAGTTTCAGACCACCCAAACATATAATTTGCATAAGAGATGTTCCGAAACTCAAGTCAAAATCATGCAAAACTTTTGTCAAACATATGGTGGTCATGTGCTTTTGATAAAACCATGCACTCTTTCATTGTATGTATAATCAACATTCATCAACATAAACAACCCTCTCTCTTTTGAAAGAAAAATTATAATCCAAATATATCATTATTCAAGACATTTCATAACCTGCTATTCAAGATGCAATCAAAAGATTTCATAGGGTATCATAAGTAAATAAAAATTATCACAAAAGAGAGATTTTTCGTAAGTCATGCTCTCAATTCATATTTTCAAGGCTTAAACACATACATACACATATATAACTTTCAAACACTTTGGGGAAAGCTAAAAGGCCAAAACAATATCATTAAAGTTTCTAAAACATGAATATGTACATAAATTCAAAAACCCCTTTTTTGAAACATGATTTCTATGCCCATGAGAATTTAGAAAAACCCTGCGTACCTCGAATTAGGAAGACAACAGGTGCTTATTGAAGTCTATGACCTAGGGATTCCAAATATGCGATCAACTTTGAAAACCTAAGGTTGAATCTTGAACTACTTGGGTATTTTATTTTGAAATCCTAGAGAGTGCTCTTGGGATTTTTGATGAAAGTGATGATATTTTAGTGTTTGAGGGATTAAATCCCATGTTAGAGAAAGGAAGGGTAGCAAAAATTACCCAAATGCCATTAATAAAACGGATAGGATATGCTGAAATTTGGACTGGCGTGATTAGGCAGGCATCACCTGGCCTAGAGCGGTGGAGTTCACTGGGCGGTGCCTGGTCTATCACACGCGATCCAGCGGGTGGCGCCTGCTATATCTCCCCCTTCAATCTTAACCCAGCCCCGCGATCCACCAGGCGGCGCGGGCTAATCATCCGATGCTACTGGAATTGACACCTAAACGTGCCCTTAGGCTCATCTAAAAATCCCAAAACTCACCCAGGACATCCTACGACCTTGCCCCTTCGCAACGCAACATGAAAATCTAAAAATGGAGGTCGAAAAGGTCAAAAATAAAATCTCCGAAGATCACGAGCTAAAAATGAGTCTAAGTCTCTTTGACACTTAGGATATTTTTAAGTTTTCAAGACTAAGAGCACACTGCTAGAAGCTAACATATGCACGGATTTTACGGGGCGTTACATCTCCACCAACAAAATTTTCTAAGTGTGTTTTCTTTTTGCAATATTTGCAAGGTGGATAATCAACTTTTCTTTTTTGGTGATTTACATAAAAAATACCTTCAACACCTTTTTCTTCCCTGAAGCTCTTCTTTGCTCTTATGCTTGAAAAACACTTATCAATTTAGCAAGAGAGATGGCAGAGAGATCTGTAGACTCTTCCAAAGCAAAGATTTTGGACTCAAATCTCTCAAGAATAATCACCAAAATTTTTTCAACTACTCTATTTTCTTTAAAATCTTCGCCAAGTAACATGATTCTATTGACAAGCAAAGAAATTCTGTCAGAATACTTAGTGATTGTCTCACCTTCTTGCATCCTAAGAGATTCAAAATCTCTTTTCAAATTCAAAATTTGATTTTATCTATCTCATTCACTTCCTTGGTACTCCTTTTTAAGTTTTTCTCAAACTTTTTTTGTTGTTTCACATGCAATGATTTTAGAGAAAATTGAATCAGCAACTGAATTTTGAATTACAATATTTGCTTTATTTTTTTGGATTTCTCTTCTGAGTAAAGTTTGATTTTGGCAGCAGAAGAATTTACAGGGAGTGGTTGTATAGGATTGTCTTCATCTACAACTTTCCACAAATCATAAACTTCAAGATAAGATTTCATCTTAGCTTCCCAAATTTGATAGTTTTCACCAGTGAAGATTTGTGGAGCATTGAAAGTAAGAATATTGCTTGCCATGATTTGAAAAATAAGATTTAAAATAATATGGGTTGAAAACCAATTAAAAAATAGTCCTACATTAAAAATAAAAGTAAGGGTTAAAAATAGTCCTTCGTTAAAAATGACAGTAAGGATTAAAAATAGGTTTAAAATAGAAAAAAATTGATTGAAAATTTTTCTTCAATTAATTCACAAATTCATAAGGATCGCTGAAAGCTCTTGATACCACTTTTATGTTTTTTGAAAGAGAAAACAGACATAAAAATAAAACTTGGTTGAAAAACTTTTCTCATATGAATTTTATTAATTATGAGTCTTTATATAGACACATGAATAAAGTTGTTGACTCCTCCTACAACTAAAGTAGTAGACTTTTACTAAAATTAAAAAAAAACAGAATATCCTACTAACTTAATAATTGGACTCCTCCTATAACTAAACAACTAATTATTCTAACAACTAATTATTCTAGAATACTGTTGCAGTAACAGATGCAATTCCAACAAAGTGATAACAACAATTTGAGCAGCAACTATTTGTGAGGCCTTCATCCTGTTAGTCATCTTTATCTGAGCTCTCTGTTTGTCTAAATCTGACTAATCGAGAACTTATCATTTACAACTTCACTCACTCTTCCTCCGGAAGAGATACAAACAACAACAATCTTTTGATGGAATACTTGAGAGGGAGACTTTCAAACATGTAGACACAATATGGTTAAAAAAATATCTCAGTAGGTAAGCTTGGAACATGAGTAACATACTATTTCATGCAAAAGAAATACTGTCACTAACGACACAACAGATTTACACCATGTAAAAGAAATTCTCACTATTTCACTTTCTACAAAGAAGTGTTAAGGTACCTCTTTTTATCGAGTAAGAAGAAGGTATCTCAAATCTTTTCACGGGAGAGTCGAACTAGGCACATGAAAAGTAAATGTCTTAGTACTAGAAAAATGAAAAATATTTGCTTATTTCTTTCAACACCAATAAGCAAATATACAGAAATTTTAAAGTTGAACAACGCCATAATTTGAGCCTTACCACCTGTAATATTGATTGCAGAGTAGGTTATGCAATCGAAGCCTTCAACATACTATAAAGTACCAAATTAAAATAAATTCATTAGGTGCTCACTCAAGTGCAATCGAAGCCTTCAACATATTGCAAAGTACCAAATTAAAATAACTTCATTAGGTGTTCACAAACAGGCACATGGTGATGAATGCAAAGAATGAACACTTAAATATAGTGGAATATATTGAAATTTGCGAAAGCTCTAAACCAAATGAAAATAATGCATTACGACACAAATATTAAAGAAATATTATCAATTTAAAATTGAAAAAATTTAATCTTGAAACCAAGAAACTCATATCCAAATTTTTAAAAAATGAATTTCTAAACAGATGTCAAAAAATAAACACAAAAATACAGATGGATATATACAAAAATTAGTAGACATACCCGTGTGATGTGCGGATAAAAAGATTATTTGTAATCTTTTCGGATTGTGATGTTCGAGCATGTTAAATCATATTACCTTAAACTGAATCTAGTTATTATATTATTCCTTAATGAAATAAACCCCAACCCCAAATCATGCCCCCACCCCATCATTCCATAGTTAAAGTAATAAACATAGTGACAATGAATCAAAAAATATTGAAAACTTTTATATTTCATATTTTATTTATTATGTTGCTCACTTTTTAAATTTATTATTAACTTGTTAATATCAATTTTTAATAGCTTATCACTTGGCATAATGTAGTTATTAAGTGTCCTTTTGATTAATTATGAAATAGATATATTAATTTTGTATACTTGTGACTTTTTTCATTTTTAAATTTTTATTCTATTATTTTCATCTTTTCAATTTAAAATTTATAGATAGTGATATATGTATAATCTAATTACTACGTTATACTCTCAAAATTAGTTCCTAATATTACCCCCACTCCCCCATTTTTATATTGTTTTCCTACTGTATTTAATTATTTTCTCTTGTATATTTTGATATCTATGTTCTTGCTTATTTTAAGACATACAATGCTAATTTAAAATTTAAGTTACGTTAGATTTTTATATTTTGATATTCCTTTAATTCATTATTTATCAAAATTTTAGTTACTATTTATCAAAATTTTAGTTACATTGAATGTATATTATTTAAGATTCGGCTTATTATAATTAAATTTATCTAAACCTAAAGTCACACCTTTCAAACTTAGTCTTAATAACTATTTCTAATAAGTAATTTTATTTTATAATTATTTTTAATTTAAAATTAAAAATTTATTAGTCTGAATCATTTTTCTTTTCTTTCCTTTCATTCTTTCTTTCTTTTGTTTGTTTGTTAAATTTTTTTTTATAAAAATAAATTAACAACTTATATATATATATATATATATATATATATATAAAGGTATTTCAAGTGGTTATATACATTGAATTTAGTTATTAAATTTTAATTTATATTTAAAATAATTGCAAGTAAGAATAAGTTTTAGATAAACACCACAAATATATATTATTTATATTTACCAATAATAATAATAATATATTTATCATTAAATTTGATACATATAAGTTTATGAAATATAAGATTATATTTAAATATATATATATATATATATATATATATATAATAGCATTTAAATTTTAAATAGATAAGTTTGAAATAGAAAATACCTATAAGAACTCTCCAATTATGAATTATTATTTTTAAGCTAATGAAAATCTTTTTATTTAAAGGATAATGACTTCAAATTCAAATACTTGATTTTTTAATTCAAAACTTGATAAGAGTCCAATTAGAACTCTCTAATGTGATAAATAACCATTTTTAATATGTAATTTTATTTTATAATTATTTTTAATTTAAAATTAATAATTTATGAGTCTTAATTATGTTTTGATAGTTTATCTTCTTTTTTGGGCACGTTTTTTTTGTTTTCTATTTTCTTTTCTTTCCTTCCTTTCTTTCTTTTGTTTGTTAATTTTTTTTATAAAAATAAATTGATAACTTAGATATATAAAGGTATTTCAAGTAGATATATACGTTGAATTTAATTATTAAATTTTAATTTATATTTACAATGTTAAAATAATCGCGAGTAAGAAAAAATCTTAGATACACATACAAATATATATTATTTATATTTATCAATTACAATAATAATAATATATTTATCATTATATTTGACATAGATAAGTTTATGAAATATAAGATTATATTTAACTATATTTTATAGCATTTAAACTTTAAATAGATAAGTTTGAAATAACAAATATCTATTAGAACTCTCAAATTATGAGTTTCTATTTTTAAGATAATGAAAATCTTTTTATTTAAAGGATAATGACTTCAAATTCAAATACTTAATTTTTCAATTCAAAACTTGATAAGTTCAAAGTAGAACTCTCTAATGTAATAACTAACCATTTTTAATAAGTAATTTTATTTTATAATTATTTTTAATTTAAAATTAATAATTTATTAGTCTTAATTATCTTTTGATAGTTTATCTTCTTGTTTTTTTGGCACGTTTATTTTATTTTATTTTATTTTCTTTCTTTTGTTTGTTTGTTAATTTTTTATAGAAATAAATTGACAACTTAGATATATAAAGGTATTTCAAGTAGATATATACGTTGAATTTAGATGCTAAATTTTAATTTATGTTTACAATGTTAAAATAATTGCGAGCAAGAATAAATTTTAGATACACACACAAATATATATTATTTATATTTATCAATTATAATAATAATAATAATAATAATAATAATAATATATTTATTATTATATTTGATATATATAAGTTTATGAAATATAAGATTATATTTAACTATATTTTATTTAGCATTTAAATTTTAAATAGATAAGTTTGAAATAGCAAATATCTATTAGAAGTCTTCAGTTATGGGTTTCCATTTTTAAGATAATGAAAATCTTTTTATTAAAAGGATAATATATTTCAAATTTAAATACTTAATTTTTTAATTCAAAACTTGATAAGAGTCCAATTAGAACTCTCTAATGTGATAACTAACTATTTCTAATATATAATTTTATTTTATAATTTTTTTAATTTAAAATTAATAATTTATTGGTCTAATTATCTTTTGATAGTTTAACCTTTTTTTGCATTTTTTTTTTAAAGTTTCAATGGTAAAGTTATCATTAACACAAACCATAATGCTTGCACGTTTCCTTAAAACTATAATTTTTTTTATTATTATTATAAATACAGTTTCATTTTTAATTTAATATTTAAATATATTATATAACTTAAATTTTAAAAGAGATAAGTTTATGAAAGAGTAGAAGTCACTCTATAGCTACAAACTGTACCACATTCAATAGCCCTTGACATCTAGAAAAATTTATGATTGTCATATTCCTATTTAAGCAAAACTGAAGACATGGACACTTAATATATATGTGTCACAAATACCTCAATGTCAAGTCCTTTCCTGTTAACATCATCACAAGGAATCGACTAAGCAAAATTATTATGTTTATGTACAAAGAAAAATAAATAGGCATGATAGTTAAATATACTGATGCAAAGTAAAAATGAGAAGGTCAAAAGAAAAGAAGAATCATACCCATGAAAATTGAGCACTGCGAAACTTGTTAGCTCCAGCCATACTTGAATCAAGAGGGTTTATCTTTAACAATCTTGGAGCCGAAATGTTATTCTCCATGCGACCAGCAAAATCAATTTTAGTGCTTCCATTATTGTCAACAAATAAGGTGCATATCAATATCAAATATGTATCAGTTGTCCCTAATATCCACTTCCCATCATAGGTAACATCGACATAAGTGATAGGAAAATCAAGCCCTAAAAAAGTAGTTTTAGCCTGTCTCATGGAACTGCTTGAGTAGTACAACCTAATCTTGCCATCAAGTGAACCAACAACTATTGATCCATCACCATCAATAGCAAAGCACGGAACGTTAGTTCCCCTCGAAAATTGATGTCCTTGAGTCTAATTCAGCACAGGAGTACATACTTATCTTATAACGTATATATTAAAAGATCAATTTATAAATATTACGTGATACTTAATATTTTAGTATTATATATAACGAAAACAACTAATATACAACTCAAAATCTTAACAAAAAAATGATTTCATTTTTCATTTATATAACCAAATGTATTATTTTTATCAAAAATCAAACAAACAATATTAAAATGACAAACTACTTACTTAAATTTAGACCTGTATATAATGAAGAAAAATAGCTTATAATATGATTATCACGCATCTGCATAAAAAAAATAAAGATTTTAAATCAAAAGTGTTTCAAGAAAATGAATAATATGAAGAATGCAACAATAGTTTAAAAAAAAAAAAAAAGGAATCTTAGTGTTATATATCATTGCATGAGTATATATTGAGAGGTTAGGAAGTTGAACTCCACCCTAATTTAAATTTCATTTGAATTTGAAATGTCAAAGTAGGTGATTATTGTTTCTACCACTACTGCTGATTATATACATATAAAAGAGATATTAAAAAAAAAATAGAATTTCACTTCAATTTAAATTTCATTTAAATTCAAATTCAAATATAATATCTATTTATTAAAAGAAGATGAATTATTATTCGTCCTTATCCATAATTTTTTAAATACAATACATACTTATCTTATAATGTCTGACATAAGTTAAAATTTTTAATACCTAAATATATTATTTAGTTATTTATATTATTATTATTATTATTATTATTATATTTTATTATTATTAGTATACTACCACTATCACACGTATGTACTACTATATTACTACTAATATTATTTATTTATAGATTATTATTATTATTATTATAAAATATTTAGAGTTTATTTAGGACTCTTCAACTATGAATTTCTAATTTTAAACTAACAAAAATTTCTTTTTCTTCTAAAAGCCTAATATTTTTAAATTCAAATAATTTCAAATCTTTTATTACAATATTATAAATTTTGTCCTAAAAACTATCAAGTGGCTTGTTCGATGCCACTTGGCTTCTTCTGCTTTATATAGATTTGAGCCAAAAAAATATGAAACCCAAATCATCAAAATAATGCATTATAAACAAATATTAGAAAAAGAGCATGAATTTAAAATTAGAAGAATCGAATCTTGAGATAGAAAATCTAAAAATATGAAACCCAAATCGAAATAATGCATTATAAACAAATATTAGGAAAAGAGAATGAAATTGGAAGAATCAAATGTTGAGACCGAAACAAATTACAACAGATAAATCCTTAAACAAGTATCATAGCACAAATATTGAAATTTGAGACCAAAACCTTCAAACTTAAACAAAACTAGGGGCGAAGGGCCCGTGCAATGTGATGTATGTAAAGAAAATTAGATGTAATGCATCTATGTGTAGAACAAACTATTTACTTTATAGTATTTATCACAAAGCCAAGTTTTATATATATTTTTCAGATATTATATGTTACTCTTTTCGTCTCAATTTACATGTCACCGATGGAATATTTGAGAAAGTCAATTAAAGTTGTTCTATAGCTTTAGATGTAAATTATTATGATTTATATGACTTTCTACATAATTTTCATGTAATATATGCTATTCCATCTATTTCTATTTATATAATATTAATAGAATTTGGAAAATCAAATAAACTTTTTACATCTTTCACGGGCCCTGTGTTAATACGGGCCCAACATCGATTATATTTAGCTTAATTTAAAAATTAAAAATAAAAATTTGAAATTTGATACCAATAAGATGCTAAGTTGTAAGAATATATGATAAGTTGGGAGACATTTTAACTATTGTAATTTATAATATTTTTTTGTATAATTTTTAAATAATATTGGTCACTCTTTTTGTCCAAATTTTTGTAGCATTGATAGTCAATTATATTTTTGAAATAATTTAAGTTTGTAATTATTGTTTTTATAATATTTTTTTCTATTCCAATTTAAGTGGCACTTATATAATTTTTAGAGTCGCCAAATATTTTATATATTTTAATTTTTTAAATTATTAATTATTGTGATTTACAGTATTTTTTACATACTTTGTGAAATATATAACAAACTAATTTCTTTATATATATATATATATATATATATATATTTGTTAACTATTGTAATTTATAATATTTTTAAAGTAATTTTCAAATAATATATACTACTCTCTTTGTCCTAACTTTTATGGCATTGAAAGTCAGTTATATTTTAAAAATAATTTCAGTTTTGAATTATTGTAATTTATAGTTTTTTTCTATTCCAATTTAAGTGACACGGGTATAATTTCAAAAGCCATCCAAATACTTTACATATTTAAATTTTTTTTAAGTTACTAATTACTTTGATTTATAGGAATTTTTACATTTTTTTAAATAAATAACAAATTAGAAAACTATGAAAAACAAATTAAAATGACGAAAAAATTGAAGGCAGGGAAAAGGATTAATGAAGTTGTGTCAAAGCAGGCATGTTGATCTTTAAATTTTTTAAATTATTAATTATTGTCATTTATAGTACTTTCTTCTTATTTTTGGAAATATATAACAAATTATTTTTTTAGATATTTTAAGTTGTTAACTATTATAATTTATAATATTTTTTATCTAATTTTAAATAATATATATTACTTTTATTATCCAAACTTTTGTGGCATTTATAGCCAATTATATTTTCTAAAAATAATTTAAGTTTATAATTATTGTGATTTGTAATACTTTTCTTCTATTCTAATTTAAGTGGCACAGTGTCTAGTTGGTCATAATAATTAATTAGGGTCATATAGTAAAATCATGATGGAGGCAACGAAGCAGTCATGTATTAAATGACTTACAATAATTAATTAAAAGTGATATAGTAAATAAAATTATAATAGAAGTTACTTGTGTAAAAAAATTAAATAGCCTTATATAAAACATCAAATGTTAAATTTATTTATATTTAAGACATTAATAAGTTTAATTTAATTTATTTAACTTCAAAAATCAAAATATGACAAATGAAAAAGAATAGAAAAATAAATAATAAGAACTCAATTGATTAAATTAGCAAATGAAATTAATAAACCAATTAATAATTTGGAAGGAGTGGATGCCTGTGGCAGCTTACCAGGAGAGTACAACTTATGTATATAATGATTGGAAGACACGTATACAATAGTGCGCACAAACAAGACATGTCAATCTCGTACCTTCTTATTGTCACTTATTATTGAGTCGTGGTAAGTGTCAACATAATCCATTTTTGCATCATGACATACTAATAAATGAATAAATAAGTAAGGCGATATATTACATCCTTGTCTCAATTTATGTAACACAAAATTAAGTTTAAATAGTCAATCAATTTTTCTAATATATGTTTTAAAATATTTTAAATTGTTAACTATTATAGTTTATAATACTTTTTATGTAATTTTCAAATGATATATGTTATTTTATTTGTTTCATTTTTCGTGGCATTAATATAATTTCGAAATCAATTATAAATATTTTAGATTGTTATAAAATATAAAAGCAAGAACAAGAAAATATAAAGCAAAAAAGAAGAAAAAAGAGTAATTCTTTACTTCTCTTGAGTATTCTCTTGAGATCCTTGAGGATGATTTATAATAAATAAAACCCCTCTATTTATAGGGGAAATTTACTCCTAATTTCTCACTAAAAGACAGATACTTCAAATCCTCACAGATATCAACTAGATCTTGATAGATCTTCAAGTCCTGATAGATATCAACTAAACCTTGATAGATCCTTAATAGACATTCATTATAATGTAAATACATTTATAACACTCCCCCTTGAATATCTAATTAATAGATAATATGTCTCGTTAAAACCTTACTAGAAAAATCCAGTAGGAAAAAAATCTAGTGAAGGAAAAATAGTACACATATCTAACAACACGCATATAGGCTGTCTCATTAAAAACCTTACAAGGAAAACCCAATGGGACAAAATCTTGAAAGGAAAAAAGAGTACAACGCGTATTTGCTCCCCCTAATGAGAACATCAATGAATTTTGACATTCCGATCTTGTGCACCATCTTCTTGAAAGTTGCAGTTGGAAGAGACTTGGTGAATAAATCAATCATATTATCACTTGAACGAATCTATTGCACGTTAATATCACCATTCTTTTGTAGATTATGTGTATCGAAAAACTTTGATGAAGTATGCTTTGTTCTATCTCCTTTTATGAATCCTCCATTAAGATGTGTTATGCATGTTGTATTATCTTTGTATAAAATTATGGGTACATTGTCACATTTCAAATCAGATTTTTCTCGAATGAGATGTATCATGGACCTCAACCATGCACATTCTCGGCTTGCTTCATAAACAATTATTATCTCATCATGGTTCGATGAAGTGGCTAGATAGACTGCTTGTATATCTCCAAGATATGACAGTACTACCACATATGAACACATAGCCTGTTTGGGATCGAGCTTTATGCAGGTCAGATAAGTACCCAACATCAGCATGACCAATAAGATGGACTGCAATCTTGCTAACAAATTAACCAAAAAGGCTATATCAGGCCTTGTAGTAATTGCAAGATACATTAGTACAACAATTGTACTAAGATATGGTCCTTCTTAACCAATTCAATTTGATATATTTCTCATATCAGTAAATAATCTATTGTTTTGAAAACTCTCCAAGAGTTTCAACAATTTCCAAGCTATAAGCTTATACAATATAAGGATTATAAATAAGTTTCCCAAAAACGTTTATATGCTTCAAACATTTTGAATCTTTAAACATGTTTTCGTGTAAATTTTGTCAAGCGATAATATTCAACATTTCGTAAGTGGCATTTTCAAGTGCCTGAACTGCAAATAAAATAAGTTTTACACTTATCAAGATGCATCCTTTCATGTCACTTGATAAATATTTCTACGTCAGCATGCTTTTAAATAAACGTAGAATTCATATCTCGTGATCTTTCACAATATTGCGCCAATATTATATTAAAGATATTGATGATATATCATTTCGTATTGGTTCATAGTGTGACATAACATTTTGAGGTCTCATCACTTCATTATTTTTAAGTACCTGAAACCTCTCATAGATTTCATGAAGTGTTATGTCGTAGGCTCTTCAATAACACATTGTCTTCTTATTATGATTATTTGCTCCTTATTCTTTACAAGGTCTATTTCATTTGGAACTGATTGGTCTACCACGCTTCACGCATGTGTAGATTTTGTCCTTTATGGCCAAAAAATAGGAGCACTTGCAACTTAAATATGAGATTAAATTTGAGTCAGTAAATGCTTTCGGCATATGACTTGAATTATCTTTTGAGTGGTGATCTGGTGATAATTCCTAACATATTTCAAAGATGTTTATAATCTCCCCCTTATGTTAGGAAAACTAACATACTGATATAAGATCAATGGGCTTCATTCCTTTGGGATCGATGCTTCAAGGATCACATCTATGCATCCAAGATTTGGTTGTTTTAGGGGAACAAATACGTGTATGGATGATAGCTTGGAGCGTGGGAGAAGCTACATTTAATGATGTCATCCACGGGAGCATTGAGCCACGACGTATTTGAAAGATAGCATGGGCTTCAAGAGAGCATGGACGCCTATGACATTATTTTGGGCTTTGGGTCACTTTTGGGCCCAATAGCTTTTAGGGTCACTTTTGGGCTCATTGTGTAATAAAGACCCATGACCTATAAATAGCTAGTTTGCCTTCATTTTAAGGGAAGATTTTAGATGACCTATTTGTAGCCTCTTTTAAGAGCCTCTTTCAAGGTGAAATCCTTGGGCAAGGTGGAATCCTTGTGTTGATGATTTTCTTAGAAACTAAAATTGCTTAGGAATTTCGGTTCCCTTGAGGTCAAGTAAGAGATAGGTTTAGGTTGTGTATGATATTAAAGGTCCAAAAGTGGAATAAAATTTTGGATTGTTAATATTACATCTTCATTTGACTATCTATCTATCTATCTATCTATCTATCTTTACTTTCTTGTAATCGTTTGTCTATATCTAGTGTAATCCATTTGTGTTCTTATCTTGTAACCGTGTGTTGTTGTTATTGCATCTTGTTCATCAAGTGTTGTTGTTGTTTTAAGTGTGTTTTACTCTTGATATTATTTCCTTTCTTGTTCTTCTTGTGAATCCGAGAGAGGTCATCAAAAGGGGTCCTCGATTTTTCTAATGGTTGACTATTTTGATGTATGTTTTTGTGTCTTCCTTGTTGATCTTGTATCATTTTGTGTCAAATCCGAGCTTGATTTCATTCCTACGAAGTCAATCTTGGGTTTGTTATCTTAAAAATTGCCAAAAAAATGTCAAAATCAAAAATTTCAAAAAAAGTACTATTTCCTATTTTTACCCTATGTCAAAATTTGAGTCATTAATTTTTTGTTTTCTTATGTTTTTAGTGTTATATTCTTGTTCTCTAATACTATAGGAGTCTATGGTTCAAATTTAAGCTAAATCGGAGTTGATTTGAGTGTTCTACCTTGATGTGGGCTTAAACTTGAAGAAAGAGAGGTGGGCTCGAGATCTGGAATTTTTGATTGAGAAATTGAACAAATTGATGTTTGGAATGTGTTTAGAAAACTGAAAATAGCCTTGGTTCAAAATTTCACCACATTCCGATCATCGGTTCAAGAGTTAGAGATTTTTGAAGTTCTTAGTGTTATTGAGAAGATTCAGACCTTCATCTTGAATTCTTTTCAAAAGGTGGTGTTTGATCCTCAAAATTGAAGAAAAAATTGTTTTGAGTGTCTAATTTATAGGTACCATGGCTTTGGGAGATGAAATCCAACCTATCTCAAAAGAGGCAATAATGAAAGCTCTCATGGATTGGCGACAAGAATTGAATAGTTGGAGGAAGAATGGGTGACGTTTAGAAGGAAACATGGAAAAGGTGACATGTCTTACTACCCAAACCCCACCAAATGTACCCCAACCACCACAATTCCACCAACAAATACCTCATTACCAAAGACCACATCCGAATCCACTTCAAGAACATGCTCCCACTATAAACCAAGTTCCAATCCAAATCCAACTTGAGAAGACCAATTCAAACATGGAACCTTTGTCACTCGCTAACCATAATGATAGCATTTTACCTAGCATCACTTCTTCATTTGTGCAGGTTCATGATCAAATAATATTAAAGGAGGATGCAGGGAGAATGCCATATGAAAATAAGCTTGAAAGCCTAACGGAGTTCTTACCAAAGAATTCCAAACTTGAAAGGTACAACGATAAGTTGATAAATGAGTTGGATTCGAGGACGAATCCTCTTCAAGAAAGGAAGGATGATACAAGATCAATGGGCTCTACTCCTTTGGGATCGATTCTTCAAGGATCACATCTATGGATCCAAGATTTGGTTGTTTTAGGGGAACAATTACGTGTGTGGATGATAGCTTGGAGAGCGGGAGAAGCTACATTTGATGATGTCATCCACTTAAGCATTGAGCCACAATGTGTTTGGAAGATAGTGTGGGCTTTAAGAGAGCATGGACGCCCATGACATTATTTTGGGCTTTGGGTCACTTTTGGGCCTAATAGCTTTTAGGGTCACTTTTGGGCCCATTGTGTAATAAAGACCCATAGCCTATAAATAGCTAGTTTGTCTTCATTTTAAGGGGAAATTTTAGATGACCTATTTGTATCCTCTTTTGAGAGCCTTTTTCAAGGTGGAATCCTTGTGTTGATGATTTGCTTAGAAACGGAGATTGTTTGGCGATTCCGGTTCCCTTGAGGTCACATAAGAGATAGGTTTAGGTTGTGTGTGATATTAAAGGTCCAAAAATGAAATAATCTTTTGAATTATTAATATTATATCTTCATTTGTCTATCTATCTATCTTTACTTTCTTGTAATCGTTTGTTTATATCTAGTGTAATCCATTTATGTTCTTATCTTGTAACTGTGTGTTGTTGTTATTGCATCTTGTTCATCAAGTGTTGTTGTTGTTGTTTTGTGTGTTTTACTCTTGATATAATTTCCTTTCTTATTCTTCTTGTGAATCCGAGAGAGGTCATTAAAAGGGGTCCTAGATTCTTTAAATCGTTGACTATTTTGATGTATGTTTTCTGTCTTTCTTGTCAATCTTGTATCATATACATCCTCCATATTCTTTGAGGAATCCATCTTTGTGTATCATGGTCTATTCATTAATCGTATATCGCAAATCAAAACTATTATATAAAATAGTTGGTTCTTGACCTTGAACCAATTGAAAGGAAAGAAATAATCATAATTTATTAGTCTAATGCATACAAGTGTTATTGTATGCAACATATCATATTTTGGACCAACACATGAAGCTTTGTTCTCATTAGCAATGGTTTAGTTATTTATCAAAGGTATTCAATGTCAAACCATCATCATCAAGATAGATTGTCTTGATTACATAATATGAAAGTTATGCTCTTAACTCAATTTCATTGAGCAAGTGACTTTATGAATGTCAAACTGCAAGTTGACAATAAACGTACAAGTGATCATATTATATTGATGTATCTTAATAGATCACATGAAAGGTGAACAGGCCTATATTCACCTTTTATACTTTTCAGATTTTAAGGGATCCAATCTCAATATTAGTTGGTCCAACCAACTTATCATGAGAACAAGCAACATAGATAATTTTTGAAGAATCTTCCAGTTTTTCATTATATGTCCAATGCTCAATATGCACATCTTCGGGATGCCACAATTGTTCATGTCAATTTATGAACTTTTATTCTAGTAAACTTCAAGTTTACCATGACATGTACCTTTTACTTTAGTAAATTTCAAATTTACTATGAATAAATTTCCAATTTACTACTTTAGAAGTAGATTTCAAATAACTCTTCTCAGTTATTTTGCCTCATTCAGAGATAAGTTGTGATACCATCACAATTAAGTACACATTTGTATTGATAAACTTCCCATTCCCCAGGAATGGAATATAATCGTGTCTTAAGTCTGTCAAATTATGATGGCTTATAACTTCTTTCATGATATTGCTACTTCAGGAGCAAATCGAGACATAAATATGATATAGAGAATTTTTCTCTATTATATATTTCAAAGTATAACATATATTGCTACCACATTTACTTCAAGAATGAAACAAATTTTCATATTTATCATATATTGCTATCACATTCACTTCAAGAATGAAGCATCTCGCTGGATATGTTTCATGAATTTTCATCAAACACCCATTATTTTGCCTTAGCCATCATAACATCATCAATATGGTGCATTGAGATTCAAACTCAATAATTTATCCATAAAAATGCATCTTAGGCATAAATCGATGAGACTTGAACCCAACATATTATTATCCCTTTTCATAATATTATTTTTGAGGAATAAATTTAAAACATAAATGGTTTCAAACCAATTATTTTTCCTCAAATCCAACAATAATTATATTATTAGTAACAAAAGAAAGATAACATAAGGAATTACTAACCATGAAATTACCTTTAGATTTATATCTCATTGGCAGAGTCTCGTACTGTACGTGTTATAAAATATAAAAGCAAGAACAAGAAAATATAAAGCAAAGAAGAAGAAAAGAGAAAAAAGAGAGTAATTCTTTATTTCTCTTGAGTATTCTCTTGAGATCGTTGAGGATGATTTACATTGAATAAAACTCCTCTATTTATAAGAGAAATTTACTCTTAGTTTCTTGCTAAAAGACACATACTTCAAATCCTGATAGATATCAGCTAGATCTTGATAGATCTTCAAATCCTGATAGATATTAACTAGATCCTGATAGATCTTTATAGACATTCACTATAATATAAATATATTTATAATATAAATTGTAATTTATTGAATTTTTTCTTCTATACCAATTTACGTGGCTTGATAAAATTTATAAAGTAAATTAAATTTTTTTTATGTCTTTTAAATACTTTAAATTATTAATTTTGAGAGTTAAAGCAATTGACATGAAAACTATCCTCTATTTACCAAAAATGCATAAGATAAGTATAACCTCAACAAGTATAATTTTGTGGATCCCAAAAGTAAGGAATTAATTTTTATTTTTAAAAAGTAGGTATATGAAGTGTGACTACATATTGTCATTTGGATTTTTTCGTCTAATTTTGAATTAGAATACTTAAGAATGATCTACTTTTTAAAAGAATGATTCATTTTTATTTTTTTTTAATACTTTAACTTTAACTTTCCACATGACGTATTTAGGATCACAAGATTAAAGGATCTTGTGATATATTTGACACAATTTTAATTTAAGATCACAAGATTCAAAAATCTTCTTTATTTTCTTAAATTTTATATCAAGTCAAAGTAGATCATTCTTTTTTAAAAGAAGAAAATATTACTTTTGATCGATACTTGCCAGGCCTTTTAACATTAAATTCAATAAAAATCTATGTTTAATGACAAAAATATCATTGAGTTTTTTTTTAAAATGATAAGAAATTGGCATGTCAAACCATCAATTCATATATATATATATATATATATATACCATCAATTCATATATATATACCATCAATTCATATATATATATATATATATATATATATATTATAAAAGATGCTTTGTGACACAGATCAAAGAAAGAAAGAACATACATTTATAATTGAAAAAATTAAATCTTCAAGTGACTAATTTGAAATTAATAGTAACAATTATTGAAATGAATAGAACCGCAATGAATGCAAAGGGTTGAGGGAAAAGAAAGGGAGAAATGGAAACTAAAAAAAAAAAAGTAACAACCCAAAAGTATTGTGTTGCTAAGGTATTGTGTTGCCAGCACAAAAGATGGGTGGGTACGAGTGGAGGAAAAAGGAAAAAAAGAAAATTAAACCTAAAATATAATTTAATATTTTCTACTTTAAGTCTATTTCCTAAATTTATGGCAATATTTTGTTAAAGAAAATTCAACTTGAAAGAAATTGTTATATAAAAAAGTTTCTATATAAGGTAAAGTTCTAAAAAAATTTGGAAAAATTGGTGGAACTATTTTACATAAAATAGATTTAGAGTTCTAAAAGAAGTTAAAAAAAATTCTTTCAGGTTTTGAATTTTATTTGTCATTATGTTGGTTTTATTGATCAGAATAACGATCATTTTTTTATGTTTGTAAATAGTAACTTTCATTATTGATTCTACAACTTGACTTTGTTGTTTCTGGAGTTTAAAATTTCCTTTCTATTACATTGGATTATTTATTGA
>NC_061112.1:108905851-108951125 GCF_002878395.1 Capsicum annuum | reverse complement strand
GATAACTTATTCCATATATATATATATATATGATAGAATAAGTTATCCCAAATAATTTTGGAATAATTAATCTCAATAATAATTAATAATTTTTAAATTAAACAATAAAAAATTAAGCTCATCCAAACGGGATCAAATAGCTGGTAGACCGGTCGAAACTTCTGGGTTCACCCACGCTTCTAATATGGTAGTAGAAAAATTTTACCCAAGCTAAAATCAAATCAATGAATCCAAGACCCAAACTAAGATCACCACCCCCCTCCACCATCAATTCCCCTCCTCCTCCTCCTCCTCGTATTAACGACAACAAAATGCCCAGGAAATTACCTACTCTAACACTTGCTACTACTTTATTCACTATTTTAGCATTATATGCTTTCTTTAACACTTTCATCTTCTCCAATCCACCTAACAATGCCACCACTGTTAGTTTCAGTCGAAATTCTAACCCCCGCAATTCTTTTGATAATTCTGTTAGAGTTTACATGTATGATTTGCCTAGGAAGTTTACGTATGGTGTTATTGAGAGTTACACGTTGGCCAGGGGTGGGGAGAAGAAGACTGATGATTCGTTGCTTAAGTATCCCGGGAATCAGCATTCTGCTGAGTGGTATTTGTTTGATGATTTGAATAAACCAGATTCAGAACGGGTCGGGTCGGCTGTGGTTCGGGTTATGGATCCGGAGGAAGCTGATTTTTTCTATGTCCCGTTTTTCTCGTCGTTGAGTCTTGTAGTGAATCCGATTAGATCTGGTAATAATGTTGTTGCGAACGTGGATAAGCCTGTGTATAGCGATGAGGAAACCCAGGTAGGAAATTAAATTTCTGTTTTTTTTTTTCATAATCGTGGTGTTCGGGCCAGCTTGATTGCCCCTTGGCTTATTCCATGACATACCTGCCACCTCCTAAGGTAACTCTCTCCACCAAAGCTAGGACGAATGGGAAGAAATTGCTTGTCTGTACGGCGATTTGAACCCAGCTCACGTCATTGGCCATTAACGTCAATTATAGCTATCGGGGTTAAAGTTGATGGGAGTTTTGTGGACTCTTTTGCGGTTTAGCATAACCTCCTTAGTGCATTTTTGAGATAGGTTTTGCAATGTGGTGTGATCAAGTTAAAATTTTGAGCTTTGTGCATCTTTTAGTCTTGTTTTTTCAGCTGTTGAGATTGTTAAATATTGTGTGTCCTAGCAATTAGGATCAATATGCTAGTAGTACTTTTGAGTTTAATGCAGCTTACTTGGTCACTTTTATGCCTATTTGTTAGATTGTGTTAATGATTTATGTCTCTTGAATTGCATTGTGTTGCTTTTATGGTTAAAGTTTTGATCTTTTTTTGTTATATGTTGTTTCTGGTTGTCCATACTTGCTGATTTAGTCACACCTGTTTTTATCAGTAAACTGTGGTTTAAATGATCTCTCACTTGTTATTCTAGAGGACTCCTTTATTAGTTCAACAACTTGTTGCTAAGATTTTCTGGTTTAGCATGTCCACCTTGGGAAACGTTAATTAACAGTTAAACACACCTTTGATTTGCTTGCTGCAAATGTCTTATTGAGAATTATGGTTCTCAGCCCCAAGGGGGTGGCTTAGCTGTCAAAGAACTGGTGTGACAACCTTGCTTACAAATGCTTGGATGCCATCAGAGGCAACGCTAGGTGGATTCTTTCCATCTAGATAAACATTGGAGGGTGGACTTACTCGGTACATGTGTTGACCGGTAGAATTATATGGTACCTGTGTTGGTCGGTACTCGGTGTATTAGTTGAGGTGCACATAAGTTGGGTTGGACAACATTGTGAACAAACAAAGAAAAAGAAACAAAAAAAAATGGATGATGGTCTCCTCATGCTTGATAAATCCTGAAATGCATTTGTTGCTATGTACATTTGTGTTAGGAAATTCAATTCCATAATATGACATATTATTGCATGGTGCATGATGCAGGAGTCTTTAATTGAATGGTTGGAGCAGCAGGAGAATTGGAAAAGGAACAATGGTTGGGATCATGTGTTTATATGCCAAGATCCTAATGCTTTATACAATGTTGTGGATAAGGTGAAGAATGGGGTGCTGTTAGTTTCTGATTTTGGAAGGCTGGCTCGTAATCAGGCATCTCTTGTGAAGGATGTCATTTTGCCCTATTCACATCGGATTAATTCATACACTGGGGATATTGGTGTTGAACATCGGAATTCCTTGCTCTTCTTCATGGGCAATCGATACAGAAAGGAGGTAATTGATATGAAACATTTCATAATTTGGTATTAGATTAACTTAAATAACTGTTATCAACCCAGTGTAAAATCTAGAGAGCAACAATAAAAGGAACTAAGATATGCTGCATTTTTCTTGTAAGTAAGACATCCTTCATTTCATGTCTAGAATTGCTAAACATAGGAACAAATTCAAACTTACTTTCTTTCTTTGAATAAGAAAGATTTTATAGCAAGGTGGTGTCGAGAACTATACCTTTGATGATTTCTTCCTTCTTTAAGGTTGTCAGGAATTGATAAAATCTAGGAGTGTATCTATATCATTACATATCTAAATAATGTAGATAATCTACTAGATTTTGCACCCAAGGTTGTAGCTTAGTTCAATGGTCATTAAGTGGGTGGAGAACCACGAGGTCTTGGGTTCAAATTCTAGTGGAGACAAAACACTAGGTGGTTTCTTCCCATTTGACTAAGCGTTGTTGGGAAGAATTTCGCCGTACCTATGCTACTGGGAGATAGTAGGTATCCGACAGAACTAATCGTGATTTATGCTAGCTGACCGGGGACAACAACGTCATTATAAAAGAATTATCTTTGGTTTCTTTCTATCCATAAATCCACCAAGTGCAAGTTGGGATGTTCTTCCACATTCTCCTCATTTCGTTGTTTATGCCATTCCTTGTCGAGCACCTGGGAAAATCCGTTGTAGTCTTTGGAATTGTCAATCAGACTCCAATGTAGTTCAAGTTCCAGAGCCCCACAGCAACCATAAAACATAGATTGTAAGAGAAGATGACTGCCGGCATTGCTCCTGTTCTACATTCACATTGTTCTTTGTTATGCAAGACTCATTAGGTATTAACCTAGTGAAGTGTGCCAAAATATCCTCATCTAATTCACTATCTTTTGGGGTTGAGTTAGGCCAAGGTCTATTTTCTTTACAAGATTTAACTTCTTCCCTGAAGATACCTCCTTTGCAGAAAATGGTACCACTTAATTTCTTCTGTTAGGATACTGTATTTGATGAAATTGGTATCAGCACATATAGAAAAAACAAATGGCATCACTCCTGTATATTTATTTGCATTTTGTGTGTGTTTCCCTGTGGCCAATGCACACCATAGTTTCATAGTTATTTTACATAAAGTTTGTTTGCTAATGTTCAGGGAGGAAAGATTCGTGATTTGCTTTTTCAATTGCTTGAGAAAGAAGAAGATGTCATCATAAAACATGGTGCTCAATCTAGGGAAAGCCGTCGTGAGGCAAGAAAAGGGATGCACACTTCAAAATTTTGTCTGCATCCAGCTGGTGATACTCCATCAGCTTGCCGCCTTTTTGATGCTATTGTGAGCTTGTGTGTCCCTGTAATCATCAGTGATTACATTGAATTGCCATTTGAGGATGTTGTAGACTACAGGAAAATTGCAATTTTTGTTGACTCTAACACAGCTGTGAAGCCGGGGTTCTTGGTTAAAAAGCTCAGGAAAATAAGCATGGAGAGGATTTTGGAATTCCAAAGGGAGATGAAAAAGGTATTTACTGACCAGTACATGACTCTTGTTCCCGCATCCCATTATAGCCCGAAAATAACTTTGCGACTTGGAGTCATACATACATTCCACACTTTGTGCATAAGCAAGCATGTGGAGGTTCCTCTTGCTGTTTTTTTTCCCTCTTGTTGGAGTGGTGAAACCATTATTTATACTGATTCTTTCTCAAAGAGTTTCTATCTTGTTAAAAGATATAAATAGGAGCCTTGAAAAATGCTTCAAGGTTTAAGAAGGATCCGCAAGGCTTTTGACAGGGACAACAACGAAGCAAATGAGAAAGGATTGACGGATGTTTCTTATGTTCCATTGTCTATAAGGACATTCTCTACCTGTTAGATCATGAAATCTTTGATATTGAGATTTCTGTATCTCAGATCTGCAAAATGGATGCATTTTTGTTCTCAAAAGGTTATAAAATTAGTCTGTGTTGGACATTGCTTCAAGTGAGAAACAGATCAAGTTATTCAGGTTCAGATCTAGGTCAAATGCTAGGAAACCATAAGCAGTAGATGCTCTAATTAAAAATGATAAATAATAATTAGGGTGAGCCAAATGTAGCTTCAACAGGTTTGATAATTTTTTAGCTTGAATTTTTCGTTTATATGATTTATTCAAGTGTTGCTACATCTTTCCTTTGAACACTGTCAAAATGGTGCCAACATATGAGAACATCCTTGGAGTTAAGCTGACGCTTTATGTGAAGAAGACTGTCTCTTTAACAGCTAGTCAAACATAAAGAAACTCTTTGATTTTGCGTGTTTGAAGCCTTTTGTTTTCAAGAAAGAAGTGTTTTACATATGTACACTTGAAATTTGTGGCATTTTCAGGTGAAGCATTACTATGAATATGCGGACCCAAATGGAGCAGTAAAAGAAATTTGGCGGCAGGTCTCTAGTAAGTTACCACTAGTTAAGTTAATGATCAATCGTGACAAACGTCTGGTGAAAAGGGAGCTCACTGAACCAGACTGCTCTTGTCTCTGTTCAAACCAGTCAGGGATCTTGACGACATTATGATCCAGGCAAGTGACATATTCTCAGTCACTATCCACTTTGAGCATTGTGCATCATCCGAGAATGTCTTCTCACCCTTAAAAGTCTCCAACTCTTGGTGTAGAAGATGGTAAATCAAGAGGTTGTGCTGTTGTAACTTGTATCTGCATTCATTGATTATAATCCCTTCTAACAGGTAGATAGTCCAGTTTACCTAAAAATAAGGATCGGTTTAGTACATTTTGATATATACATAGATTTACTTTTTCATTTTACGCTTCCTGGATGCATGTAATTTGAGAATTGCAGTGGCTAGAAGCAATTCCTTATCTGTAGTTACAATGTTGTACATCATGATATATAAAATTACAGCTATATGTAGGTTTTTGCTTCAAAATGTCTCCTCTTTTATGTCTTATTATTCTGGAAGTGTTTCGATAATAACTGTCATCAAGCACACAAATTCAGGTTGTGGAATGTGCACATTTCCGTAAAGAAGGTTAACTAGTTAGGACTTGAAGGGTTTTTGGTTCATCTAATAATAGTTTTCCAAAAGAAAATTTAGGAAGACTTGGGAGATTGATTATCCTTGAAATACAACCAAATTAGTTGGATCTTGGGAAGTTTAGAGTAATCCTAAAGCAAGCTACCAGTGGAAGCATTCCTTTTTTTTATCACATCTTCCCTGTGCTGCTGCTTCAAAGTCCACAACCTCTATCTTTCGGGTGAGCACTCCGTGAGAGAACATTTTGTGGTAACTTGCTTGCTATGCAATAACTCGTAAACCGCACAAGAGATGTAAACCGCTTTAGGCAAGCCCCATGCGATGAACTCATAGTTGAGCCTGTCCTTTGAGTGAGCACTCTGTGAGAGAGCACTTTGTGATAATCTGCTTACTATGTAATAACTCGCAGACCACACAGGAAATGTAAACCGCACTAGGCAAGCTTGATGCGAGAACTCATAGTTGAGTGGCAAATGGAGGCTGGATTCGATTTCAAGTCTTCCGCATGGGAGACCCACCTCCCAACCACTCAACCATACCTTTGCGGTATGCTGTTTCATTTTTTTTTCTGCACCTTTGTAAGTTTACCAAAATGTCTTTAATGTCAACATGAGTCAAGGAAGAAACTATCATTGCTTTGTTGAAAGGTAATATAGCCGAAACCTGATAAATGGACTGGGCTTACGTTCAAATTAAAAACTTTTCATCATTATAATTCTTCTTACTAAATCAGTCGGCATTTCCACCCAAACTCTTTTCTCACGATATAATCTTCATCATTCTCACAGATTTATTGATGTGTCATATACACTAAAGTAAAACTAAAAGTACTCTTTTTTTTGCCTAATTTGATTTTTTTTTTTGATTGGGCACGTGGATAAAGACAAGAATCAATATTTTTCAACAAGGAAGATCTTTTGACAAGGTCTGATAGATATTTTATCTCAAAATTAGGAGTAACATGACAATCTTTTTTCTTCTTTATAAAAGAAAAATTGACGGCAAGTTCACAAGAGAGGCGGAGTCAATATCATTAATTTACATATAAAATAATTTTTTAACATAAATAAAAAATTTGAGCCAAAATTACTCAATTATAATGAATGTGTATCATTACTAGCTCTCACTCTACTCACGTAGTTTTATTTTTATGACGGAATCTAGGGCAAGTATGTCAAAACAACTTTTTTTTCAAACTATTTTGTCAAATACCCAAAAGTTTTAAAACATTGGCCAAATACCCACATAATTCCACCTCACCACCAACTTTTTTAACTTAACAATTTCAGCCCCAACTTTTATAATAATTCACTTTAACCCAGTACTTCCAACTTAATAAATTCACCCATAAGTTTCTAATAATGCACTTCAACCCACTCCATCATCCACCATTATATATACAAAAATATCTAGTTTTTTCAAAAATATTAATTTTTTTTTTTAAAAGCTAAAAATAGAAAATGGTTATTTTTTCCTCCAAAAAGCTCCGATTTCGGCCACTTTTCCGGTGATCAGCTATAAATGAGTCCACAAACATCATAAGCTTGTCCATTGCATCCATTGTTACCCCATTTGTTTCCTATCTTCTCAAACACACTTTCCGCCATTGTTAAAAAGCTTAAATCACTCACATTACTCAAAACCACTTTAAAAAGAGCATTACAACATCTCAGGCGACTCCAAGTTCATTTCTCTATTCCATAAACCCAACAATCATTGATTAGAAACAATATTTGCAATTTGAACTTTTTGTACGGATATCTGCGTAGCCATCGACCCGTCATCGCCAGTCATAGACTGTGCATACAACCCGACATAGATCGTAAGCATAATTTACCGTCGACCACAGCTTAATTCTACGATGTCTATTGTAGAATTAATTCTGGTTTCTAGTGATTTTATGGGAGAATAGGTGGAGACTCTCAAATGCTGAAAATGGAGATCATTTATCAAGTTGACAATTCCCATTCCTGTTTGCCGTAACAGTTCGTACGATGAATTCGTTGCAAGAGTAATGCAGAGCGGGAATCTAGATTGCGCGTCGAGCGACGTGGTTATTAGTTATCTAATGTATTCGAGTGAAAAGGTGAATCCTACGATCATAAATAGCGATGTACGTGTGCTGACGTACGTAATAGATACTGATGCAGATGGCTTTAGGCCTATTTTGAGGATAAATGTGGTTGAGAGGTCCTTTGAAGGACTGCTGAACTCATCATTACCCCCACCGCGGCGCTCGATAGTCGACGATGATTTGATCGACGATGATTTAAATGATTACGAAAACGGTGAAGATCATCCAATTAATATGAAAGATGATTCTATACATATGGAGGAATTTTTATCGGACTCGCAAGATGATGAAGAAGATCGTGGAACGGTATCACAATCATAACACTCCTTCTCGCATGGAACCAATTTTTGTTGTGGTCAAACATTCGCCGATAAGAAAGAGCTGAAAATGCTACTAGACGCAACAACAGCGAGACAATCTTTTGATTATTATATGGAGAAGAGCTGCACAAAATTGATTAAGGTGAAATGCTTATCTGGTGGTTGTGGCTGGTTGTTGCGGGTAAAAAAGTATGAAACCTTTGACAAATTTTGCATATATAAGTATGTCGGATTGCACACGTACGGTGTTGAACATGCCACCCGTAGGCATAAAAAAGTCTCATTTGAATTGATTGCCTCAGTATGCGTAAATCATTTTCAGGATGGTAAGGGTCCAAGTATAAGAGAAATTCAAAGGATTATGTTTAAGGAGTTGCGTTGCAACGCAAGCTATTGAATATGTTGGAAAGGAAGTGCAATTGTGAAGAACATCATTCACGGGACATCGGAGCATGGATATTCTTGTTTGCTGACTTTTTTCCACATGGTGGAGTTATTGAATCCCGGGTCTTCTTATTCTATCATGGTAAACCGTATGGATGGATCGTTCGTTTACTATTTCTTAGCATTTGGATCTTGCATACGGGGATATGCCCATATGAGAAAGGTAATTGCCATCGATGACACACATTTTTATGGCAAGTACGAGGGTATTTTGTTGAGTGTCGTTGCACAGGGCACTGAAAATCATATCTTTTCAATTGCCTTTTGTATTGTCGATAAAGAGAATGATGTTTCTTGGACCTTCTTCCAGAAGCTGAAGTCTATCACAGAAGATGAACTAGATCTATGTGTCATCTCCGCCAGGCACGTTAGCATTACTAATGCCTTCTCGCGTGTATACAGTCGTGCACATCACGGACTTTGCATGAGGCACCTCGCTGAAAATCTTCACGTAAATCAACACGGTGGAGAACATCTTTATCTATTTTACGCCGCGACAAAGGCTTATTCCTTTGAGGAGTTTAGTGATAATTTTGCGGGATTGAAGAGTAATTGCCCTGAGGCAGCACATGTCCTTGAAAATATGCTTGGTTGTAGAGCACAATTTTCGGGCAATAGGTACGACGTGATGACCACAAAAATCGCCGAGTCGCTCAACTTAATTTTGATGGATGAACGGGAGTACCCCGTATCGTAAATATTCAATTCAATTGCTAGAAAATTTGGTAAAAAGTTTAGGGAGCGGTATGTCTTTGTCGATGGTAAAGAGAACAAATTTGTGCCTTATGCGGAAAGGATTCTAAGTGATAATAAGAGGGCGAGCGATTCCTTGTATGTGAGTAATCCAAATGAGGTTCTCGATCAGTACACGGTGTTCGTCAACGATGTCACTACCAAGGTCAATCTCTTGGAGAGGAGTTATTCTTGTCGGAAATTTAACTTGGTGAAAATGCCGTGAAAACATGCGATGGTAGCTTTGCGAGCAAAGTATGACGATGGCGAAGTTTATGGTAACTCCATCTATGACTACTCTTCGCTAATTTATAAAGATGAAAAGTACCTCCTTGCATATTCGGAAGCAATTAACGTTGTCCCTCCAGAGGCCAAATGGACCGTGCCATAGGATTTGCTAGACACTAAAATTTCTCCACCCCCTACGATCCCAAACTTGGAAGGAAGAAATTCAAACACACTAAGGGCGTCGGTGAGACACTCAAGTCTAAAAGGAGGAATAGGTGTTCAATATGTAAGAAATTTGGGCACAAAAAAACCACGTGTAGAATGGCCATCAAATCATAGATAGATTTTTTTTTTTAGCTTCAGTTGTAAAGCTACTGTTTTTGTGGCTAAATGTGCATTTCTGTAGATTTTAAGCTTCAGTTGTAATCGACTTAAATCTTTGTCTACGATAGACTACATAAAGTCTATGGTGTATATTTCTCAAGGTCTACAAAATACTATGTATTAGTTATATTATTTATCATCTAACACGCTATCTTGATCATTTTCCTGCCTTATCTCTCCAATCGATGCAATGAATCATTGTTTTCCTTCTTTCCCATTCCCATTTAATGAAAAGCTATAAAAAACGTCTGTTCAAGAGAAAAATCGTTGATATATGCAAACCAAGCATTTTCTCTTCTCAAACACGTCGATTGACCATTGGGTGGACATATGAAACGACGCCATCTATAGGTCTATAAGTACAGGGCCTATTTCTACGTAATCCTTCACTTGTTCCTAAACTCAAAATATCAGAAACCCTCTTCGTCTTCTTCTTCACCCAAAATTGAAATCATGCCTGGTCGTAGAATTTTCCTTCGCCCAATCAGACGAGACCCCCCTCGAAACTATGATCTGCTGTTTCTTCGAAATCACTTTGACCGTCTTTTCCATGGGCTGGGAGAAGATCGACAGTACTTGGAGCGTGAGCTCCGTCGAATTGCTCGTTTCCTCCGAGTAATTCTGGAGCGTCTTAGAATGGATGACAATGACTACATCACCCCCCACCATCCCCATAATTTAGTTTACTTTGTTATTTTAGTTTATGTTTTTAAGTTTTTTTGGTTTGTTCATTGCTGAAGAAGCTTTCTTGTAGGATCTTGTTAGAAGAAAGTTTCTTCTATTTTCCCCATTTTGCTGTAAATATTATGATGTAAAGCAATGAACAAATTTAATCGAAGTATGTTTCAGTTTGTTCAACCATTATGTTTACCATCTTTATTCTGATCCGTACAAACAAAAAGTCGATTCAAATATATATGTCTTTTCAAATAACAGTACTGTAGCTTGATCAATTTCCTGAAGATTTAAAAGTAATATATAGTCTATCATCAATTGTATACTCAGTATTCCATTGACTCTACATATACGTCGATTGTATACTATGTGAATCGATGAGTCATCGGTTAAATTAAAATAAATAATAATAGATTAATAAAAAATAATTTAATTTAAAAAAATTTAAACATATTATGACGTATTTTGTGGCTGGTTGAAGAAAATAATTAAATTAAAAATGATTTAAATAGATAATCACACGTTTTGAGACATATGGAAGAAAATAATTAAAAATAAATTTAAAAAGATAATAACATGTTTTGGGGCTGGTGGAAGAAAATAATTAAATATAATATGATTTAAATGGATAATCACATGTTTTGGGGCTGGTGGAAGAAAATAATTTAATTAAAAAAGATTTAAATAAATAATCTTGGAGTGGTGGTGACACTTAATAGATTGTCGTAGATCATGACCTATGTCAGCAATCGATTAATATGATCGACCGCAGACTTACACCTTCAGAATTGCATCGACTGATATCATGATTATGCATAGACCACGGTGATCTATGTACACAACTATAGACCATGACTTGGATGTAGTTAACAAATGAATAAATGAATTAAGAATAAATGTGGTGTGGATTTCTACACATGTGAAGGAGTGTAAACAAATCACATAATCATATTAGAGCTTAAACAAATTAGGGAGGGGGGATGAATTAAGAAGTGTGTGGATGGATGGTGGTTGAATGTTCAATATCCTAAGAGTAATGTTTGTCAAAGCGTAAGTATGTTTTGAGGATATGTATTGTATTTGATGACTACACATTCCACATACTCCTTCCATCACCACTCCTAAATCAAAAGGGTGTGTGGAATTGATAGTGGTAGAACAATCATCACCCTCAATACATACTTGTAATTTGACAAACATTACTCTTAGGATATTGAACATTCAACCACTACCCATCCAAACTTCTTAATTCACCCCCCCTAATTTGTTTAAGTTCTAATATGATTATGTGACTTGTTTACACTCCTTCACATGTTTAGAAATCCACACCATATTTATTTTTAATTCATTTATTTATTTTTTAACTACATCCAAGTCATGATCTATATCTGTGTACAAAGATCACTGTGGTCTACGCATAATCATGATATCAGTCGATGCTATTCTGAAGATGTAAGTCTACGGTAGACCATATTAATCGATGGACCCTCAAAGCACACATATATTTAAATTATTTTTAATTTATTTATTTATTTTTTAACTACATCCAAGTGATGGTCTATAGAAATGTTCAAGATTATCTATTTAAATCATGTGATTATTTATTTAAATCATTTTTACTTTAATTATTTTCTTCCACCAGCCCTAAAACATATGATTATCTATTTAAATCATTTTTAATTTATTTATTCATTTTTTAACTACATCCAAGTTATGGTCTATAGAAGTGTACATAGATCACCGTAGGCTATGCATAGTCATGATAATCGTCGATGCAATTCTGAAGGTGTAAGTCTACGGTAGACCATACTAATCGATGACTGACATAGGTCATGATCTTCGACGGTCTATTAAGTGTCACCACCAGTTAAAAAAGAAAAATTACCTTTTTAACGGTAATAAACGGCTACTTTTGTAAGCCATCAGTCTCAACACTTCATTTTTACTTCATATATAAGGTGTCCATCCCTTATTATTTTATTTTATTTATTTTGTTTTGCTTTTAAAAATTGTACAATGTCGCAAGCATCTCAAACATTCAATTCTAAAAATACTCTAATTTGTGATTGTGGGAATGCGGCTGTCTTGAGGACGTCACACACGGATTTAAATTCAGGTTGCAAATTTTATAATTGTGCAATTGCGAAGGTGAGATGTGTGTGTTTTTTTTTTTTTTTAAATTTAAGTTAGTCATTATGTAATTATTATTTTTTTCCTAGGATAATGGCCATGCTCATTTTTTAAATGCTTGATGAACTAGCACTTCCAACCAGTCCATCAACGTTGAGTTCGGGACTCGAGACATCAAATTTTCATCGCTTGAAAAAATTTAATCAACTACAAAGGCTCCAATAATGCGAAGAAAATAAAGATTTTCTCATGAATTTATTCAAAAAAAATGAAGAATAGAGGAATCACTTTAAAATATTGCTACATGACACCCAAATAGAGAGGGATCAACTAAAACAAAAATTAATTTTGGCTGAAGAAAGGGAGAATGTCCTAAAAATGATGTTATGTGCTATAATGCTAGTATTCGTTCTTTGAAAAAGTGTAACATGGATGCAGTGATATTGAATAAATATTAATAGTTCTATTTTTCTATAATGTTAATACTATTTTTGATAGAGTCATAGTCGATTAAACAACACGTCAACTTAAATTTGCCTAGCAGGGTAATGATAGACTATGCATACGGTATATGAAATATTAAGTATGCATTCTATGATATCAAGCATACAATGTAGCACTATGACCACACCATGCATATTCAAATTTCATGCCACAAATCAGTTTGACAGAAATAGATTCAGTGCAGAATCATAACAAAATTCATAAAATAAAAGAATAATTGTCATATCCTACCACCAGATCCTTCAACCTTCATATTTGTGAAATTAAAAAAAAATTGTCATATCATAACAACCATCATTCAACAACACATTAAACAGCTTAGAATTCAAATGTCTTTTTCCCTAAGTTCCTCATCAACACAAGTGTTACTGTTGATTTCATCAATAATGTCCACGACCACATCTTTTTAGTCAACTTCAGCTCTTTTTTTCTCAATAGTTGCAGCTGCTTTTTTATTCTCACCTTCTTCTCCTTCTTTTTCAGCATGTGCAAAAGGTGATGCTTCTTCAGTTTTCTTTTCTTCCACACCTTCTTCTCTTTCTTCACCTGCAGCGGCTGTTTCTTCCTCAATTTTTTCTTTTCGTTCACCTATTGCTTCTTTCTCAACTTCTTATTTGTCAGTTTTGTCAGCTTCTTCTTCAACAGTTTTTTCTTTTTCCTCGCCTTCTTCTTCTTCTTCTTCTTCTTCTTCTTCTTCTTCTTCTTCTTCTTCAGCTGCTACTTTTCCATCTTCTTATTGGCTCTTATCTTCTTCATCATTCTTTTTTTCTTCTTTTTTTCCTCTTCTGCCACAACAGAGGCCAACTCATCCATTTTGCTCTTTTTTTTCCTTCTTCATTCCTCTTCGATTCACGAAGGTCCACATGCACTGTATCATCATATTACCAAGTGTTGCTGATATTTAAAACTGAAAATTTATTAACAACATTAATTATTGAATAAAGTTACCTTGCTCGTATTGTCACTCATTCATTTTTTTTCTTTAGTCTTTTTTTCTCTGATATAGGCAGCAATATCCAACACCGCTTCCTCGAGTGCAGTAACACGCTTATGAAGATCCCTGGGGGATGAGGTGCTCGCTTCATCTTTGAAGGTGCTCGGAGAATCATCATCACCAATGCATACTCCAACGGGGTTGCCACCCAAATCTCCGTCATCATCACTGTCCTCATTTGAAGTAAGTACAGTCACCCCTTCTAACTTTTTCTTCAAGCCATCGAGGACGTTGTTCTTCATCTCATTCGTATATGGCTCAAACGTAATCAAGTAATCCATTTTCGTCTCACCAATAGTAGGGATGATATATGGGTGCACGTTCTACAAAATATTAATTAATAGTTACATAACATTCGATACAATGGTAGTATTATTGCATAATACAAACTAACTTCATACCTCGGTAACTTTTCCTTTATACTTGAATGGGTCACCTTCGATTATCTTGTCACTTTTTGTAGTGTGCCATCTGAGGATGTGAAGAATGAGAAAAGGCTTATCCATTGATTTTCTAGCAAATTCTCCAAAATGAGAAAATGCCTCATAAATCCAAATCTGTAAGCAGTACAACAGTGAAAAAAATAACTCAGAGTCTATGACAGAGTATAAATAAAATGATAATCTACGATAAACTCACTAAAGGGTTTATGGTAGATACCATGAATGCCCAGGGAAATTCGAATAGAGCATAGGATGTCTTCTGCTTCTCATCAAATACTTCATTCTGCTTCTTCAGGTCACTTTTCTTCTTTAGATAGTCCATGGTCAGTTGAAATGTCTCTTTCCCTATGGATATTTCTCAAAGAAACTCAACGAATCGACCATTCGAATCAGTTTTGTGTCGATAATGTTCGTCGAATATTTTGCAAGCAACATGGTGTACAAGAACCACAGTAGGCAATACTTGAACTTCTGGTCCTCATTCAGCTTATTCCCTCTGATCAGGTGTAACAAGTTGGCCACCGTGATGTTTTTGTTTTTCTTTACCTTAAAATAAAAATTGTCCTCCTTTGCTAACACCTTCTTTATTTTTTATTCACTGGGGGTATGATGAGCACTTCAGCCCTGTGATCAAACAAAACTCTTTCAAGCCAAAGCAGGTAGGCTTGTTGTTAACGCAGAACCATATCTTATGACACATCTTATCATTCCTGATGTATCGCAACAACAAATAATGAACCAACTGCCCATTGAACTTGATATGTTCCGGTAAGTTTCTCAGGTGTCCAAAACAGGACTGCTTGAATCTTTTCTTCAATTCTTGGTCGACAAGAATTTGCTTAAATTCTCAATAAACAGCCATTCTTGATCTGATCGATATCTTTTTCGGAAAAGATCTAACCTCGTTAATTATCGTTCGAAGGTCATACCGCTCTATGGAAATGCACGTTGCAAGATATGACACAGACAAGGAATAATGATCCCCATCATCACTATTACTCCCACTTCCCTCGCTCTGTTCACTGTCATCACTGACACTCCATTTGGCAATATTTTCACTGGAATCGAACTAGTCGCTTATCTCCTTTAAATCCGAATTTGATTCGAACACTGACTCTTTAATTTTCTTCCTTTTTGAGACATTTTCAACTGTCTCAACTCTTCTTTTTCTACCGCTAGTAGTGGTACCAGCTTAGCATTTAGGAATGATATTTTTTTTTACCCATTTTCAATACAATCTACACCTGAAGAACAAATCTCCCATTTTCAGTTCATAGACCATAAGTCTATCAACAGAAATAACTCAACGCTCAAATGAACCCCCCCCCCCCCCCCCCAAAAAAAAAATTAATAAATAAATAAAAATAAAAATTAACAAACACCCACCATTTAACAGTTCACTACACAAACATGCAGTAATTGGGGCCCCAATAACTAAACCAAAATCCAACATGCAATGTCAAAATACAACAATTGCTAAAAATCAAACTAGTGCACCTAATCAAACTAATTAGCTATTAATATTTCAATTTTCACTATTTCAGCAATCACGTTTTAAAAGAATTTCATACGTCTGAAAATTGATTTCAATCTAGGGCATTCTCATTTCATAGACCACGGGTCTACAGATAGACCGCGGTTCTACGGATAGAAACAGGTCGCTGTTCGGATCAAAATGCCAAAAAAACTCTTCAAACAGAAATTATCCCACCATTCAATACTTCGTTGCTAAAAAAATCATGACTAAACCAAAACATCAAATTCGAAAAAAAAATTTCCTACGTCACTACGAATCGATTAGCAAAAAAAATCATTTAAATAGATTTATAAATGATCGAAACTTGATTTTAACGAACCTTGCAACAACGACCCCTTAGCAGCTGGAGAAGAAGATGAAACGAAAAAGACGTTTTTGGGAGAAATAGTTTCAAAAGAGGGAGTTGGAAATTAAAGAGGAGAGAGAGGGTTTTTTTTTTTTATATTGAAATAAGTGGAGAGTGTTAGGTGTATTATATTAAAGGAGAAAGGGTCAAATATACCCTTCTACTCTCATTAATTGGTTAACTTTGCCCTTTGTTGTATTATGGGGTTATTTATACCCTCATTGTTAACAAACTTGTCAAATGTACCCTTCAACTTAACACTTATCACATTAATACCAAAACTGCCCCTTTAAAAGTGAAATCACTCGTTACAAATGGATAGAGTTAAGTTGTAATGAATATATTTGGTGCTGTTTGGTGAATCGTTTCACGAAAAAACATCATATTTTCACACAAAACCAATAAACAACTAGGGGCAATTTTTTTGCTTATATCTACAACTTGTAATTAAAGAAATTCTCGTCTTATGGCCTTTGCATTGGCCTGTGTTAATGTGGGTGGTCTGATTTCATAGGTAGCTGTTTGATGAAACTTCTCATGTTCCCAATAAATAGAAGTGTCACTCACCAGTATACTCAAAATCGAGGCTGGAAATCCCCGAGAGATTATGTTTTTTGAGTGTATGATGCCAATGAGGTTTTATGTCATTGTGGTACTTGAGCAGTTTATAAGGATGATGGGAGAAAGAAAAGTTCAAACGACAAAGAGGAAAAGATTGACTCTGTGAAATGCTACTTTGTTGAATGGAATCTATTAATCCTTTTGAAAAAGAAAGTTACATTTTGCATGACAAAATAGTCCATGACGCAAGGTGCCATTTCATGCATGTACATATGGTCTCTAGCATGGCCAGGTTTGCAATTTTCCTGACCCTTTTAACTTTTTAATAGTTTTTGCATACTTGCTTTCTTTCTTTCTGAAGTGCATAGTTACTCTGTTAATGCAGGTTCTCTATAATTTTATCCACGACAGTAACGCTTCAAGTTGATCTGAATTCAGTAAAGCTTCAAGCTTTGAGTTCTCTTTAATTACAAGTTTATTGGTTTTGTGCGAAAATATGAATGTTTTTTCGTCAAACGATTCACTAAATAGCATCAAATATATTCATTACAACTTAACTCTATCCATTTGTAATGGGTGATTTCAATTTTAAAGGGGCAGTTTTGGTATTAACGTGACAAGTGTTAAGTTGAAGGGTACATTTGACAAGTTTGTTAACAATGAGGGTATAAATAACCCCATAATACAACAAAGGGCAAAGTTAACTAATTAATGAAAGTAGAGAGGTATATTTGACCCTTTTTCCTATATTAAATTTGTAAAGTTGTAAAAATGATGAATTGGTCCCTTGGCACATGTGTGGGCTCCACTTTTTCCACCTTTTTACACCCTAAACCTAAAAGATAAATTAAAAAGAAATTAAGTGGCTATTTGACAAATTAGTTTTGGAGGTTCTTCTTTGCCAATTATTTCCCGGAATCTACGTCTAACTTTATATACAGGGGGGAAAATAAATAGTGTTTAATTGCATGTATCATTTTTAAATTCATGGTGGATGTTATAAATTCGTTATTGTATTTGGGAAAAATGAAGAAATTTAGAACATTATTTCTCTTTTTGAAGAATAATCCTTAGTACATTTTCCATTTTACTCAGTAAGCAAACATAATGACATTTTTCTACATTTCATTATGCCTACATTTTAAGATTCAAAGAAACAATCAAATTGTAGAAAAATTTTCAATTTTCTCTCAATGAATTGAATTGATAGAAACGTCAAAGTCAAAGTCTCTAATAGAAACATTATTTTATTGTTTCCTGTTTCTAAAATTTAATAATTAAATTCAATGTTCAACTGGTTTATTTTTATAAGTCAACCTAAAATGAAGTTTGAAAAAGGGGAGTATGAAGAAAGCGCATTCCTTGTTAGGGAACTAATAAAATGTAAAATGAAACAAATGAAAAGTCGGAGCAAATCATTGACAAATAAGATTATAAATCAAACAATATAATGTAGTAGATAGTAACACACTAGCCTGTTTCGTCAGTTTTTTGAGAGGTTAAAAGTATTTATTTTAGGAGTTAAAGTGTTTGATTAAGTTTTTATGAGAAAAAAAAAAAAAGTCATTTTACGTAGCAACAGAAGTTAAAAAAAGCACTAACTTCTCTTTTATAGTTACGTTTTGCAAGTTTAGCTAAGCATAAACTAGAAAGTACTTTTCAAATAAATTGATTTTAAAAATTTGACCAAACGAAGGATTGAATATGTCTCATATAATCACTAAACTAGTTATTATCTTAGAAAATACGATTCTTCTTCATTCAATTTTTTTCAATTAAAAAAAGAATAATTTTTTAAGATACCTAGATGTTAAGTGATTATCTGACAAATCAACTCGCACGTCAAACAAGCTATAAATATGATCATAATTCATAGGAAGAGCTCTTATTTTTCAGACATCACTAGTTTAGGTGTACACGCCTTGCATGTGCACCTCACTTTTATGAGTTTACACGTTACATTAAATAGAATTTTGTTTAAATAATAAAAAAATTATTGTATCTTTTAAACATGTAAAGATGGAGAATTTATTTAATTAAACCTAATAGATATAAAAAAAATTCTCAACGCCAATCAAAATTTATCTACCACCTTTAAACTACAAGAAAATAATACAATGATAGAGATATCAAAACAATACAATTAAACCTAACCTTTGCAAAATATTTTCCTCAAAATTGACCGACATTCATCTACCACCTGTCAACTACAATAAAATAATACGATAATAGTGATATCAAAACAATACAGCTAAATCTAACCTTTACACGAAAAAAAAATCAAATTAGAAACATTAAAACAATACCATTAAATCTAACCTTTTCCTAAAAAAAATAAATAAAATTAAAATCGACCAAGGTTTATCTACCACCTGTAAATTACAACAAAATAACACGATGATAAAGATGTCAAAATAATATAATTAAACTTAATCTTTACACATAAAATTCATAACAAAGCTTTGTGCAAAGGTTATGATCAATAAAATCAAAACGTAATAATATAAATAGAAATTTGAAATTCAAAAATCACAAAATTATCCAATAATAAAGCGATGATCACAAAATTTTATTACCCAAATAATATATTGTATAAAATTAAAAACGGACTTATAAAATTGGAAAAAGGAAAGAAATATAAAGACTCCTAAACTAAAATATTATAACAAAAAATTAATATTCCCAGCCTAATTAAAAAAAGAAGAAGCAATCCCTCTTCTTTTGGGTGAAACCCACTACACACGAATTGAAATTTATTTTTGGAAGACTTTTCCTTCTTCTTCGTTTAGTAGTCTCAACCTATTTTATGTAAAATAATTTTCCAATTTTTCTAAAATATTAAGAACTTTACCTTATATAGAAAATTTTCTTATATAATAACCTCTTTGAAGTTGGATTTTCTTTAATAATTTATTATCATAAATTTAGGAATTCAACTAAAAATAGAAAATCTCCTCCATATATATATATATATATATAGTCAATATTCAATATTAAAAATTAAAGAAAAAATATGAAAAGACTATTTTGTCTATTAAGAAATTTTTTAATGAAGGGCAACAAGTTCAAACCATTTTTCTAAGAATCTTTACACTTTTAATAAATTATAGATATAGATTATAGATAATTGGAAGGAAATAATAGGACCTAGTTCTTGGAAAAGAAAGATTACAAACATATATAAAAAGCAATTGGGGAAAAATCATAGTTATCTTACATAGATCTGCATAAACAAAATTATTATTTCAAAGTACATATGTATTCATCCTAATTTACTCATAAAACATATATAAAACAAATGAACCATTCTATGAAACCACAAAAGGACTTGAACTTCCCATTGGATTGAGCATACCTATCGAATACTGAAATTCCGATCATGACTGACTTGCTATTCACTCGATTTTTGGGTCTATACACAAGAGACGACCCTACTATTCTACCTCTAAATCACGTAACGTGACATAACAATTCGAAACGCCAACAGCCAATTGACAAGTAATGTGCCTCTTCTCATCGTTACTTCTTCCATAGTACATCCATTGATCCTTGTTGATGACCTTCGAACAATAGTTGCAATAGAGCTTTGATACCTCATTCTTATAAGGAAATGAGTAACACAAAGTTAAATCAAGCTTTTTTAGTCTTCTTGGACAAGCAGCACATGATGGATGAAGTTGAAATTCACAAGTTTTGCATTGGTACAGAACAGTGTAGTTTGTGTGACAACCACTGGATTGACGACATCCTATGCATTGAACTTCAACTCCATCTTTTTTAGGAACAAGTGTGAGTGGATGTGGATGAAATGGGTGTTGAATTTTCTCAGGCAAAAAAGAACACCTCTCATGAATTATAAAATCACAACTTGAACACTCTTTTTTCTTGTCTGTACTAAGATCAGTTCCACAAATTCCACATTTTCGATTCTTGACACTGTTGTCCATCGATCGATCCAATTGTTGCAAAGGATGTCTATGAAAGAACCGTTTATATTGTGTTCCTTCATGTTCATTTTTTTGATAGTTTACTATAGAAGTGTCATCCCCATCAACATTTGTCAATCCATTTTGAACACCAATTATATAGTCTTTATCATTTTCTACTTTTCCATAGACAGAGTCAGCAGCACACCCAAAATGTGTCACAAAATTATGACTATGGTCATAATATACCCAAGTATTCGATTTGTCTATCGAGTGGTTGCACATGTCACAAAGGAGTGGCCCGGCTTCATTCCTCAAAGGATTCGAGTAAAATACAGACAAAGCCATATCCTTGTGAAGAACTTTATAAGGCATAGACGCACACCCCATATGAAGAGCAAAATCACAATGATTGCATGAATAGTGAAAGTTGAATAACAAAGCAGGGTTGTCACCAACGTGACATGCTTTGCAATTAAATGCGCTGACACCACTTGCTGGAGTATACTTGAGAATTAGTTGATGTCCCGGGTGAGCCAAATGTTCGATGACTTGTGGGAATTCGAAACATGACTCATGAAGAAAGTACCTGCAACGTTTGCACCCGTACGACATGCCTGAAATTGTGGTCTCACAAAAATAGCAATGCACACAATCCGAGGCACGCAACGAGTACGTTAACAAGTTGTGTCGATGGCTAAAATGTTTACGTGCGCTATTTCCAACTCGTTGTATCTCATCAATAGTACTACTATTGCTATGACTCAATTGATGATTTTTGGTAACAATAATTGATGATTGTTGAACGTTTTCTTCGGTAACGTAACGAAATCGACAAGGAAATGGATGATCTCGAAGAGATATGAATTCGTTTTTTTCCGAAGTGTTTTTCATTTTCAAATGGGAGTCCATTTGCAGTTGAGAAGATAAAGGTAGCTGAAAAATTTGAATTTTTTTTCTTTGACTAATTTGGAGTTAATGGTTTTTGGGGAAGATCCATTATTAGAATATATAAAGGGGGAGTCTTAATACGTTGAATTTCAACAGGGTCTAATTTCACCAAGTTGATGGACTGATTAAACAAAGGGATGTTCACATTAAATGTCTCGTTTACGCGTTAAACTTGACTAGATTCATTTGAATTTTTGCCAGTTCTTTTGTGTCCAGAAGAATAACTAGGAGTACTAACAAAATTAGAATTGTTAGCTAAGTAATTTCTCCGTTCAGTTTTACTAGTCATATTTGGATTTGGACTTGAGGAAATATTAAGAAAGTAATAATTGAAATGACTATTTTATCACATTAATTGATGCTTAGTATCTTGTTATGGAGATAGTTTGAAAAATAAGTAATTAATGTTTGAAATAAAACATGAAAAAGAACAACTATTTTTTCTTGCTATGTTAAAGTGACAAGTAAAAGTAAAAATCTATATTTGGAATAGAAGAAAAGTAAAAGTAAACATAACCAGCCACTATTTCAAAAATAAATTTTTATTTTGACTTGTCACTTTTTAACCTATAAGAAAAAGATGATTTTTTTTTCATGTTTTTTTAACATTAGTGACTTATTCTTAAAAGCAACTTTTAAGATATAGTATTAAACATCAATTAATAAGAATAATGTGATAAAATTAATCAATATGACATGTAAAAATGAATGAATAAAGTAGTTTTTAACATAAAAATATAGTTGAAAACAATACTACTATTTTGTTGTCTTAAATTTTTAAGGCAATACTTTTTAAAAAAAAAGAAAACAACACTTATTTTGATACGAAGGAAGCAACAAGTGGATTTCCTAATTGAGAGGCTTTCAAGAATTTCGTATTTATTACTCCCTATTTTAGAATTGACAGTTTGGAGGACCAACATAAATAAATTGTACAAAAGGTTTTTCAAATTGTAGAATAAACTTAATTTTATTGGTATATGGAGTAGTCAAATAATTTGAACTTTATCATTCAAGTAAAATGTCTTATAATCTCATCGATTATAAATATTTACAAATTAAAAAGAGAAAAGGAAAGAAAGAGAATTAAATGCTGAAAACAATGTATAATATGAACTTAGCCCATTTTAGAAAACTTGTTTTTTCTATCGAGTCATTGAAGTAACAAGTTGTGGTATGTGAACATTTAATTTCCATCATGATGTGGAATTGTTAATTGACATAATCATTAATTATAGATATAAGCAAATAAATATTTTTTTAATCCTATACCATTATCAATTTCAAAATGAGTGGATAAATGTACTCGTATGTAAAAGTTTTGTGGGTTTTAATTTTTATTTTTAAAAATAATAATATCAATCACTCACCTAAACGGTAGTGTTATCCAACAAATACCCTCAAGTATTATTCAAAAGAGCGAGATTTGGAGCATGGATAGATATTTTATGAACTTGTTTTTTTAATCCCTCCTTAGAAGATTTCATATTTGTCTTTTTCGTGACTCAAACTCACAACATCAAGATTAGAAGCGAGAAATGTTTATGATTTAACATCCGAGCAACTACCTAATTTTGTCATTCTACGAATTATATTTATAGTTGTGTGTGAGGTTTTTTTTAAACCTAACTCAATGGTATTAGTGGTGGTTGTTGGGGATTGAAAAACAAACCGTGATGGGCGAAGTCAAAAGATTCAACAGAGCTCGATAGTTTGACTCAAATGTTATATTTATATTAAAAACATTATTTAATACGGATAAATAATTTATAAAAATAATTAGAACACGGTAATTTATCTCTATACCAAATTTATTACATATCTGAAGATAATTTCATTTACTATAGGAGAATATGTCTTCACGTAGTCAATGCCAAACCTTTGCGAAAAATCTTGTGCCACAAGTCGTGCTTTGTATTTTAGGACTTCACCTTTTTCATTTTGTTTTCGCACAAAAACCTATCTGTACTCCACTGGCTCGACACCTCCAAGTGTTCGGACTATTGGTTCAAAAACTTCACGTTTTTCAAGTGAAGTCAATTCCGCTTGAATTGCATCCTTTCATTTTGGCCTTTCATTTCTCTGTCTACCTTCATTGACGGATTTTGGTTTCAAATCCTCATCTTGTTGCATTATTTCAGTAGCAACATTGTATGCAAATATATTGTCAACCACAATATTAGTTTGATTCCACATATTTTTTGTCGAGACATAGCTTATTGAGATTTCTTCATTCTCATTAGTTTCAGGTATTTTAACCTCCTCAGTGATCTTATCATTTGTTAGATCTCGAGGCTGCTTTTGAGCAATTATTACCATATCGTGATCATTCTGAACATTTATTTTTTTTCTTTTTCAAGAATTTTTATCTTTGGAACCAATTGGTCTATCATGTTTCAAACATGACCTAGACTCATTTGCATTAACCATTTGTCCTATCCGGACATCAACTCAAACTGAAACATTTGTAGTTGGGATATAAGATTTAATAATCCTTGAAAGGTTAGTAAATGCATCTGTTAGCTGATTTGCAATATTTTGCAAGTAAATTATTTTTTGAACCTCTTGCTCACATTGATTTATTCAAAGATCTAAATGGGTTATTAATAATGCATTTCAATCTATATCATATTTCAGCTGCTTTTGTTCTTCCCCTTATTTGGGTATACTGGTTCATCAAAATGACAATCAACAAATCTTGCTATAAATAAATCTCCTGTCAAAAATTCCAAATATTTTATAATGAAAGGAGATTCATACCCAACATATATCCCGACCTTCTTTGGGGTCCCATCATTGTGCATTGTTGTGGAGCAGTTGAAACATATACCGCACATTCAAAAATTCTAAGATGGAAAATATTTGATTCTTGACCAAAAGCTATCTGTAATGAGGAGAATTTATGATAACTGGTTAGCCTTATGCGCACAAGTGCTAGCGAATGCAAAATAGCATGACCCCATGTTAAAACAGAAAGTTTTGTCCACATTAACATCGGTTTAGCTATCAATTGAAGATGTTTGATCAATGATTCTGCTAGACCATTTTGAGTGTGAACATGAGCAACCGAATGTTCAACTTTTATTCTAGTATATATACAGTAATCATTAAAAGTGTGGGATGTAAACTCACCAGCATTATCAAGACGAATAGTCTTTATTGAATAATCTAAAAATTCTGCTCTTAACATTATTATTTGAGCCAACAATCTCGTAAAATCCATATTGCGAGTTGATAATAAGCACACATGTCACCATCTTGTAGATGAATCTATCAAGACCATCTAATATTCGAAAGATCCACATAGAGGGTTAATTGGCCCACATATATCACTCTATATACGTTCTAGAAATATAGGAGATTTAATCCCAACCTTAGCTACTGATGGTTTAATAATCAGCTTTCCTTGTGAACAAATAACACAAGAAAATTTCTATGATTTAAGAATATTTGATTCTTTAAAATATGCCCACGTTAATTCTCAATAATTCTGCGTATCATATTAAAATTGGAATGGCCCAACCGGTCATGCCAAATGATAAAATCATTAGAATCTATAAACCTTTTGTTTACCATGGCATGCGATTCAACCATATAAATACTTGTATGGTACAATCTAGAAGAAAGTGGAGGTAGTTTTTTATGTACAAAATTTTTTCCTGCCTTTATTGTAGTAATACAAAGGTATTCAACCTTTTCTTCATTTTCAATCTCAATATGATAACCATTTTGGCGAATAACCTTAAAACTTGACAAGTTCTTTTGAGACTTACTACAATATAGTACATTATCAATGGCCAATGTTGTTGCCCAAGTAGTAATAAGGTCGCTCTTTCAGATCCCTCAATTAACTTTGTACTACCAGATATTATATTAACATAGATCATTTTCATAACTAAATTAGAGAAATATTTTTTTTTCTCTTAATATAGTGTGAGTTGTAGCACTATTAAGAAGACCCATATTTTCATTACTCATCTTGGGTCCAATTGAAGATTGAAATTTTTTTATTATCTTGCAATGTAACGCCCCAAGATCCCATTCCGAGACGTCACAAGGTGCTTAAGGCCACATGTAGCCTCAAGCTAACCCTCTAAGCCTGTCATCACTTCTAGAACTCACTTTGACGATAGCCATGCTAAAATAGGGAAGAATAATCACATCATGAACATACTGGAATACAATGAAATACTAGCCTGTACAATCAAATGTTGAAGTTCCGTACACACTGATACTCTAGTCTGACAAAGCCTCTACTAATCAACACTAATGAGCCATTAGGACAGATCCCCAACTGACTCATACTGTACTGAAATAACAATAGTTGAAATGGCAACCAAAATCTGCGAAGGTCCTCGGATCATGAGGACTCACCAATGTAGGGGATGTAGATGAGGTACTCGAAGATCACTGTAGCTACTGAGACTGAGCACCTGAACATACATCATGAGGAAATTTAGCACACAGAAGAGTATGTGAATCAGTACTTGGAAATGTACTGAGTATGTAGGGGTGTATGCAATATTTTAAATAATATCATAAATGTATAATAAAATCATGCATGCTGACGATAATGACTCTCTTTGCTTGAATTAACTAAAACATAGTTTCCATAAATCATCAATAATAACACATGCTTCATAAATCTCATAACTCAATGCACTAAAGTCAAACTCTTTGACTCAAGACTTAGAGTGACTCGGTAACTCATGAAACTTGAACTCTTATGGACTTGGGAGCTTCTTTTAACCGGCATAAACTATGTGAGCTACAAGCAGTCCAATATTTTGCCTTCCTTAGGAAGGAACCCCACATTGGCGGGAGAGTTATACTCTTGCCAGGGAGTATAACCTCATCTTTGTGATCACAAACTCGGCTCTTTGGCCCACTAATCTAAATCCTACGGTGACACGTAGTTCTGGGGCAGTAGGATGCGCTAAACCCACACTTCCCGCTCGGTGCTAAATACTCCTCCCAGACTCAGCTCAGAACGCATTAGGAAATCCACCTTAATCAACTCAAAGGTCTATCATAAAGACCAAAACATAAATATATCTCATTTGTAAATCATATGCAACTGTGGATTCCTAACTCGACTCAGACTCAAAACAATATTTCTCAACATTAAGTATACTTGCTCATTAAATCATATCAAATGTCAAGATTTCAGGAAGACATCAAAGAACTCATTCTTGACTCTCAAGCTCAAATATCAATATATATTCAATAATCAAACTTCTCATAGAAAAGCTTAAATCATGACACTTATCTCAAATCACTTAAAAATCATCAATTCACAATATCAGTATTCAACTCATGGCATAAATTCTAAATTTAAGAAATAAGATAATGAAATAGTCATGTTTATCAAATTTGAACAACTCAAATCTCATAAATCCTTAATAAAGTAATTTGGATGTAAACCTACCTTGCAAAATCATGGAATTCAATAGTAGAAATTAAATCTTTGGGTACAAGAACGAAAGAAGTTCTTGTTCAAACCCCACATACCTTGGATTATGAATTTGAGATGAAGAGACTTGTTGTAAACTCCTTTTTCACACTCTTGAGTTAGGTTTCTTGATGCCTTTGACTTGGGGAACTTGATTCTTGAACATCTTGGTGGAATCTATGGAAGATTCTTGAATTTCTTGGAGAAGATTTGATTTGGATTTGAAAGAGAAAAACCCTAGTTCTAGATTTTTCTTGGAAGAGAAATAAGAGAAATGAGGTTCTCTTCTCTGATTTGGATATATATAAAGGCCAAAATGGGAGGAAAAAAACAAAATTCCCTTTTAAAAATGACTTAAATTTCCAGATTGGGGTGTCCGACGGCGCTTTCCGACGGGATGTCGCAGGTGCGACGGTCGTCGGACCTTACCTTCGGACTTTTCAAGAGAAGGATCTCACTGCTTTAATTCAACGGTGCCGGGCGATGGTACGTCGATAGTCCAACGTTACGTCGAACCCCACCATCGAAACATTCTGGTGAATTGGGTCCCTGCCTCAATGCGACGGCGCTGTCCGATGGTACATCGCTAATGCGACGGTACATCGAACCTCACCGTCGTACTGGGCATTTTGGACTACTTTCTATTTTTGTGCAATTCGACCGTAACTTCTTAATTCAATCTCCGATTTTGATGAAACTGGTATCGATAGAAAGCTTATTCAATTTTTCTCATGACAAAAAATCGAAATTATGGAAATACAATATGGTTTAAACATCATACACTTTGGAAGTCTTTCCCATTCACTCAAAAAATGGATTTAGGCTTAAGAAATGATCGGGGTATTACAATATCTCCCCCTTGGAAACATTCATCCTCGAATGTTGCTGGTTAGACTTAAGGTCAAAGAGAAAACTGAGAATACTCTACTGAACAATCTACTCAACAAACTTACTTTACTCTAGACTTTTAGATACTCCACTGAATGCACGAATAATAGAAAGAATAACTATATAGCTGAATACATTAGATTAGGAGGAAACAGAATTAAGAAAGAATAATACCTTCGGCTTGATTTGAACTCGCGGAGAAGATATGGGGGTACTTAGATCGTATATCTTCTTGTGCTTCTCAAGTAACACCCTCGACTGATTGATTTTGCCACAGAACTTTAACTAAGGGAACTTCCTTGTTCCTTAGTCTACGAACTTGATAATCTAGGATCTCAACCGGAACCTCATTATACGAAAGACTATCCCGAACATCTAATCTTTCTGACGGATCGACAACAGTAGAGTCACCAATGTGCTTCTTAAGCATAGATACGTGAAAAACAGGATGGACAGCTGACAACTCTGCAGATAATTTAATCTCATAAGCTGCTTTCCCAACATGATTCAAAACTCTATAAGGGCCAACATATCGGGGACCAAGCTTCCCTTTCTTGCCAAATCTTTTCACCTTTTCATGGGTGAAATCTTTAGGTACACTAAATTATCAACTTCAAACTCAAGAGATCTTTTTCTTACATCTGCATATGACTTCTGATGACTCTGGGCTATCTTCAACCTTTCTCGAATCAGCTTAACTTTCTCCATAGCCTCAAACACAACATCAGGTCCAATCACAGCAGCTTCACCTACTTCGAACCAACCTATGGGTGATCTACATCTCCTTCCATATAAAGATTCAAATGGGGCCATTCCAATACTAGCATGCAAATTATTGTTATAAGCAAATTCAATCAATGGCAAATGTTCATCCCAACTTCCTTTGAAAGCAAGCACACATGCCCTCAACATATCTTTCAAAGTCTGGATGTTCCTCTCAGCCTGATCATCGATCTACGGATGAAAAGTGAAACTAAGATGAACTTGGGTACCAAGACCCTTCTGAAAAGCCCTTCAAAATTGAGAAATAAACTGAGCACCCTTGTCGGAGATAATAGACAAAAGAACCCCATGCAACCTGACTAACTCTCAGATGTATAGCTTAGTATAGTCCTCAGCGGTAAAAGATATATGCACTGACAAAAAGTGTGCTGACTTAGTCAATCTGTCTATAATGACCCAAATCGAATCATGATGACGACGAGAGAGAGGTAAACCAGTCATGAAATCCATATTCACTTCCTCCACTTCCAAGTAGAAATACCAAATTCTTGCATCACCCACCGGGTCTTTGGTGCTCTATCTTAACCTGTTGGCAAGTCGCATACTTCTCTACGAACTTTGCTATATCTTTCTTCATACCATTCCACCAATAGATTTCTCACAAATCGCGGTACATCTTGGTATCACCGGGATGAATAGAATACCGCGCGCCATACACTTCAGCCATAATTTTCTGCCTCAAATTATCAACATCAGGCACACATAATATATTCTAAAATCCCAATACACTATCTCCCCCTTGGGAGAAAACCTCCACCTTTGGGTCTTTAACTGACTCTCTCAGTTTGACCAAACGAGAATCCATATATTACTTCTCTTTTACTTCTAAAACTAAAGAAGATTCGGAACTAATCTGGACCTAAACATTACCCTTAATTGAATCAAGCAATCTATCTCCCAACCTATCTAGACGATGCACTTCACGAGCTAATTCCTTATTATCTTTATCTACATACACTATACTGACCATGGATGACTTGCTAAGGGCATCCGCCACTACATTGGCCTTGCCCGGATGATACAACACACTCATATCGTAGTCCTTCAGCAATTCTAACCATCGCTTCTATCAAATATTTAACTCTTTTTGAGTGACATACTGCAATCTCTTATGATCCGTAAAGATATCAACATGGACACCGTATAAGTAGTGTCTCCAAATTTTTAAAGCAAAAACCATGACAGCTAAATCGAGATCATGGGTCGGGTAATTATTTTCATGCGACTTCAACTGTTTGGAGGCATAGGCTATAACCTTGCCTTTCTGCATCAATACGCAACCCAAACCAACTCTGGAAGCATCACAGTACACCAAAAAATCATCTACGCTATTAGGAAGGGTCAACACGGGGGCTGAAGTGAGTCGAGCCTTCAACTCCTGAAAACTCTTCTCGCAAGAATCTGACCATCGGAATTTAACTTTATTTTGGGTTAACCAAGTTAAAGGAGACGCAATGGAAGAGAAACCTTCAATAAAATGATGGTAGTAGCCAGCTAAACCCAACAAACTCCTAATATTAGACGGGGAAATAGGTCTAGGCTAATTTTTCATAGCTTCTACCTTTTGAGGATTAACTCGAACATCTTTAGAAGAAATAATATGGCCCAGAAAAGCAACTGACCTTAGCCAAAATTCGCTCTTGCTAAATTTGGAAAATAACTGATGATCTCTAAGGGTTTGCAAGACAGACAATTCAAAGATGATCTGCATGGTCATTCTCATTTTGGGAGTATACAAGAATATCATCTATGAACACGATAACAAACATATCCAGGTACTGTCTGAACACCCGATTCATGAGGTCTATAAAAATTGCTAGGGCATTAGTTAGCCCAAAGGACATGTCCAGGAACTTAATATGACCATAACGGGTGCAAAAAGCCATCTTTAAAATATCACACTCCCTGACTTTAAGCTGGTGGTAACCGAATCTCAAGTCTATTTTCGAGAAATAGCTTACACCTTGTAGCTGATCAAATAGGTCATCAATTCTAGGAAGAGGGTACTTGTTCTTGACTGTGACCTTGTTAAGCTGACGATAGTGAATGTACATATGCAATGAACCATCTTTCTTTCGCACGAATAGAATAGGTGTACCCCAAGGAGACATACTAGGCCTTATGAAACCCTTATCTAGAAGATCTTTTAGTTGCTCTTTCAACTCCTTAAGTTCTGCGGGGGCCATACGATACGTAAGAATAAAAATAGGCTGTGTATCGAGAAGAAGATCAATCCCGAATTCTATCTCTCTATCGGGAGGTATCCCTGTGAGATCTTCTGGAAAAACATCAAGAAACTCATTGACAATGCTGATTGACTGAATGGTCGGAGTCTCGAACTTAGTGTCTTTAACTCAGACCAAATAATAGATGCAGCCCTTAGATATCAATTTCCTAGCTTTCAGGTAGTATATAAAATGACTCTTAGGAGATAAAGAATTTTCGGACCATTCAAAAACTGGCTCATTGGGAAACTGAAACTTGACTACACGGGTATGACAGTCTATAAACGCATAACAAGAGTGAAGCCAATCCATACCTAGAATGATGTCAAAATTAACCATGTCTAACTCAATCAAGTCTGCGAATAAGACTTTGTGAAGGATAGTGATAGGACACTTCTTATACACTTGTTTAGTAACAATAGATTTACCTACTAGGGTAGAAACTAGGAAAGGCTAAGGAATCTTTTCAGCACTGACCTTAAAATTCACAGCCACCAACGAAGTCACATAAGAAAAACTAAACCCAGGGTCCATCAATACATACACATTGAAATGAAATACACGGAGCGAACCAGTAACAATATCTGGTGAATCCTCCTGCTCCTGTCGGGGTGGTATAACATAAAAGAGATTCTGGCGCTAACCACTTACAGTACTAGATGAGGTACCCTGAGGGGGAGTTGGACTAGCTAAAGGGGCTGGAGCACTGATAGCCTGACTCTGGGGACGAATATCACGGCTCCCATGTCTAGTGTAAGGGCAATCTCTGAGTTTGTGGCCCAATTTTCCATAACCAAAACAACCTCTTTGATCGGCTAAGTACTCACCAGGATGGTCCCTACCATACTTTGGACATGATAGAAGATGAGGTCTATTACTCACACTGTCCTAGGACCTAGACATAGTAGGCTTATTACCCTACTCCTGCCTGCTCCTGGATGCGGGAGCACTAACTGATGAAGGCTCTGTTATAAGTGAGAGGCTCTGGAACTGAGGGTGGTTCCCTCCAAAAAATCTAGTTTGACCATACCCCTACTGCTTTGATCTAACTCTTTTATTTTCTCTTACTCTCTCTCTCATTTACCTTGTCTATTTCAATCTACTGAGCGTGTATCATTAGCCTTGAAAGATCCATGTCCCTATTGAGCATAGCGGATCTACACTCTTTCACAACATAACTGGACACACCAGTCAAAAACTTACTCATATTGGTCCTAGAATTAGCCATCATACCGGGAGCATACTTAGATAACTGGTTGAATTTAAGACAATACTCCTTAACTAACATAGAGCCCTGTCTCAAGTTCATAAATTCTTTAGTTTTGCTTTCCTCATATCTGGGGGAAAGAACCTGTCTATGAAGGCGTCCTAGAATAATTGCTAGGTCATGGGAACGACATTCTCATCTTTACTCTTCCTACACATCTCCACCCAATCATAAGAAACATCTTTCAAGTGATAGGAAGCTAGCTCCACCTTTCTTCCTTTGTTACATGCATAATTTGGGTAATCTTTTTCACCTCATCGAGATACATTTGTGGGTCCTCACCTGCCCTTGACCCATAAAACTCTGGTGGATTCATCCGCATAAAATCATGAACTCCAGCTGCCACTAAATTACCTTCTTACGAAGGTGTAACTGCCTGAACATTATCCTGAGCATTGGAGGTAACCACCTGAAAAACTGCCCAAAATTCGACATAAGTCACCGTCTCATTTGAAGGATCAATGGGTTGAGGTTGTTCGTTGTTTATGAGATCTCTACGAGGAGGCATTTTTCTATCATAATAGAGCACGAATTAATAGAAGAGAGAAATAGTCGTAGAACGATAGACTTTTGAAAGAAAGAAATGACTTTTCCTAAAAACGTCCCATAGCCTCTTGCTCATAGATATGGCGAGCTACACAACAATGATTAGGTATCTATGTAAAGCGGCTTGTTAGACTCCCTAGGACTTCGTAAACCTTAGGCTCTGATACCAAGCTTGCAACACCCTAAGATCCCATCCTGAGATATCACACAGTGCTTAAGGCCACACGTAGCCTCAAGATAACCCTCTAAGCCTGTCATCACTTCTAGAACTCACTTTGATGATAGCCATGCTAAAATAGGGAAGAATAATTATATCATGAACATACTGGAATACAATGAAATACTAGCCTGTACAATCAAAATACTGACATTTCATACGCACTGATACTCTAGTCTGACAAAGCCTCTACTAATCAAGACTAAGGAGCCATTGGGACAGATCTCCAATTGACTCATACTGTACTGAAATAACAATAACTAAAATGGCAACCAAAATCTACGACGGTCCTCAGATCATGAGGACTCACCACTGTAGGGGATATATATGAGGTACTCGAAGATCACTGTCGCTGCTGAGACTGAGCACCTAAACCTATATCACGAGGAAATGTAGCACACAGAAGAGTATGTGAATCAGTTCTTGGAAATATACTGAGTATGTGGGGGTGTATGCAATATTTTAAATAATATCATAAATGTATAATAAAATCATGCATGCTGATGATAATGACTCTCTTCGCTTGAATTAACTGAAACATAGTTTCCATAAATCATCAATAATAATGCATGCTTCATAAATCTCATAACTCAATGTACTAAACTCAAACTCTTTGACTTAAGACTTAGAGTGACTTGGTAACTCATGAACTTGAACTCTTATGGACTTGGGAGTTTTTTTTAACCAACATAAACCATGTGAGCTACAAGGAGTCCAACGTTTTGCCCTCTTAAGGAAGGAACCCCACATTGGCGGGAGTGTTATACTCTTTCCAGGGAGTATAACCTCATCTCTGTGATCACAAACATGGCTTTTTGGCCCATTAATCTCAACCCAATGGTGGCACGTAGTTCTGGGGAAGTAGGATGCGCTAAACCCACTCTTCCCGCTCGGTGCTAAATACTCCTCCCAGACTCAGCTCAGAACGCTTTAGGAAGTCCACCTTAATCAACTCAAAGGTCTATCGTAAAGAGCAAAACATAAATATATCTCATCTATAAATCATATGCAACTGTGGATTCCTAACTCGACTCAGACTCAAAACAATCTTTCTCAAGATCAAGTGTACTTGCTCATTAAGTCATATCAAATGTCAAGACTTCAGAAAGACCTCAAAGAACTCATTCCTGACTCTCAAGCTCAAATATCAATATATATTCAATAATCAAACTTCTTATAGAAAAGCTTAAATCATGACACTTATCTCAAATCACTTAGAAATCATCAATTCATAATATCAATATTCAATTTATGGCATAAATTCTCAATTTAAGAAATAAGATAATGAAATAGTCATGTTTATCAAACTTGAACAACTCAAATTTCATAAATCCTTAATAAAGTAATTTGGGTGTAAACCCGCCTTGCAAAATCATGGAATTCAATAGTAGAAATTAAATCTTTAGATACAAGAATGAAAGAAGTGTTCTTATTTATACCCCACATACCTTGGATTATGAATTTGAGATGAAAAGACTTGTTGTAAACTCCTTTCCACACTTTTGAGTTAGGTTTCTTGATGCCTTTGACTTGGAAAACTTGATTCTTGAACAACTTGGTGGAATCTATGAAATATTCTTGAATTTCTTGGAGAAGATTTGATTTGGATTTGGAAGAGAAAAACCCTAGTTCTAGATTTTTCTTGGAAGAGAAATAAGAGAAATGAGGTTCTTTTCTCTAATTTGGATATATATAGAGGCCAAAATGGGTGGAAAAGACCAAAATGTCCTTTTAAAAATGACTTAAATTTCTAGATCAAGGTGTCCGACGGTGCTGTCTGATGGGACATCGCAGGTGCGACGGTCGTCGGACCTTACCGTCTGACTTTTTTAGAAAAGGATCTCACTACTTCAATTTGATGGTGTCGGGTGATGGTACGTGGATAGTTCGATGTTACGTTGGACCCCACCGTCGGAACATTCTAGTGAATTAGGTCCCTGCCTCAATTCAACGGTGCTGTCCGACAGTTCGTCGGACCTTACCGCCGCACCTGGGCGTTTCGGACTGCTTTCTATTTTTGTGTAATTCAGCCATAACTTCTTACTTTGATCTCTGATTTTGACGAAACTGGTATTGATGGAAAGCTTATTCAATTCTCCTTATGACAAAAAGCCAAAATTAGGGAAATATAATATGGTTTAAACATCATACACTTTGGAAATTTTTTCCTTTCACTCAAAAGACGGATTTAGGCTTAAGAAATGATCATAGTATTACATGCAACCTTGAGACTTCGTGATAACAATGGTTTCAATATTAAGAGCAAGATTAACAATGTAAAGAACAAGACAATCTAAGAGAAATAATGAAAATTAAATAACAAGAGACAATATAATATAAATTTCTTCTTTCTTTCAAGTGTGTAAAACATTTTCCTCAAGACTTCTATTTATAGTATTACAAAGAGGGACTTCAACAGGTGTCATAAACATGACATTAACTCATGAAATTGAAGAGAAAAATATGGAAAGTGGATGATCAATGTGGAGGTAGTGGAGGTGTGAGAGTTACTGCACTTATTGAAGGAATTACACCTAGAAGTTATGGACATCCATATTATTATATTATTTACAATAGAAATATATTTTTTAAAAATTACATTATTAACAAAATAATATTTTTTGGGGATATTTAGCTGTTAATTAGAAGATTTACAGAATAAATTGCTCCTTAATTGCATTAATTATGGTTACTTTCCATAATTATAGAGAATAGGTTGTTTCTTAAGATGTATCATCAATCATGTATCTCTTTTAATATTATGTATCTGAAAAATTAAAAATCAAAATTTTATGAAATTATTTTAAAAAAATTAGAAAATGATGTAATTATGGGTAAACTAGTCAAAATTTATATAAGTTTTACAAAAACTATACTAGTATATACTTTATGGTGATTGAGCCGCATTTGTTGCCCATTTATTATAATCAAATGACATCTCTTTATTTTCTTAACACATTTGTTTACAATTAAAGAGACGAGAGAAAAAAACTTAAATATGTTAATATCAAACAGATGGCTGGCTCATTAGGACATAAGATTGCAAAGTAAAATAACTTGGTGGTCATAAATATTATACCATTCAATTCCTTTCTAAATTAAATGGGATTATATATTTGTTCATAATAATATCAAATATATAATATATTTTAAATTTTCACTTTATGTGGCTTTACTTTTTTCACTTTCTAATTTTAATTTTAATCCCATTTATATTATATTACATGTTTTAAAAAATTACTTGAAATTAAAATATTAATGCCAAACATTATGATCAAACACAATTTCAACATCAGAAAATCTAAATAAAATGGATATATTTTTTTTTATTTTTTTGATGGCCAAAAACACCTACTTAATGACCTAAAAACTCCTTGATCTTATCCATTAACATAAATTGAACATAGAAGAGAGAGACAATCTCATGAAAATCAAGAGATAAACAAGTAGCTAGATGTGGATATAGGTAATATATATAAAATAACGCTCATTCTTCCACCTAATAATCCTTCATTATCACCTGATATAGATCTAAGCTATTAAAACCGAAAATGAACCTAAAGAAAGGAGATGAAGAAGAGACAAACACACAAGAGGCAACAATACACACAAATTCAAGAACAAAACACAAACTACTTGCATAAAATGAAAGATAAATAGTGAGACATAAACTATTACAAGCAGTAGGAACTAATATATCAAATACCAAAACCCACTAAAACTCACAGTAGCAACAACACACTCTTACGTTGACACAAAAAGGGACTCAATATTTCCCAAGTACCAACGTTTCTAAGCTAAATGTCAACACTAGTGAAATCCACACTAGATGCTAACCCTAGTTACAATTGGTTTTTCCAAGCTCTACACTACAAACACTCTCTCTCAAGAGAAAAGTATTTCAATATCATTCCATAACTAATGAGAATAGAAGCCTAAAATCTATTTATAGTTATTACATAAAAGACTACATAAAAGACTAAACTAACCTTAATGAAAAGGGGCTCCTATGGAGTGTAAAGGAAAGATATCAAAAGACCACAATGCCCTTAATGAGAGTAGGCAAGGGGCGGATTTGAAGTGCATGGTTCCTACTCCTCTCTTCAACTTGTCCTAATGTTTTTGAAGTGGTTTAAAAAGGTTTTCACACACTTGCAAACCGAACTTGGCTCCTGGTGAAAGGTCTTGCACTCTTTGCACTCGTATCATCCTCTCTATCTTGAAAGGAGTTTGACCTCAAATTCACACCTTGCAAAACCAAAGAGAGGGCAACCAAGCACAAAATCCTAGTGACATAAGGGTTAGGGTGAGTACAAAAAATAATATCATCAAGCCAAGGTAGTACACATATAACATTGACCCTACATCTATATACTATAAATTCAAGACTAACATGGACATCATCATAAGCAAAGAGATAGTATAGGAAGAAATCAAGTGTGAAGATATCAACCAAGGTATTATTATCTATAAGAATGCCATTTGGCCCCAAAGCTATAGCATATAAAGCACACAAGGATGGATTTAAGGCACTTAAGCACATATGACCTCTTCCTTTCAAGTAAAGTATTAACTTGGCATCCACAAGTTGGGAATCATACAACTTAAGCACAAGTGTGTCAAGAAAGGATGCACATTTAGTAGCATTAACCCAAGGAGACAGTGACACCTTTGCCCTTGAGTTTTCAAGAATATCACTTTGCTTGTCATGTAGACCAAGAAACAAGTTGGGTGTGCCAACATCATCATATCCATATTTCGCACCGGGGCCAAATGGAAAGAGTGGACATAAGATGGATCTAGAAAACACTCCTTTCCCCTATAGGATTCCCCCAAACTATAATATTGTAATACCCCAAGAAATTTTTCATTGAAATTTTATGCGTATACGTATTGGGTTCTATCTTCTAGAATGAATTATAAATTTTTCGTGCGGAATGTCTTAGATTATGACCCACCATTACGTAGAGTATCAAATAAGCTTTCCAAAGATATGTGGATCATTCAAAACGGACACCAAAGCGACGAGATATGAACATTCTGATCGAACTGTGAATAGTAGTGAACAGTAAAACGTGCAGGAAAAAGTACTGAGGCCTGGCTATTTTTGCCCTAACTTTAAACGATCATAACTCCTTGTACATAATGATCTAGTTGATCTACTATATATCAACGGAAAGTTCTATGAGTCCTCTTTCCAATAAAATTAGTTTCATCTAATTTGTCTATTGAAGCAAAAAGTTATGGTCGATCTACTTCAACCTATCAAAAGCAAATTTTTGGGTCAACTTCAAATAATCATAACTCCTCGTACACAATGATCTGGGTGAGATACTATAAATCAATGGAAATATATGAGAGTCCTCTTTCTAATGAAATTGGTTTTATCCGATTTGGATAGCATAGTAAAACGTTATGGTTGATCTACTTCAGACTATCAAAATAGTCTACCAAAGGATAGATTCGAGAATTATTTGATTTTTAGGGGCGTTTTGGTCATTTTCCCTCACCCAAAATCCGTCCAAATCCTATATTAAATCCTATTAGAAGCATTATATGTTATATTTCATCAAATTCCCTCAAAAAGAAAACCCTAAGCTCCTACATCCAACTTCAAGAACCTCCAAAGTTCACTATTAATTCTGCAAATTTATTCAAGATTCCAAGTTCCTAGCTTAAGAACTTCAAGAACACCTAAAGTTCACCATTAATTCTGCAAATTTATTCAAGATTCCAAGTTCCTAGTTCGAGAACTCCAAGAACCATCATTCAAAGGCACGATTAACATCTCAAAAATGAGTATCGATGTAAAGTTCATCATTCAAGGTATGTAAAAGTAGTTTTCTTTACAAAGGCATGATTTTTATTTGATTTTTACGAATTTGAAGCATGAACCCATATCTTATGATGATTATTATGAAATCTTGATGTTTATGATTTTGAAAGATGAATTTACATGTGTGGAGATATAAAGCATGAATCTTGAACGATATTTATCATGATTTTGATATTTGGATCGTGAATCCCCATTGGAAATTGTATTTTTTTTGAGAAAATGTGTTTATAAGCACGTTGATGTTGAATATTTGAGATATTTTGAATGATTTGACCTTTTGGTCTTAATGGAGTTATTTGGAACTCGAGTGTGAAAGAAATCCACAACGTGGTTGATTTTGATAGATGGGAAGCATGATGTCTCCCGATGTATATTTATATATTACTGAAATTATTTTGTTGTGGATTGTCTTTGAAATGATCTGAGCTAAGTTTAGGAGAAATCTTTAGAACTGAGTGGGAGGTATAAAGCAACCTTACTTCCCTAGAATTACGTACCCCCGTAGGAGTGAGCCTGAGGCTGCTTTATATAGTGATCACTAGTTTGTGTGGATTTGATATCGATAGTCCTACTCTGATGGCAAGGATAGGATGACTCTCCCCAACGTGGGTTGTACGTTGGACTCCATGTAGCTCACATGGTTTATGTCGGTTGTAGGATCTCCCAGTGTGTGTGTGTTTCCTTGTGTCTATGGTGAATGGTAAAGTGATTTGAAAGTGGAATTGTGAAAGTTATTCTTTCGAAAGATTTAAATGATATTTACATTATGAGAATTGATATTCTTGATTAACTGAAAGTGATTGACAAATTATATGATAACTCACATGTGTTATTGTACTTATTTCATCCTCTCATGACTATGGTGATTTTCTTCAGGCTATATGAGTCTTTCATACATTTTGTATATTTCTTATAAATATTTATGATGATGATGTTTATACAACTACATACACCCCCATATGCTTGGTTCCTTTCCATGGTACTGACCCATATCTTCAGATGTGGGCTGCATTTTCTTAGAATGTAGGTTCAGGTGCTCAGTTCTAGGTTCGACAGTAATTTTTCGAGCACGCTGTTCTACATCCTCTGTTGTGGTGAGTCCTCATGTTCTGAGGACGTGATGTTTGATGTTGGTTTCACGAAATTATTTACATTTGATAACTGAGTATGAGTCAGTTGGGGCATGTCTCAATGGCTCGCTGGTTTTATTAATTTTCTTAGAGGCTTTTCAGACTAGTATAGATGTTGGGAGTTGACTAATAAGTCATATTTTGTTATCTTTCTGAAATTCTTTTATTCTTGGATGATGATTACTCTGTTGATATTTGAGGGTTATTTATGGAAACCCCATTAATTCGTGTTGAGCTAAATAAAAATGGCTCAAAGGGTTAGCTTGGGGCTATTCGTAGCCTCAAGCACCGTGTGATGCTCTGGGACCCATTTTTGGAATATTACAAACTTGGTATCAGAGCCTAAGGTTTTAAGGTGTCCTATAAAGTTTAACAAGCCGCGTTAAGTAGAGTCTTGATCATCGGTGTGTAGCATGCCACATCTATGAGCAAGAGGCTACAACACGTTTTAGGAAAAAGTGTTATTCTTTCTTTCAGAAGTCTATTGTGCTTCAAGTATCTCTCTCTGCTATTGATTCGTGCTCTTCTCTTTCAAAAATATGCCTCCACATCGAGCGAGAAGAAATAATGATGGTCAACAACCTCAACCCGCTAACCCATTGAATAAAAACGTGTCTCATTTTGAATTTTGGGCAGCTTTTCAGGAGCTGGCCCAAGCTGTTACTACAAATGTTCAGGACAACCAGGCCCCGGCCCTGGCTCCACAGTAGCAGGGAGGTGATTTAGCTGCTTCTAGGATCCGTGACTTCATGCAGATGAATCCGTCGGAATTCTATGGGTCCAAGTCTGATGAGGATCCACGGTTGTTTTTAGAGGAGGTGAAGATGATTACTCAAGTGATGGATGTATCTAAGGAACATAGTATAGAGTTGGCTACGTATAGGTTGAAAGACCTTGCTTATGACTGGGTTGTTGCTTGGAGGAAAGGTAGAGGTGAGGGAGCTATCCCTACAACTTGGCAAGAGTTCCAGGATCCATTCCTGGATAAGTTTTTCCCTTTGGAGATGAGGGAGGCGAAGGTGGAAGAGTTTATGAACCTGCGACAGGGCTCTATGACTATTAGGGAGTACTGTCTAAAGTTCAATCAGTTGGCCAAGTATGCTCTTGACTTAGTGGCTAATAATCGGGCTAGTACGAGTAAGTTTGTGACTGGAGTGTCTAGTTTTGTGGTTAAGGAGTGTAGGTCTGCTATGCTAAATAGTGAGATGAATCTTTCTAGGCTTATGACTCATGCCCAACAGATTAAGGCATATAAGATTAAGGGGAGAGATAGAATGAGAGGGAATAAGAGAGCTAGGTCTAAGCAGCACAGACAGGGTCAGACTAGATCACAGGGAAGGAGTCGCTCTTATTATCAGGATTGTTCGTCTATGCCAGTACCATCATCTGCTAGTGCTTCTGTACCTAGAATTAGGCAGGAGCAAGGTAGCAGGTCATATGCATCCAGGTCCCAGTACAGTGCTGGCAGTAAGCCAAATCATCCCCTGTGTCCTAAGTATGGTAGGGCTCATTTGGGTGAGTATTGGGGTGAGAAGAGGGGTTGTTTCCGGTGTGGTGACATGGGTCACAGATTAGAGATTGTCCATAGGATGGACAAGGGCATCGTGACTATCGCCCTCAGACCCAGACTCAGACTGTTAGTGCTCCAGTTCCAGCGACTCGCCCAGCCCCAGCTCAGGGCGCCTCTTCTAGCAATGCTGGCGGGCAGCGCCAGAATAGATTTTATGCTTTACCATCCCTCCAGGAACAGGAAGACTCTCCTGATGTTGTTACTGGTATGCTTCGTATATTTCAGTTTGATGTGTATGCTTTGTTGGATCCTGGATCCAGTTTCTCATCTGTTACACCTTTGATTGCTGTGAATTTTGAAATGAGTCCTGAGATTATTCCTGAGCCTATCCTAGTTTCTACCCCAGTGGGTGATTCGATTATTGCCCAGAAAGTGTATAAAAAGTGTCTTGTTACCGTTCTTCATAGAGTCTTGTTGGATGATCTGATTGAGTTAGACATGGTAGATTTTGATGTGATTCTGGGTATGGACTGACTGTATTCTTCTTATGCCTTTATTGATTGTCGGACCCAAATGGTCAAGTTTCAGGTTTCGGGTGCATCCGTGTTTGAGTAGTCTGGGAATTCTGTGTCACCCAAGAGTCATTTTATCTCTTACCTCAAAGCTAGAAAGCTTATTTCCAAGGGGTATGTTTACCATTTGGTTAGAGTCAAAGACACTAAGTCTGAGACTCCAACTCTCCAGTCTGTTAACGTCGTCAATGAGTTTTCTAATTTTTTCCAGATGATCTCCCAGGGATACCTCCTGATAGAGAGATAGAGTTCGAGATTAATTTTCTTCCTGATACTCTGCCTATTTCTATTCCTCCTTACTGTATGGCCCCTACAAAACTTAAGGAGTTGAAAGAGCAACTCAAAGATCTACTAGATAAGGGTTTCATAAGGCCCAGTGTTTCTCCTTGGGGTGCTCCTGTGTTGTTTGTGAGAAAGAAAGATGGCTCTTTGCGTATGTACATTGATTACCGCCAACTAAATAAAGTCATCGTAAAAAATAAGTACCCCCTTCCAAGAATAGATAATTTGTTTGACCAATTGCAAGGTGCAAGTTATTTCTCAAAGATAGACCTTCGTTCCGGATATCATCAACTCAAAGTTAGGGAGTGTGACATCCTGAAAACCACTTTTCAAACTCGTTATGGCCATTTTGAGTTTCTTGTTATGGCTTTTGGGTTAACTAATGCCCCAGCAGCTTCATGGACCTCATGAATCGAGTGTTCAAACCATATCTGGATATGCTTGTCATAGTGTTCATCGATGATATACTGGTGTACTCCCGTAGTGAGGATGAATATTCTGATTATCTCCGAACTGTCTTGTAAACCCTTAGAGATCACAAGTTGTTTGCCAAGTTCAGTAAGTGTGAGTTTTGGCTAAGGTTAGTTGCTTTTCTGGGTCATATCATTTCTTCTAAGGGTATTAGAGTTAATTCCCAAAAGACCGAAGCTGTTAGAAATTGGCCTAGACTTATTTCTCCGACTGATATCCAAAGTTTCTTGTGTTTAGCTGGCTATTAACGTCATTTTGTTGAGGGTTTCTCCTCTATAGCGTCTCTTATAACTCGTTTGACCCAAAAGAAAGTAAAGTTCTTGTGGTCCGAATCTTGTGAGAAGAGTTTTTAGGAGTTGAAGACTCGACTCACTTCAGCCCCTGTTTTGAATTTGCTTGATGGTGTTGATGGTTTTGTGGTGTACTTTGATGCTTCAAGAGTTGGGTTGGGTTGCGTATTGATGCAGAAGGGTAAGGTGATAGCTTATGCTTCTAGACGGTTGAAAACCTATGAGAAAAATTACCCCACCCATGACCTTGAGTTGGCTGCTATTATGTTTGCTTTGAAAATCTGGAGACACTATTTGTATGGTGTCCATGTTGATGTTTTCACCGATCATAAGAGTCTGCAGTATGTGTTTACCCAGAGAGAATTGAATCTTAGGCAGAGATAATGGTTAGAATTATTAAAGGACTATGATATGAGTGTGCTGTACCATTCGGGAAGGCCAATGTTGTGGCGGATGCCCTAATTAGAGTGTCCATGGGTAGTGTTTCGCATGTGGTAGAAGGTAAGAAAGAGTTGGATCATGATGTACATCATTTGGCTAGATTGGGGGTTAGGTTGTTTGATTCTGCTGAAGGTAGTATAGGGGTTCAAAGTAGTTCCAAATCCTCCTTGGTTTCGGAAGTGAAGGAAAAGCAATACTTAGATGCTAGTTTGGTCAGACTAAAGGAGTCAGTCAAGGACCAAAAAGTAGAAGTTTTCTCCCAAGGGGGAGATGGTGTGTTGAGATTGTAGGGTAGATTGTGTGTCCCGAATGTTGATGATATGAGATAGAGGATTATGGCTGAAGCACACGGGGTGCGATATTCTATTCATCCTGGTGACACCAAGATATACTGAGACTTGCGGGAAATCTATTGGTGGAGTGGCATGAAGAAAGTTATAGTAGCATTTGTAGCTAAGTGTGCAATATGCCAACAGGTTAAGGTTGAACACCAAAGACCTGGTGGTATGATGCAAGAGTTTAGTATTCCTACCTGGAAGTGGGAAGAAATAAATATGGACTTCGTGATTGGTTTACCTCCTTCTCGACGCCATCATGATTCCATTTGGGTTGTGGTTGATAGGTTGACTAAGTATGCTTATTTATTGCCTATTCATACTTCATATACTGCTGAGGATTATGCTGGATTGTATATTCGAAAGCTAGTCAGACTGCATGGAGTTCCCTTATCTATCATTTCGGATAGGGGTACTCAGTTCACTTCGCAATTTTGGAAAGCTTTTCAGAAGGGTATTAGTACCCAAGTGCTTTTGAGTTCTACTTTTCATCCGCAGACCGATGGTCAGGCTGAGCGAACCATTCAGGCCTTAGAGGATATATTGAGAGCTTGTACACTTGACTTTAAAGGAAGTTGGGATGATCACTTACCGTTAATAGAGTTTGCTTACAATAACAGTTTCCACTCTAGTATTGATATGGCTCCGTTTAAAGCCTTATATGGGAGGAAGTGTAGATCACCCATAGTTTGGTTCGAGGTGGGTGATGCGGCTGTGAGTGGTCCTGATTCGGTGTTTGAGGCTATGGAAAAATTTAAGTTGATTGGGGAAAGGTTGAAAACTGTGCAGAGTCGTCAGAAGTCATATGCGGATGTTAGAAGGAGAAACCTTGAGTTTGAAGTTGGTGACCTAATGTATCTGAAAATTTCACCCATGAGGGGGGAGGGGTGAAGAGATTCGAAAAGAAGGGAAAGCTTAGTCCCCGTTATGTTGGTCCTTACAAAATTCTTAGCCGTGTTGGTAAGGTAGCCTATGAGGTCGAGTTGCCTTCCGAGTTGTCCTCTGTTCGTCCAATATTCCATGTCTCCATGCTTAGAAAGCATATTAGCGATACTGTGGTAGTGGATTCCTCTGTGAGTACTAACATTCAAGAAAATCTTTCTTTTAATGGAATTCCTGTTGAGATTCTTGATTTCAGTGTCCGAAGACTAAGGAACAAAGAAGTTCCCTTGGTCAAGGTGTTGTGGCGAAACCAATCTGTTGAGGGTGCATCTTGGGAAGCTGAGGCGGATATGCAATCCAAGTACCCGCACCTATTTTTCCGCGAACTCCGATCAAGCTGAAGGTACCGTTCTTTTCTAAATCATGCACTTTTGATAAAAGTTGCAGCAGTTCAGCTATCATTTATTATGTGTTCAGCTGTAGTTTCTTGAATTTATGCATTCTATGTTGCATTCGGAGTGAGAAATGATGTGGTGATGAGTCTAAGGAATGGTTTCAGCTGTATGATCTATTCCCTATCTAATCTTGGCATATCAGCGTCATTCGAGGATGAATGTTTCCAGGGGGGGGG
>NC_061112.1:108832822-108905751 GCF_002878395.1 Capsicum annuum | reverse complement strand
TAAAATGGACACCCGAGCGACGAGTTATGAACATTCTGATCGAATCATGAATAGTAGTGAACAGTAAAACGTGCAGAAAAAAGTACTGAGGCCTGGCGTATTTTTGCTCCAACTTTAAACGATCATAACTCCTTGTACATAATGATCTGGTTGATCTACTATATATCAACGGAAAGCTCTACAAGTCCTTTTTCCAATGAAATTGGTTTCATCCAATTTGTCTATCGGAGCAAAAAGGTATGGTCGATCTACTTCAGCCTATCAAAAGCGAAGTTTTGGGTCAACTTCAAATGATCATAACTCCTCGTACACAATGATCTGGGTGAGATACTATATATCAACGGAAATATATGAGAGTCCTCTTTCTAATGAAATTGGTTTTATCCAATTTGGATATCGGAGTAAAATGTTATGGTTAGTCTACTTTAAACTATTAAAACAGTCCATCAAAGTATAGATTCGAGAATTATTTGATTTTTAGGGGCGTTTTGGTTATTCCCCCTCACCCAAAATCAGTCCAAACCCTATATTAAATCCTATTAGAAGTATTATATATTATATTTCATCAAATTCCCTCAAAAATAAAACCCAAAGCTCCTACATCCAACTTCAAGAACCTCCAAAGTTCACCATTAATTCTGCAAATTTATTCAAGATTCCAAGTTCCCAGTTCAAAAACTTCAAGAACCTCCAAAGTTCACCACTAATTCTGCAAATTTATTCAAGATTCCAAGTTTCTAGTTCAAGAACTCCAAGAACTATCATTCAAAGGCACGATTAACATATCAAAAACGAGTATCGATCTAAAGTTCATGATTCAAGGTATGTGGGATTTTTCAACAAGAACTCTCTTTTGTTCTTGTGCCCAAAAGTAATTTTCTTTATAAAGGCATGATTTTTATTTGATTTTTATGAATTTGAAGCATGAATCCATATCTTATGATGATTATTATGAAATCTTGATGTTTATGATTTTGAAAGATGAATTTACATGTGTGGAGATATAAAGCATGCATCTTGAACGATATTTATCATAATTTTGATATTTGGATTGTAAATCCCCATTGGAAATTGTGTTTTTTTTAGAAAGTGTGTTTATATGCACGTTGATGTTGAATATTTGAGATATTTTGAATAATTTGACCTTTTGGTCTTAATGGAGTTGTTTTAAACTCGAGTGTGAAAGAAATCCACAACGTGGTTGATTTTGATAGATGGGAAGCATGATGGCTCTCGATTTATATTTATATATTACTGAAATTGTTTTGTTGTGGATTGTCTTTGAAATGATCTGAGCTAAGTCCGGGAGAAATCTTTAGCACCGAGTGGGAGGTATAAAGCGACCTTACTTCCCTAGAACTACGTACCCCCGTAGGAGTGAGACTGAGGCTGATTTATATAGTGATCACTAGTTTGTGTGGATTTGATATCGATAGTCCTACTCTGATGGCAAGGATAGGACGGCTCTCCCCAACGTGGGTTGTACGTTAGACTCCATGTAGCTCACATGGTTTATGTTGGTTATAGGATCTCCCAGTGTGTGTGTATTTCCTTTTGTCTATGGTGAATGGTAAAGTGATTTGAAAGTGGAATTGTGAAAGTTATTCTTTCGAAAGATTTAAGTGATATTTACATTATGAGAATTGATATTCTTGATGAACTGAAAGTGATTGACAAATTATATGATGACTCACATGTGTTATTGTACTTATTTCATCCTTTCATGACTATGATGATTTTCTTCGGGCTATGTGAGTCTTTCATACATCCTACATATTTCTTATAAATATTTATGATGATGATGTTTATACAACTGCATACACCCCCATATACTCAGTTCTTTTGAATGGTACTGACCCACATCTTCCGATGTGGGCTGCATTTTCTCGGAATGTAGCTTTAGGTGCTCAGTTCCAGGTTCGACAATGATTCTTCGGGTACGCTGTTCTACATCCTCTATTGTGGTGAGTCCTCATGTTCCGAGGACGTGATGTCTGATGTTGGTTTCACAGAATTGTTTACATTTGATAACTGAGTATGAGTCAGTTGGGGCATGTCTCATTGGCTCGCTGATTTTATTGTTCTTAGAAGCTTGTCAGACTAGTATAGATGTTGAGAGTTGACTAATAAGTCATATTTTGTTATCTTTCTGAGATTCTTTTATTCTTGGATGATGATTACTCTGTTGATATTTGAGGGTTATTTATGGAAACCCCGTTGATTCGTGTTGAACTAAATGAAAATGGCTCAACGGGTCAGCTTGGGGCTACTCATAGCCTCAAGTACCGTATGACGCTTCGAGACCCGTTTTTGGGGCGTTACAGATATACTCTCTACAATAACATACATATCATAAAAAACAAATAGAGAGTATAGAAAGGTATCAGTCAAGTCAACTTTAACTAAGGTGTCCTTATGTATATACTCACTACTAGTTTCAACATCATCACCATGATTACTCTTAACAATAAAGTCACACATAGTAGAAGAAGTAATTTCCAAACAATGGACACTTCCCTTTCTATGGAAGTAACCTCAAGTAGACACATACCACTACCAAAATCAAAGGGATTATTACTTAAGTCTTCACAAGAAGCAAGCAATTCATCCTCATAATCATCAAACATGGGTGGGGTGTCATACAAAGGATCACAACACAATCAATTTTCAAGGAACAATTACTTATTAGGTTTTTTAAGAATTCAAGTAAGTCAAAATTATCATCACCCAATCGATCATTTCTTTCCAAGACTACACAATCTTTACCCTTAAGAGTACTCTCATTTTTTAAGAAGAGATTTCTATCTGTAAGATGAATATTGTCACACCATAGTGGGTTAGCATATAGGCTATAACCTTCAAAACAAGCTATACCTTCAATATCATTAAGAGTGATTGGACCATCTTTGAATAAGATGTTATACCTAAAGAGAGAAGGATCTACCCTAGGGAAGATTTAGAACATGGAAGTTCACTCTTTAAAGGATAACTATCAAATTTTAAAGAAGTTTCAAATACAAAATCATCCCTATGAGCAAAACTGATGGTAGAATATTCACTAGAGGTCATGCTGAAGGGGTCATTCCTATTTATTTGATCAAAATTTTCAATATCATCACTTACTTAAGATCCATTAAACACATCACACATATCCTCAAGTGGTAGACAAATTTCTCACATAAGTTGATCAACACAATTCCCAAAAGATGATGTACTATCATTCAACACATTGGATTCCACACTAGGTGGAAATAAATTGATCTTACAAGAAGAGTCAGTTTGGTCATCAATAGGATTAACTAGTGTATACACACTTACAACATGTACATCATCATTAAAGCGCAAAGAATCAATAGATAATGTAGTATCATTCAACACAATGGCTTCAACACTAGGAAGACTTAAATTGATATTACAAGAAGAGTCAATTTGGTCATCAATAAGATAAAATAGTGTATCCACACTCATAACAAGTACATCATTAATAAGAGGCAAAGAATCAACAGACTCATAAATAGATAAGCTACTACTCACACTCAATAGGCTACTAGCCACACAATCACCATTCGCATGCACAAAAGTGTAAGAGTTAGCTATTTTACCTTGAATTCTTGAGTATATTCTTCTTTAACTTGGTGTGAAGGTCCCCCACAAGCTTTGGCAGCAACTTCTCTTCATCCTTGTGTTCCTCTGCTTACCATGTTGGTACCTACACAAATGTCCTTAGAAATAGAAGGACAAACATAGTTAGCATGGTTTGGTTCTTAATTCTTCATAACTTCTCATGTCATCTTATCTATCTTTTCTTTATTATATTTATTTGTTATCTTGTTTCTCTAAGTCTTCATCTCTTTAGGCCTATTCTTGTATCATTGGGCATGTCCACTCGAAGACACATGGTAGTGTGGAGAAGTAGAGGGTCGGGAGTTCTTTCGACTCTCAACTTGATCCAACCTTCCACTTATTGTTGTCATTTCACACTTCATTGATCACAAATCCTCTTTCATTGTTCCAATATTAGAGTCTAATCTTTCAAAACCCGCATTCATTTTAGTCATATCACGAGAAATGGTTTCAAAAAGAGCCAAAATAACATTAATGACATTGTTGCCCATGGTTTAGGACGTTGAACCCTCGGGTTCCAAGGCCAATGTACCTAAAACAAAGAAACAAACCTATAAAACGAATAAAAAAGTTAGTTCAAATAACCTCACACACTTTCACTCTCGATTTTACCTTATACTTGATTTCACAACTGTTGATAATCGGCTTGTACTTCATGAGTTATTGCGGAATGAGTCTACTTTTGCCCGGAATAAATTTTCGTTTGAGTTGACTCAAAGAAAACCTGTTTCGAACTTGAACCAACAAAGCACAATGAATCACAAAACGAGAAAAGCACACAAGGAACGGAAACACGAAAGAAAGGACTCTAAACTAATTCTCAACCTAGTAGATAGTTACTAATTTGCTAATTAGTGATAGAATCAACAAAATATAACTAAGAAACAACAAATTAAAACTAAGAAACTAAAATTTGAACTCAAAATCCGGTTTCCCAAAAATGATGATGTGGCACCTTGTGATTAGATGTTAACTTTGCAAAATTTTTTTGTTCTTCAATTTTGTGTTTCGGCCAAACATTAACCAAGGGAGTGTAGGCTGATTTTGAGGGTTTCAAGCTTCAAATGAATTGGTTCCCCCCTCCCCCCCTTGTACTTTCAATTGTACTTGAATATTCCTTTTGTTTTCTTTTTCTTTTGAATGACTTGAATATGCTTGGAATATTCTTTTGTACAAACAACTTTTACACTCTCTTTATTCCCTTTTGTAGATCAAACACCCTTTTTTGAATATTTTTCTCTAACAAGATATGAATATGAGGAAGAACAACAAGAGTTGACCGAGGTTTGACCACAAGGCAAATAATTTCCAAATTTAAATTTTCTTGAAGATCTAGGGTCCCTCTGCCAAGCCAAGTGCAAATAACACAAAATCACCTACAAAACGTCGCAACCACAACACACCACACGAAATTCACCTTTTAAAAGCTTCAAACTCAAGTCTAACAATGGTGGAATGCTCAAAACAACTAGGATCTTGCTCAAATCTTAGATCTAGACTCTATTAGTGCTAGTGAGCAAGGATCTAGCACTAGAAACTATCAAAACACATACAAACCTAGTAAATCTAATTTTTAAATTTTGGATCTACGTAACCAAAAACGAAACTCAACCTTTTTTTAGTGATTTTTGGACTCTTGACTCTAGTTTAGTATTGATTTTCTCAAGGTAACAACAATCCAAGATTTAGAATTGTAGGAACAATTCTAAAATGTGGCTCTTGATACCAAATGATAAAGATCTAAGCTACAAAAATTGAAAATAAACGTAAAGAAAGGAGATGAAGAAGAGACAACCACACAAGAGACAACAATACACACGGATTCAAGAACAAAACACAAACTACTTGCATAAAAATGAAAGATAGATAGTAAGACATAAACTATTACAAGCAATAGAAACCAAGGTGGGTATCAAACACCAAAATCCACTAAAATTCAATAGAAACAACACACTCTTATGTTGACACAAAAGGGACTCAATCTTCCCCAAGCACCAATATTTCTAAGCCAAATGTCAATTCTAGTGAAATCCATACTAGATGCTAACCCTAGTTACAATTGGCTTTTTTAAGTCCTACACTACAAACACTCTCTCTCAAGAGAAAAGTCTTTCAATATCATTCCATAACTAATGAGAATAGAAGCCTAAAAATCTATTTATAGTTATTGCATAAAAGACTAAACTACCCTTAATAAAAAAGAGCTCCTAAGAAGTGTAAAGAAAAGGCATCAAAAGACCACAATGCCCTTAATGAGAGTAGGCAAGAGACGGCTTTAGAGTGCATGGATCCTACTCTTCTCTTCAGCTTGTGTCAATACTTTTGAAGTGGTTCAAAAAGGGCCTTCACACACTTGCAAACCCAAACTTGACTCCTTGTGAAAGGCCTTGTACTTTTTGCACTCCTATCATCACCTATAATAAAATAATTAACACATAATGTCAAAACATATTAGCTTAGAATTTCTGAGAACTTTATTTCTCCCTCTTATCTATCTTTAATTGTCCAATATTTTAATCTTACTATTAAATACTACTTCATTCATTACTTATTATTTTTTAAACTTTATGTCAAGTTAATAGTGGGCAATTATTATTAAAGGAAGGAGTACAATTCTAAAATGGATAACTATAAATACTTACCACACTATTTCTTTCTTCAAATATTCCCTCACCCTAAATAAATAAGAAATAACAAACATAAGAACAATTTTGTCATTAATATATGTTAAAATTAAACTAGAAGAAAATTTTTACGTCATGGAGCCTGGAATCTAAAAATAAAGTTGTTGACTTACTCCATCCATGGGAGAAGAATAACCCACTAACTGTGAATATTGATAGTTAAATGGGATATTAGTCACTTTTAATGGGAAGATTCAATAGCAATTAGTTGCCAATTCATAATACACAGTTTTCGTAATCCCAGAAAATATCAGTTCAATTTCATTGAATGTATCAATAATTAATATAACTATTCCAGTAGTATAGCCGTGCCAAACATTATGACTACCATTAGGACTCTTATGCGAATAAGTTTGGTCTAAGGGGACTTCCTGTCACTTAACTAAAATTAGGAGGTGTCTACATTATAATAAATAATAAATCACTTAATAAAACAAACAAAATAAAGAAACGGAAAATGACATAAAATGTCCTTCAACTATGTGTAATGGTATAAAATTGTCATTCGTTTACCTATTGGACCTAAAATATTTTTTCTGTCTATCTATTGGGCCTAAAATGCCCTTTTCGTCTACTATTTTGCCCTTTTATTTAAGAAAAAAATCAAATAATACCACAACTTATCTTTATTAAACTACATAAAATCTCTATCATTTTTATTAATATCAATCAAATAAATAGGGCATAATATCAATTTTTCGTCATTCTAAATTGATCTGATAAATAAAAAGAAAAACAACATAAATAGTTATTTTTAAAAAATTATTACATAGATATTCGTATTAGTTGGTTTTCACATATAACATATAAAATAGTTTATTTTATAACAAATTCTAATATATAGAAAAATAATTATATATTAAATTTTCATATTTCTTATTTATTACCTAATTTTATGGAAACCTTTGTTCATTTATTTTTTATATACTATATCAAACTTTATATTTTTTATTTTTATTTCCTGCTTTCACTATGTCCCCATAAAAATATATGGTATATTTATACCATAAAAATTCATTGTAAAGTTATATATTATATAAATTATATTTATATCATAAAAATACATGATATATTTTAGATATAAGAATTTTATACCATTTAATACTGAAAATATATATTTATATTTAATAAATAATTTTTTAACAAGAAAAGTGCTTCCGACATAATGAGATATACCATGAATATTTTTCCCATAAATTTTATCCAAAATATAATAATAATCTAATTTTGACATAGAATATATTTATACAACAAAAATACATGATATATTTTTACTTCCAACATAATGACTTTTATTCCATAAATATTTATCCATAAAAAATTATGATTAACCCATCACATTAGAATTTAAAATACACAATAATGTAATAATACTACGTGATTAACATGCATGAAAACAAAACGAAACATATACGAGCAAATAATGAAATACTTAGTTTATTTAAAAATATTTGAATTTTGAATATAAGAGAGAGAATGAAAACAGAGATTATCTTTTTCACTTTTAATTTAAAGATTGAAAATACATTTCTTAAATTAAGGTGAATAATGATAGCATTAAATTAGAAATTATAATTATCTTTTCTGATTTTTTCAAATGGCTATATATGTAAAAAAAACTTTTATTTTTGTAATATTGAAAAACTACTATTATTTATTTAATTAAGTTTTAAGGATGACATTTTCATGTAATTTGCCTAAAGAAAAGGGCAAAGTAGGTCCAATAGATAGACGTGAAGGACATTTTAGGCACAATAGGTAGGTGAAAAGGACATTTTAGGTTCAATAGGTAGACAGATGACATTTTTTGCACCATTTTATATAGTTGAAGGACATTTTAGGCCCTTTCCGTAAAAAAAATATGAATAAGATTCTGTGTCGCCTACTTAAATTTAGATCCAAGAAAGTCATTGAACAATTCCTCAAATTCTTGATAATCATATGGCTTAGGTTGTGGTATAGGTTGTGTTTGTGTTGAAGGCGGAGGAGGATGTAATTCAGTGACTTCTCTTACCAAATCTTGAAAGTTTAGCAAGTCTTGTTTGATAGAATCGTCATTAACTGCAAGTTAGTTAATACATGAGATATAAAGAAAATAATAAAAATCAAAAGAGATTTCTTTTTAATTCTAACACATGCCATCCCAAAATTTGAAATTGCTTAATCGAATGTTGTCGTCTTTCCAGGATGGCTCAAGGATGAGGTTAGTAAAGCCTTGTCTTTAGGCCGCTAAAATCTTAAGGCCTAAAAAAAAAATTAATTATTAATTTTATAATTTTATTTTCTTTTTGATAATATTGAATATAATTTAAAAAAAACCATCATAATTTAATAAAAATATTTTGAAACTTTGATTTAAACTACTCAAATCTTTATAATAATAAATAATATGCTTACAAAAACATCCAAGGAAATGTACTGAAAATGCATGGCGAACGTATTGTCAACTTGAATCAATCCTTACTATTATAAATAATAATATTACTAGGTGAAATATCATACTACATTAAAAACAACAATTATGAAAAAACAACAAAAAATAATATTAATTTTTTATTTATTATATAATATATATTTTTAAGGCCTCATATTTAAATTTGATTTTAGGCTACTAATTTTATGAGACATCTTTTGACTCTTCCTATAAGAACTTCGTTAGACTCTTCCCTATAAGAACTTCTTTAGACAAATTTCCGTGAATTTCATTGTTTTTGTAAACATCCTCCAACCCACCAAGTATTTCCCTCAAAATCAAGAAAGAAATAGATCATTAACTTACTTGAATTTAACTTAAATTCATCAACTCCGATACATTTCTTAGGATTTCTATATTTCTTCCTCGTGTAGTGTTTGGTTGTACCGTTCAACCAAGTGTTTGGTTGTACCGTTCAACCAAGAAGAAGATAGACAAATTCTTTCTACAAATATATATACATCATTTCGCCCCAAAATCTCCTTAATCCCGTACGACTTAGTGAAATATCGTGAAATATCTCCATACAACATCTTTATAGTTGTTTAGCTTCTCCAAAGTCGTTAAGCTTAATTGTACTAGCATTGATTTTGACGTCGTTTGAATTTACCAATATCAGCCACTAGCTTAAAGAATAACAGAACGTTATTTGCAAGTCTGCATAGACTCAAACTTATTCATTGCAATACCCTCTCCCTAATGAGACTCGAGAGAGTTGAACGTAGGCCGATGATTACCTTTATAAGAAAGTGAAAATTATCCTACATATACTTATTAAATAACTTATTGCAACTTGTAACACTACTTTTACTTAATTATTGAATTGTATCTTTAATGGCAAGGTATAACATATTTAATTATTATTTATTTATTTTTATTTGAAAATACGTTCTTTAGATATAATTTTATTTTTATCCTAATATTCGTATTGATCTATTTCTAATATCTTATATTACCGTGTTGCATCAGAAATATATACAGGTTTTAACGTTTATTTAAAAAAGATAACTTTTCTTTTACTTTTTCTATATTTACACGGATTCTAAGTTTAAAACTTGTTAAAGTCACACTGCATTTATTACACCACCTCTCTCTCTCGGAAAAAGTGGACTATTTTTATCAAAATACTGTTCTTCATATTTATAATCCTTTAATTACACGCCTCTTCTCCTTAGTTATATCTCATATTGTGCACTTTCAAACATTTTTTGTACTTGATGATGAGGTTAATCTATTATCAAAATATCAACATTAATTGTTTGTAATCATCCGTTTGCTACTGTTTTTATTAGAATTAGATTTTAATTTTTCAACACTACGGTTTGTAATCGGGTAATTTGTATTTTTTCAATGTTTTTCAAGATTATTCTATTACGTTTGATATATATTTGAAAATTTTCATGTTTTCTAAATCTAAATTTGATTCTACTCCTATTAGGAAGAGTCCTAGATTAATAGAAGATAGAAGTCCAATTTTGCTTCCAAGACCATCTTTTGATTTAGGATGCTTTATTTCATCACCAATTAAGCTTACGATTTCAAGAATGCTGAAAGTGAGCAATTTTTGATTGAGAAAAATGTGTCAATTTTGAAAAAAGCTAATCTTTCTAAAAAAATTCTTCCTTGAAAAAGTGTAGTATGAACATACAAAGTGATAACTTGATGAAGAAGAAGGTTATTACACCGAAAAAGAGGGCATATAAGAGAAAACATGTGTTTTGTGAGCAAAATTCAGATTTAGATTTTGAAGATGAAATTCTTTTCAACACATCAAGAAAAAAAATCAAGAATGGTAAAAGTGAATCATCTTGTGTAACAATATTTTTGTTGAAAGAAGCTAATGTGTTGAAAAAATAATATACGCCGGCTCTAACTGATATTGACTGACAGCGGGAGCATGCATATATTGACAAATATTTTTTTGATCCATTGAAGTACGTGATTGTTGATACGAGCCAAATGAGCCCCGGATCTATGCTTAAAGGGCTAAACCTTAGAATCAACGACTTGATCATCCTAGGAAAGCACATACGGAATCGGAGGATAGCTTGGAGCGTGAGAGAAGCTACATTTGATGATGTCATCCACGAAAGCATTGAGCCACAACGTGTTTGGATGATTGCTTGGGCTTCGAGGATGTATATGCACCAATTGCATTGTTTTCGGGCTCTTGGGTTACTTTTGGGCCCAAGTTGCATTTAGAGTCACTTTTGAGCCCAAGTTGTAATAAAGGTCTTTTTTCCTATAAATAGCTAGGGCCCTTTTCATTTTAGGCAAAGTTAATGAATGATGATTTAAGTTGACACTTGAGAATGTTTTTTTTTTTATAGAAACTTGTGAAGTTTTATTGATTCGTGAGAAATGTGGATGCTTGGGAATCCATTCCCGTTTGTGTTCTCGTAAGAGGTTGGTGCTTGTGATATTTTGCTAGGAAGGTCTTCGGGTTTAATATACCCTAAGATTGTCCTCTTTATCATTTTGTGTTTTTATCTCGTTTTTCTTATTTTTTTATTTTTTCATGTTATTTTTCGTTTCATACTTTTGTCTCGTATCATTTGTAATGCCCCCAACAACAAGATGATTCTAAGTACATTTTTTATTTTATATTAAATTTTTCTACTGTTAAATGCACAACTTGACTTCTAACACATTAATTAATATATTTGCAGTGATTGTGGACTTTATACTTGTGCTTTTGCAAAGTATGTCAGTCATGGTTTATTTAATATTTCAAGTGTCGATTTTCATGCTACAAATTATCGTCTTAGATATGCTGCACTCCTATGAGATTATGCTAGAAGAAAACAAAAGGATGGTACTATTGGTGATAGTGAGGTTACTAGAAACGTTACTAGTAGATTTGGAGGATCAAAGATTTACAAAGAACCAATTTCAAATGTTCATATTCTACATCATGCCAAACAAAATTACAAGAATATTTGAAGTTGAAAAATATTTACCTTTTTGGTTATTGATAGTTGTTTTGGATTTACTGGATATGTTTTAGGTCTTCTTATTTATGTTGCTGTGGTTATGGATGGTTGAATGATTTTGAACATTATTATTGAAATTTTTTTATTATGAAAATTTTAATTTGCCTATTGAAGTGAACTATATTTTGTATTTTGTAGGTTCTCTTTTATTTATTGTTTTTGTTTATGAAATTGAGGTAGGTGTTTGAATGTGAAGTGTATGAAAGTGTAGTGCTTGAATGTGAAGTGTATAAAAGTGTAGTGCTTGAATGTGAAGGTTATGAAAGTGTAATGCTTGATTAATATCTATAGTTATTGTACAATGAATATTTGAAATTCAAAGTTATATATGCTCTCTCTTTTTGGAAACCTGTTGATAATTGATCATTCAGAAGTCTAATTATATGTATTTTAACAAACTGAACTATTTGATTTAATCATGAGTGCTGTCACTTATGTTCTTTCCCTCTGCTTCTGTATCTAAAATTTTGAACTTGGTTTTCAAACTAATTTCTCATTGAATAAATGTTCATGTTTTCTTTAGATGAATTGCAACACAGGAAACTAGAAATTTAACATTTAACAGTATAACACCCCTATAGTTCTTGCACATCTTTTTCTTCTATCATCTTTGATTAAGCCTGAAATATTCATTGATGTGAGGTGACCTTATTGACTACTAAATTTCTATTATATTATTTCAATCAGTGTTGTGTTTGAGTCTATATCGATTCTTAATTGGCTAGAACTATATGTTGCTTTTACAGGAACAAAATTTGATGCATTCACACCATTTAATACATAAAGTTATAAGCTTCTGAACTGTTCTGACATCCCCACAAACAATAGTATCAGCATAGACGTTTGCATTGTTTGTTGGACTTTGTAATTTTTGACTCTATTGTTCAATCAAATCAGTAACATTTGCAATCTTAATTACATTACAGGTGTTCTTTAATTGCCACTCGATTGTATACACATTTTGAATTGAATTCGATATTAGAGAAAAAATACAAAGACCAAGATATGATTTTCAACATGCTGAGACATGTAGTAATTAACAAGACAGACTAATAAATGCTTTGACTTCATAATTATTTTTTCATAATAAAGCTATCATATTTCTAGAATGCGATCACATTTGATTCGATAGTAATTTACATTTTTGTTATACTTTGAATGTATATTAGAGAAAGCATTTGTCAATTAATTGAATGTTTCAAAATAATCATTTAGTGATTAATTGATTCTGCTATCGTAAATATTGAGAATTATACCAGGACTATCATTATTTTCTTAGTTAATATTTATTTAGTTATATCAACAAAAACATATCAGGACTATCATTATTTTGCTGGTTAATATTTCTTAGTTATATCAATAAAAACATATCTTCACATATTACTATTTATCTGGTGAACAAAAATATATAATCACAGGAACAAAAATATATCGTTAGTGTGTTGTTTGATTATGTCGTTAGCAGGTTAACATATCACTAGTTATTTCACAAACATATTTGAACATGATGAATAAAAACATATTGAAAAACATTATCACAATAATCTTAAATATTGTAAAATTCTGAATGATAAGCATCAAATATTTTATAAAAAATATCATCCAATAACTTTAAGAACTAAATTATGTTTTTTTCCTAAACTACTGGTGGATGTTTGTGGCATGTCGTTCGATTATTACCTTCTTTATGACATCTATTGCAAGTGACTCTGGACCTCTTACTTTTATCTTCATTTGGTGCTTTCCATCTTTCAGTACAAGGTCTTCCTGGTGGCTTTTTAGAATCTGACAGCAGTACAATTTCATCCAACACTTCACGTGACATTTTTCAAGTACTTTAAAAAAAAAAGGTTCAACTCGTATTACATATGTATCATGAAAGTTTTTGTTGTTGTAGTACAGAGAACAATAGTTATCTCCATGCTGATTTCTCTATGTAATAGCAATCATGACATGACTATAAGGTATCTCATCTAACTGAAATCATCCACAATTACATTTTCTACTTCTCAGGCAAACTGTGAATCTTTTAACTCCATCAATCAAGGTATGTAAGAATTCAATTTATGCTTTTACCTTCAACAAAATATATTACCCATACTTCAAACATATATTAATGTTAATAAAATAAATAAGATTAATATATAATATTCAAACAATGTAATGTTGATTGATAAAAAACTTATTTCCATATTGTAAGATAGCTCATGATTTTTTGTAAGAATGTCATTGTACTTGATTGTTATAACGCCTCGAAATCTCATCCCGAGATGTCACACGGTATTTAAGGCTACAAGTAGCCCTAAGCTATCCCTTTGAGACTGCTACTACTTCTAACACTCACTTTAGGATGAATAAACCAAGCAATAGTACTATATTATATCAAATCTGAACTAAAATAACTTAAAAACAATATCTGGATAGCAAATCACTGAAAATCTGAAAACTTCAACTGACAGTTCGACAAGCCTCTACTTACTAAGAACTAGAGAGTCATTGGGACAAACCCCCAACTGACTCGTACTGAACTGGAAAGGAATAAATCAACTGCTACAAAGATTGAAATTAGGAAAGTAGGTCCTCAAAACATGAGGACTCACCCACTGTGAAGGTGTAGATAGAGGTACTCAAAGATCACTGTCGCTACTGAGACTGAGCACCTGAACCTAAATTATGAGATAATGTAGCACACAGACAAATATGTGGATCAGTACTTCGAGGATGTACTGAGTATATGGGAGTGTATGCATTAAGTAAATAATATCATTACTCTTTATGAAACCATGCATGCAAATATGAATAACTCACATAGCTTGGATAAGTCCGAAGTATAAATCTCATATATCATAAATAATGAAACATGTAATATAAATCTCGTGAGTTATTATACTTAGTTCTAAAATCTGTATTCTCCTCTTATTCTCAAAGCTTGTAAGTCAAAAAGGAATCTTAAAATAATAACTTTCAAACTTATACTTTTATCTTAAGAAGAATAAGGAACTTCTTTGAAACTTTAGGAACTCAAAGACTTAGAATTTTGGAACTTTGTGACTCTTTGGGAAACTTAGGAGTTTCTTCTAACCGACATAAATCATGTGATCTGACATGGCGTCCAACGTCCCATATTGGGGAGAGCTGTTCTACCCCTGCCATCAGAATAGAACCTTAAATTTAGTGATCACTATCTTAACCTACTAAGGGTATATCAAAATTTTATGGTGGCTCGTAGTTCTGGGGCATAAGACCTTGAAATCATACCCAACTCGGTGCTAAATACTACTCCCATACTTAGGCTTAGAACTTTTAGGAAATCCACCTTAAAAATAGTATAAGAATATATGATGAAAGCAAAGTATGCTTTTCTTTGCTTTAACTCATAAAGTATATGAATAGTGTGGATTCCTATCTTAGTTTAGGATCAAAGATCAATCATTCTTTATATTCAAAGTACTTGCTTGTTTAAATCATACTAATACATAATCTTCAAGATACATCACGATTCATACTTGACTTAAAGCATATATACATGCACAAGTAATCATAATTTCATAATGAAGCTTTAATTTTGACTTCAACCTTGGAAATTCTCAAAACATCAATTCATTGTAGGGATGTGCAATTCATAGTATAATTTCTCAAATTCAAACATATATAAGTAAAATAACATGCAATTTCAAGACTTGAACAATTTAGAAATTCATAAACTCAAAGTAAGGTAATTTGGGTAAAACCCACTTGATAAAACATGAAATTTTTTAATAAAGTCAAAGCTTTGGGCACAAGAGCGGAAGAAGTGTTCTTGTTCAAACCCTAATACCTTAGATTATGGACTTTGAATGAAAAATTTATTTTGAGACTCTATTCGCGACTTTGAATGGATATCCTTGATGCTCTTTGTTTGGGGATTCCAATTCTTGAAGAAAATTCAAAAAGTGATGGTGAATTCTAAAGTTTCTTGGACTTTGGGTTGAAACCCTAAGGGGTGTTCTTGATGAATTTGAGAGATGAAGGTTATGTTTTGGTATTTTGGGGCTTTGATTTTGTGTTATGACTGATTGGGGATGAGGCAAAAATGACTTAATTTCCCCCTTGGACGCGGATTTTTAAAACTAAAAACTGGGCATTGACGCGATTGGCAATACGGTGCGTCGGTGTGATCGACACGATACTATGCATCGCGCCATAATCGCGCCAAGCCTCAGTACTTTGACTGGCAATTCTTGCAATAATATTGACCAATGCAATTGGCGACGCGGCGCTCCAAGATCGCGTTGGTCCACTATTTTTGAACACCAAACATGGTCTAAACTCGATTCAAAAAATTTGAAACTCGTCCAGGCACACCTATTGACTTGCCCTATCTTTAATTATCAATAAAATTAACTATCGAAGGTTGGGAAGGTCGGAACTAAAATCCTCAAAGTTTCAAAGGCATAAGAGAATGACTAAGTTCCAACACTTAGCCAAATTTCTAAGTGTGAAACTAGTTTTGACATGTTTTAGAGGCTTTAACAACTAGGAAAACTTGCGAGGTCTTACAATATCTCTCCCTTGGGAACATTTGTCCTCGAATGTCGCTAGTTAGTGTAAAATACAGAGAAAATTAAGGATGCACAGCTGAAATAATTTGGTAAACTGACTTTACATCATTCTAAACTTTAGAGTTCTTCAGAGAATGCAAGAACTCAAAATAGGAATAGCTATGTAGCTGAATCTTTGATTAGAAAGGGGCTGAATTAAGGAAGAGTGGTACCTTCGGCTAAATCAAAATTTATGGAAAAGAGGTGCGGGTATTTGGGTCGCATGTCTGCTTCTACTTCCCAAGTTGTGCCCTCAACCAATTAATTCTGCCATAAAACTTGACCAAGGGAACTTCTTTGTTCCTTAGTATATGGATCTGGTAATCTAGGATTTCAATTGGAATCTCATCATATGAACGATTGTTCTGGACATCTGGGCTCTTCGAAGGATCTACAACAACAGAATTACCAAAACACTTCTTAAGCATGGAGACGTAAAAAATAGGATGAACAACTGGCAACTCTGCAGGCAACTCAACTTCATAAGGTACTTTCCCAACACGTCTCAGAACTCTATAGGGACCAACATAACGGGGACTAAGTTTCCCTTTTTTGCCAAATATTTTCACCCCTTTCATAGGTGAAATCTTCAGATACACCAAGTCATCAAATTCAAACTCAAGATCTCTTCTCCTCACATCTGCATATGACTTCTAATGAATCTGGGCTATCTTCAACCTTTCTCTAATCAACTTAACTTTCTCCATAGCCTCAAACACTGTATCAGGTCCAATCAAAATGGACTCACCCACTTTAAACCAACCTATGGGCGATCTACATCTCCTCTCATAAAAAGCTTTAAACGAGGCCATCTGAATGCTAGAGTTGTAACTGTTGTTATACTCAAACTCAATCAATGGCAAATGCTCATCCCAACTACCCTTGAAATAAAAAACACACGTCCTCAACATATCTTCCAAAGTTTAGATGGTCCTCTCAGCCTGACCATCTGTCTGCGGATGAAAGGTAGAACTAAGGTGAACTTGGGTACCAAGACCCTTCTGAAAAGCTCTTCGAAATCGGGAAATGAACTGAGTACCCCTATTCAAAATAATAGACGAGAGATCCAAGCAACCTAACTAACTCACAGAAATACAACTTAGCATAATCTTCAGCTGTATCAGATATATGTACTGGCAGGAAATGTGCTAACTTAGTCAGTCTATCCACAACAACCTAAATAGAATCATGATGACGACGCGAGAGGGGTGAACCAATCACAAAATCCATATTAATCTCTTTTCACTTCCAAGTGGGTATACCAAGCTCTTGCATCACACCACCAGGTCTTTGGTGCTCTACCTTAACCTATTGGTAAGTAGAACACTTTGCTACAAAATCATTATATCCTTCTTCATATCACTCTATTAATAGATTTTTCGCAAATCATGGTATATCTTGGTAGCATCGGGATACATAAAATATCATGCGCCATGCACCTCAGCCATAATCCTCCACCTTAAACCATCAACACTAGGAACACACAGTCTATCCTGACATCTTAATCCTATCTCCCCTTGGGAGAAAACCTCTGCCTTTTGGTATTTAACTGACTCCTTTAGTTTGACCAAACTTGGATCCCTATCTTGCTTCTCCTTCACTTCCAAAACAAAAGAGGATTTGGAAATACTTTGAACCCAAATATTACCTTCAGCTAAGTCAAGCAACCTAATACCCAATCTAGACAAACGATGCACTTCTCAAGCTAACTCTTTCTTAACCTTCTCCACATGAGCAACACTGCCCATAGACAACCTGCTAAGGGCATCTGCCACTACATTGGCCTTGCCCGAATGATATAACATGCTCATATCATAATTTTTTAGCAACTCTAACCATCTCCTTTGTATAAGATTAAACTCCCTCTGAGTAAACATATACTGCAGGCTTTTATGGTTCGTAAAGACATCAACATGAGCACTATACTGATAGTGTCTCTAGTTTTTCAAAGCAAAAACCACAGCAGCTAATTCAAGATCATGGGTTGGGTAATTATTTTCATGAGGTTTCAACTATCTAGAGGCATAGGCTATAACCTTACCTCTCTACATCAACACACAACCCAAACCAATACTAGAGGCATCACAATACACCATAAAACCATCCGTACCATCAGGTAGGGCTAACACTGGGGCTGATGTGAGTCGAGTCTTCAACTCCTGAAAACTCTTCTCACAAGAATTTGGCCACAAGACTTTAAATTTCTTTTGGGTCAGTCTAGACATAGGAGACTCAATGGATGAGAAACCTTTAACAAAGTGACAGTAGTAAGCAGCTAGAACCAAGTAACTCTTAATGTCTGACGAAGAGATAGGTCTAGGCTAATTTCTTATAACTTCTGTCTTTTGAAGATCAACTCTAATGCCTTCGGCTGAAATAATATGACCAAGAAAAGAAACTAACCTTAGCCAAAATGCACACTTGATAAATTTGGCAAATAATTGATGATCTCTAAGAGTTTGTAGGACAATTCTAAGATGATCTGCATGGTTATCCTCACTACAGGAGTACACAAGGATATCATCGATGAATACTATGAAAAATATATCAAGATACTGTCTGAACACTCGATTTATGGGGTCCATGAAAGCTACTGGAGCATTGGTTAACCCGAAAGACATCACTAGAAACTCAAAATGACCATAACGGGTTTGGAAGGCTGTCTTTAGAATATCACACTCCCTTACTTTAATTTGATAATAGCAGGATCTGAGGTATATCTTTGATAAATAACTTGCACCTTGCAATTGATCACATAAATCATCAATTCTATGAAGAGGGTACTTATTCTTGATTGTGACCATATTAAGCTGACGATAGTCAATGCACATTGACAAAGAGCTATCTTTCTTTCACCTGAATAGGATGGGTGCGCCTCATAGAGAAATACTGGGACTTATGAAACCTTTGTCTAGAATATTCTTGAGTTGATCTTTCAGCTTCTTAAGTTCTACGGGTGCCATCCAGTATGAAGGAATAGAAATAGGCTATGTATCAGAAAGAAGGTTAATCCCAAAGTCTATCTCTCTATCGGGAGGTACCCCTAGGAGATTTTCTGGAAAAACATCTGGAAATTTATTAACTATATTGACTGACTGAAGAGCTGGAGCCTCAAACTTAGTGTCTTTAACTCTAACAAGATAATAGATACAACCTTTGGAAATCAACTTCTTGGCTTTAAAATAGGATATAAGATGACTCTTGGGAGATACTAAACTTTCGGACCATTCAAAGACTGGTTCATCTAGGAACTGAAACTTAACCACAAGGGTGTGAAGTCTATAGATGCATAATAGGAATGAATCCAATCCATACCCAGAATAAGATCAACATTGACCATATCTAACTCTATCAAGTCTGCGAATATGACTTTATGAAGAACGGTGATATGACACTTTTTAAACACTTACTTAGCAACAAATGACTTACCTTCTGGGGTAGAAACTAGGAAGGGCTTGGGGATCTTTTCAGGACTTATTTCAAAATTCATAGCAACCAATGGGGTCACATAAGAGAAACTTGACCCAGGGTTTAACAATACATAAACATTAAAGAGAAAGACACGAAGCATAACAGTAACAACATCTAGAGAATCCTTCTATTCTTGATGAGATGGTAAAGCATAGAACCAATTCTGGTGTTGTCACTACCGGTACTGGATGAAGTGCTCTGAGAAGGGGCTGGATGGGCTAAAGAAGTTGGTGCACTGGTAGCCTGAGTTTGAGTTCGAATATCTCAGTTTCCTTGCCTAGCATGCGGGCAATATCTAAGTTTATAGCCTAACTTTCCCCAATGAAAACAACACCTTTGCTCAGCCAAACACTCACCGGGATGGGTCCTACCACACTTAGCACATAAGGGATAACTAGGCCTATTACTCATGCTGTTATGGTACCTGGACATAGTAGACTTATTCCTTTGCTCCTGCCTATTTCTGGGTGTGGGAGCACTGGATGATGAAGGTACTGGCATAAATGAATGACTCTAAAATTATGGGTGGTTCCCTCCATGGGATCTAGTCTCGCCATACTCATGCTGCTTTGATCTAGCCCTCTTGTTTTTTCTTACTCTATCTCTCTCCTTTATCTTATCTGTCTCTATCTACTGGGCATGAATCATCAATCTAGAAGGATCCATGTCTTTATTGAGCATAGCAGTCCTACACTCTTTAATAACTAGTCTAGACACACTGGTCACAAACTTGCTCATACAGGTTCTGGGGCCAGCTATTAAATTAGGAGTATACTTAGATAACTGATTGAACTTGAGGCAATACTCCTTTATAGTCATAGAGCCTTGCCTTATGTTCATGAATTCTTCTATCTTCGCTTCTCTCATCTCAAGTGGGAAAAGCTTGTCGAAGAATGAATCCTGGAATACCTGCCAAGTCATAAGAGCAAGATTCTCCCCTCTACTCTTTCTCCATATCACAACCCAATCGTACGTAATATCTTTCAGCCTATAAGATGCCAACTCCACACTCTCTTCTTACAAAATATGCTTGACTTAGGTGATCTTCTTCACCTCATCAAGATATAACTGTGGGTCCTCACCTACCTTCGACCCATAGAATTCTGGCGAATTAATCTTTATAAAATCATGAATCTTGGCTACGGAGAAATCACCTCCTTGTTGGTGCAGAACTGTACTTGATTATTAGGCTAAACATTAGCGATGACTGCCTGGGCTAATGCCTGAAAAATTGGCTGAAACTCAGCATGAGACATATTTTCATTCAGGGGATCAACATGCTGAGGTTGCTAGTTATCATTTCCATGAGCATTTGCTCTGCGAGGAGGCATTTTCTATCATAAAAGAGCATGAATTAATAGCAGAGAGAGATAACTATAAGCATGACATATTATGAAAGAAAGAGATGACTTTTCCTAAAATGTTTTATAGCTTCTTGCTCATAGATGTGGCGCGCTACACACCCATAATCAAGACTCTACGTAACACAGCTGGTTAGACTACCTAGGACTCTCTAAACCTGGCTCTGATACTAAGTTTGTAACGCCCCAAAATCTCACCCCGAGACGTCACACATTGCTTAAGGCTACAAGTAGCCCTAAGCTAACCCTTTGAGCCTGCTACTACTTCTAACACTCACTTTAGGATGAATAAATGAAGAAATAGTACTATATTATATCAAATCTAGACTGAAATAATTGAAAACAATATTTGGATAGCAAATCACTGAAAATCTAGAAACTTCAACTGTCAATCCGACAAGCCTCTACTTACTAAGAACTAGAGATTCATTGGGACAAACCCCCGACTGACTCATACTGAACTGGAAAAGAATAAATCAACTGCTACAAAAACTAAAATCAGGAAAATAGGTCCTCGAAATATGAGGACTCACCAACTGCGAAGGTGTAGATAGAGGTACTCGAAGATCACTGTCGATGCTGAGATTGAGCACCTGAACCTACATTATGAGACAATACATTTGGATCAGTACTTTGAGGATGTACTGAGTATATGGGAGTGTATGCATTAAGTAAACAATATCATTACTCTTTATGAAACTATGCATGCAAATATGAATAACTCACATAGCTTGGATAAGTCCAAAGTATAAATCTCATAAATCATAGACAATGAAACATGTAATATAAATCTCGTGAGTTATTATACTTAGTTCTAAAATCTGTATTCTCCTCTTATTCTCAAAGCTTGTAAGCCAAAAAGGAATCTTAAAATAATAACTTTCAAACTTATACTTTTATCTTAAGAAGAATAAGGAACTTCTTTTGAAACTTTAGGAACTCAAATACTTAGAATTTTGGAACTTTGGGACTCTTTGGGAAACTTAGGAGTTTCTTCTAACCGACATAAATCATGTGAGCTGACATGGATTCCAGCGTCTTACCCACATTGGGGAGAGCTGTTCTACCCTTTCCATCGGAATAGAACCTTAAATTTAGTGATCACTATCTTAACCCACTAGGGGTATATCAAAATTTTATGGTGGCTCGTAGTTCTGGGGCATAAGACCTTGGAATCATACCCAACTCGGTGATAAATACTACTCCCATACTTAGGCTCAAAACTTTTAGAAAATCCGCCTTAAAAATAGTACAAGAATATATGATGAAACAAACTATGCTTTTTTTTTCTTTAACTCATAAAGTCTATGAATAGTATGGATTCCTATCTTAGTTTAGGATCAGAGATCAATCATTCTTTATAATCAAAATACTTGTTTGTTTAAATCATACTAATACATAATCTTCAAGATACATCACGATTCATACTTGACTTAATGCATATATACATGCTCAAATAATCATAATTTCATAATGAAGCTTTAATTTTGACTTCAACCTTGGAAATACTCAAAACATCAATTCATTGTAGAGATATGCAATTCATAGTATAATTTCTCAAATTAAAACATAAATAAGTGAAATGACATGCAATTTCATGACTTGAATAATTTATAAATTCATAAACTCAAAGTAAGGTAATTTGGAAAAAACCCACTTGCAAAAACATGAAATTCTTTAATAAAATCAAAGCTTTGGACACAAGAACGGAAGAAGTGTTCTTGTTCAAACCCCACATACCTTAAATTATGGACTTTGAATGAACTCTTGCTTTTCAGACTTTATTCGTGACTTTGAACGGATATCCTTGATGCTCTTTATTTGGGGATTCCAATTCTTGAAGAAAATTCAAAAAGTGATGGTGAATTATAGAGTTTCTTGGACTTTGGGTTGAAACCCTAAGGAGTGTTCTTGATGAATTTGAGAGATGAAGGTTATGTTTTGGTGTTTTGGGGCTTTGATTTTGTGTTATGACTGATTGGGGATAGGACAAAAAAGACTTAATTGCTCCCTTGGACGCAGATTTTTAAAACTAAAAACTGGAAATTGACGCGATTGGCAACGCGATACATCGGTGGCATCGACGTGATACCGACACATCGCGCCATGATTGCGCTGAGCCTCAGTACTTTGACTGGCATTTCTTGCAATAATATTGACCAACGCGATTGGAGATGCGGCGCACCAAGATCGCATTGGTCCACTATTTTGGAACACCAAACGTGATTTAAACACGATCCAAAAAATCTGAAACTCATTCGAAAACACCTATTGACTTGCCCCATCATGAATTATCATGAAAATTAACTATCAGAGGTCAGAAAGGTCCGAACTAAAATCCTCAAAGTTTTGAAGGCTTAAGAGAATAACTAAGTTCCAATACTTAGCCTAATTTTTAAGTGTGAAACTACTTTTGACATATTTTAGAGGCTTTAGCGTCTAGGAAAACTTGTGGGGTCTTACAATTGTTAAATCTATGAATGTATTTCTTGCTTCCTCGTTCTGCTTTGCGTTCCATTCCATGATTCAACTGCCAACCTCATAAAATTCATTGTTGAAACTGCAAGAAATCCTTTAGAAATCATGTTGGTATTATTTATTGATTCAGCTATGTTTGAGATCAATGTCTAGGTCTTTTTAACTGTAGAATGAACCTTTGCCCATTTGTGATAGCCAACTTCAAATAGAAATCTCCTGACTCTTTCATCTATTTGATTAGCCCTCCTCATTAATTCTTCAAATTGTTGGTGAGTGTATGCTTTTTCCATGGCAAAAAAAAGTTTATGTAGTTCCTCAAATTTTTTGCGAAAATACTGCTTTATATTACCCCACAAATGTCAAATGCATGTATAATGTGAAAGATTGGGATATATCATTGAAGTAGCATTCTATATGCTATTGTTTCTATCTGATACGATACACATACTCTCTCTTTCACCAAGTGCTTCTCTAGATTTTTTAAAAATCCATGTCCAAGATGCATTATTCTCATTATCAACAATAACATAAGCTAGTATCAGTATATGACCTGATTTCATTCCATAAAAATATGTATGATGAGACTTTGTTATATATTTAAATTCAAACTAAAAGTCAAAAGTCAGAATTCATACTAGAATCATAACAAAACCAGAAACATATGTATATATATACAGTTTCAGAAATATAAAATAAATAAAGTTACCTTTAAAATTTAAAGTGCATGCAATCAGCATTGTCCCAAGGTATAATGATTTTAGAGCATCTCCATCAACAACCAAAATTGGCCTACAATATTCTCAACCTTTAATAGAAGCTTTCAATGCAACAAAAGCATATAAGAATCAATTTTCATCTATTTTTTGTAAACTGAGGACGGATTCAAAATAAGTTTTGTCTAAAATATATAAGTAACATGAAATTCTTTGGTATGATTCTGTAGGATCATCATGTAACATCTTAACTGCCTTTTTCTTTGCACGACATGCTTGATTATAATTTAATGAAACCCCGTGTTGTTTCATCATGTCAGCTACAATACCATTTGACGTATACACTTTTTTTATATTTATAAATTGCTCAATACTAATTCTGCGACAACTCTTGTCATTTCTTGACGCCTTTCATATATTTTATCTTTTATTTAGCATGTGTGTATTACCCAATACTTTCTTATCTTAAAAAATTTAGAACCATTCATACTTGAAGTTCGAAGAAACCATGTACGATCTTTCATTAGACAAATCAGGTAACAACTGTTTAACATGCAATTCAAACCACAAATCAATAATTATATAAAATTAATACATCAAATCTTATAGTATTATTTTTCATGAATATTGAAATATAAAATTTTTAGCTTCTAGTACTAGACCGTTCGACGTGAAAGGACAATTGATTCACAAATGCGTGAAGTTTCATAATATTTGCAAGTGTCTCCTTGTTCCTGTAAACTTGTTTAACAACTATCTTCAAATTTGTTGGATCACTTATAATTTCAACACGTTTTTCCTCTGAAATTAATCCAGGCAAACAACTGAATCATTTGTGTAAAGATGCTGTCGTTCCACATTTAACTTTAATTCCCAACACAAATAATAGATTGTTCTATACACTCTATTGGATTCATTGACATATTCTTGTATGTGATATACAATGAATATTTAATGAAGAAATCTGAAACTGTCCTTTTTTGATCCAAATATACTCTTTCATATCATTATGTATGATCATTGGCGGGCACCTATCACTATCTATGTATCTAATTTTAATTTGTACATAATTAGTGTCTATCTTTAGTTGAGTCGCTATTGCTTTTATCAACCTATTGTACTTTGTATTTGGATCATACATAATTCCGTCAACATAAAAATCTTTGGGTCTTCCTGTGGTAATGTATATATGATTGTTAAATATTTAGATTTCTGCTAGATTTGAGAAAAAGATTAAAAAAATTTAACACACTTAAAAATCATAAAGTCAAACATAATATATACTACAATCTTATATCACAATTCAGAAAATAATTTCAAACTTGATTTACGTATAAAAAAATCAAACATAGTTTCAACCACACTAAATTCAAAATATAGCTTGTGTAGATTTAAAACATCCTATCTTGAGTGTTGCTGAACAATAACGCTAAATTCAAAACTTTGTTTAGATATCGATTTATGAAAAAAATTGTTGTTACCAGTTGTAGTAAGTCAACATTTAAATTTTTTATACAAAATTTTCAAAAAAATATAGTAAGATATATTACCTGCTGTGTCCCATCTTCCACAATGTTGTATCATGATTGAATGTAAAAAAGAAGCATTCATATTGCATCACTTATATCATTTTTTGGGTTTTTTCTTTTCGAATTCAATTTGTATTTCAATTGAAATTTCCTGCTTTGAAAGAAAAAGAATTTCAAAAATTCCGGATTTCTTTGAATTTTTGTATGTTTAAGAAATAAGATGAAGGTTAGAAATTTATATATGTTCTCTGGTATGTTGTATGAAGAAGATGTGAATGGAAGGACGTAACTGATATTGAAAAATAATAAAAAACTATTTTGAGAAAAAAAAAAGGGGTGTATTATATCTTATTGTTAACTGTTTTCTATTTTTAAGGATTTCAATTATTATATAAAAAAATTGATTATTTTTTTATAAAATAAAATCTGCTATATGTTGCAATTTAACAAATACTGCTATGAGTTTCAATTAACAATCTTATATATATATATATATATATATATATATATATATTAGTTTTTTTCTGTATAAGAAAACCCTAGTAAGATTCTCAAGAGAGTTGGGCGTGAGTCGATAGTACCTTTATAAGAAAACCCAAGTGAGATTCAAGAGAGTTGGACATGGGCTGATGGTACCTTTATAAGAAAATCCTAGTGAGACTCAAGAGAGTTGAGCTTAAGCAGGGTGGGCCGATGGTTACATATATGAGATTGTGAGAGAATTGGGCTTAAGCGGTGTTAGGCCGATGGGGTATCTATGAAGAAAAGATTACACATCATACATAAAACAACTCCTTAATTTCATAGTATGGTTAAGATTTTAAAAAATTATCCTACATAGTTATTTGTTAGTTATAAAACTGTTTTTTTTTTGTGAGCCCCTATATACAAATATAATATGAAATTTATATAGCAAATAATACTCTCTCTCATGTAATTAATTTTTCATAATCTCTCTCAACGCTAATTGACTAGTTTTGTGGCATTAGTTTATGCACGCTTCTTGATTATATCTCAAAAAAAAAATTTCTCTCAAATCAATTGATTTTTGTCTTCCCCTAACATCTGTTGCGATTTGCATTGAAGATTTTTTGGAGTAGTTTCTCATCTCTAAACATCCGTAGGGATATGCATTGAAGATATGTTTTCCATTTATATATGTAGATTTTTATGTAACTATATATGTATATAAGTTTGTTCTGTGTTGGTACACATATATACATACGTATATTCATATGTGTGTGTTGGTTCATATATACATTATGCATGTGTATACATATGTTCTATATTCGTGTATATATACATATGCATATCGTATATATGTACATATATATATATATATATATATACATATATGCATTTAAGTATAATTATTTTTGTATACATACGTTGATTTTGATACATTATATATCTCATATTAAAATGAGTATTAATGCATTAGGATCCTAATGTACAATGTACAATCATTTAATTATATATGTATAATATTATACATTTATATAATATATTGTTGATATGCATATGTATATATTATATATTATACATAATTATAAAATTCTAAGGTGTCTATATATATACTTATATACAATATATATATAATTTAATTTAATTATATGAAGTATAATTGGCTTATATACGTTTGTACTAAAATTCAATGGAAATCTTTCAAAAATAGCCACATTTTACTGAAAAACTCACCTTTCATAGCCATATTTTACATAATTACCATTTATAGCCGTTGTATTCAGTTTACGCCTGTTGTATTCGATTTTATCAATAGTCTGTATTCATATAAAATATAAATACAGTACCATTTAGCTGTTGTATTCGATTCACAGCCGTTGTATTCACTTTTACTCAGTGGTCTGTATTCATAAAAACATAAATACACTACATATTTAGTCTTGCCAAAAACACTACCATTTTTTTTATATATTTTTTCTTTTTCGTGTTTTCCTCATTTTTTCTTCTTCTTTTTTTTTTCTTCTAATTTTTCCTATTTTTTTTATTTTTAATATATTTTTTTCTCTCTTCTATCTCACTTTCTTTTTTTCTTTTTTTTTTGTACTTATTTTCTTTATCATTTTTTAGTTCCATTTTATATTTTTGTATTTTAAAAAAATATAACTACTCGAGCACAAGTCATTGACGATAACGTAAATACCATAATTTTTTATCTATTTGCAGTCACGTCGTCATTTATATTTTTGTATTCATTGATACAACTGTATTTGTATTTGTATTTTAAAGTTCGCGCTTGTATTTGTATTTTGTAGTTCGCGTTTATATTTATATTTTATAATTTGCACTTGAATTTGTATTTGTTAGTTCACACCATTATTTATATTTTATATAATTCACACTTATATTTTAAAGAACTGTTTTATTTTTGTATTTTATAATTGACTGTATATTATATTGGATTATATTTGTATTATGTTTTATTGTGTTTGTATATTTAGATTATATTTGTATTTGTATTCTATTTTCGTCGATGTCTTTTTATTTTTAAAGAATTATTTTATATTTGTATTTGTAAGTTGATTGCATATTGTATTTAGCCGTGATTATGTATAATTTATTATTTGTATTTGTATACAAACAAGTAAGTGCATTAATTATATTTTCTTGATTCTAAAATATATAAATATGCAATGTATCATTTGATACAAATGTACCGTTTTGTATTTGTATGTCAAAATTATTATTCGTATTTGTTAATAAATAAATATCACTTGATACAAATACAAATACAATTACAAACAAATGAAATCAATGATTTAAAAATACAAATACATATTGTATTTTTATAAAATATTGAATTGTATTTATTTGTATCAATAAATACAACTCGTATAAATAAATAAAACAAGTATTCATAAAAAGAAAATCAATCATTCCTTTTTAATTATTAAAAAATACAAATGATAGATCACACTTGTATCTACATGTTATAGTTCGCATTTGTATTTGTATTTTATAATTTCCACTTGTATTTGTATGTTATAATTTGCCTTTGTATTTTTATTTTATATTTCATACTTGTATTTGTGTTTGCTAGTTTGGACAAATGAAAAGAAGGAAAAAAATAAAAAGAAAAAAAGGATAAAAAATACAAAAAAAAAAATAAGGAGAGTAATAGAAAATAGAGAAAAAAAGAAGAAGAGAAAAAAATAAAAAGGAAAAGAAGAAAAAGAAAAAAAAGATAAAATGAAAAAAGACAACTAAAAAAAATTGAAAAAAGAAAGAAGAAAGAGAAAACAAAAAAAAGGGAAAGAAAAAGTGAAGAAAAAATAATAAAAAAAAGAGTAATAGAAAATAGACAAAAAAAAAAGGGAGAAAAATAAAAAGAGAAAAACCAAAAGAAAAAAAATACAAAAGAAAAAAAAGAAAAAAAAAGAAAAAATTGAAATATAGTTCACACTTGTATTTGTATTTGCTAGTTCGCACAAATAAAAAGAAGAAAAAAATAAAAATAAAAAAAATAAGAAAAAATGTGAGAATGATGAAGTTGTTGTTTCGGATATAAAAATTTGCATGTTTCAACCCAAACTTCAATACTAAGTTCAAGAACAACTTTCAAGAACTACAATGAAGTTAAAACACCTTCAAACACAAGTCCAAATGAATAATCAAACGAACTATAAAAATGAAGTATTTATCAAATTTAAGAAAGAAGATGAAGTAGAAAATTATAGAATCAAGTCTGCCAAATACACAGTGTGTACTTAAGGAATTAATTTCCCTAAAGTAACCAATGTTATGGAATCTTTCCTCCAAAGATAAAATGATTCTCTTTCTGAAAATAGCGGTACTTCAAATTTTTAGAAACTTCGAACATACTCAATAATTTAATGATCATACTAGAGTTTTTAAGAAAAGAAGAAAAAGATTATTTTTCTACTCAAAAAAATATTTTTACCTGGGAAAAAATTCAGGTATTTATGGTCATCAAAGTGTTGCTTCATGAAGAGAAACAATGGTTCAGAAAGGTGCACCCTTTCATAAAGGTGCAACTCTTCGAAAAAGTCATAACCCATTGAAAATGTCATAACCATTAAATTCAAAAAGGTGCCTATTCAAATTATATCCTTTATCTTGGTGTCTTTTCAGAAAAAAAAAAAAATACTTATTCATTTTCCATTCACACTTCTTGAAAACCCAACAATCCTCCACATGAATGGGGAATGACTATTTTAGCAAAACATCTACAGACAAGGGTATTATCAACAAGCAAAGACTAATTGTGTTTGGATAGGTAGGTTCCCATTTGAACTTTCCATAATGAACATGCATCGGATGCACTCGGTCAATTGGTTGATTTGATATCTTTGAGTCATTGAGCTTTAATGTACACCTAGACAACACAAGTCATACAACCTGTCTTTTATCATTTATGGTTCTCACAGTTTTGTTCGTTTCAGCCATGAACATGTTCTGATTTCATGAGAGTGTAAAGAATAGGTCTTTACTAACATTCTCCTTGAAGCGACTTCCACTTCACCCTCAGATAAGTGATTCCTAAATGTTTAATCCCATAGATCAAACTATTTTGTTAAATCCTCTAGGCTTAGAAATCATTATAAAGTTTTAAACCATAAGTCTTATCCTTGTTGTCTGAACATTGTCTTCACAATGAGAATGGGTAGAGTATATGACAATGTTGAACAGTTAGTCACAACTTTGTTTGATCTCCTTGAACCTAGCTCTTGGGATCTCCAGTCTGCTAGGTAGAGTTATCGTCTTTTCGATGATTTCTCACCTTCCTCTCTAGAAAGGCCTTTTGTAAGTGGATACGACACATTATCCTTTGACTTCACATAGTCAACAGTGATAATTCCACTAGAGAGTAGTTATCTAAAGGTATTATGTCACCATCTTATATGACGAGATTTACCATTATAAATCATGCTCCCTACTCTACCTATCGCCGCTTGGCTATCATAGTGTATACATACTAGTGCCAATGGTTTGGGCCAATAAAAAATATCTTCAAGAAATTTCGGAGTCATTCAGCTTCTTCACCGACTTTATCTAATGCGCATAAATTCAGATTCCATTGTAGAGCGGGCAATACATGTCTGTTTGGATGATTTTTAAGAGAATACTCCTCCACCTAACGTAAATACATATCCACTTGTGATTTTACTTTATTTGATCTGGTAATCCAATTTACATTACTATATCCTTCAATGACCACTGGATATTTATTATAATGCAAAGCAAAGTCTTGAGTGTATTTAAGATACCTGTTAACACCCAATTTTTGCTCTCCATGCTTAAAATTAACGCCTTCAGGCTTTTTGATTATTAAAGGGAATAAAATATAATATTTTTACACATTTTAATTATTTTTCACAAATTATTGATAATCGTTATTATTTTAAAATTTTTTATTAATTTTTTCACATTTTTAACTTTTCATATTTCATAAATTTTAAATTTTTTTATCAATTTATTATCATTTTAAATTTTTGTACAATCATTTGCATGCATTGACAATATAATACTACAATTCTTTATCATATACATTTTTCAAGATAATTATATTTATTTGTTGTTTACATTTTTCTATAATTTTATATCGATGTTCATATTTTTTGTACACTATTTAATACAGTTTGCAAATGATAATGTTGACTTAGTTATTTTAATACACAGAGTAACAAATCAGTAAAGTTAAGGTCTCATCACTTTTTAAAATAATAATTGAAATGACGGGTTGAGGTTTTCATCCATTAAATAAAAAAAATCCTTACACATTGGTTAAAAGGATGAAATAATCCTTTGGTTAATAACTTACGGACCAATGAAAGCTTTGAGGAGACAAGAGGAGTCAATTTTTTTTGTTTTTTGGTTAATAAAGGATATCACTTCTTATTATAAATAAACAAGAGAGACACTTATTTTTAACATTCATAAATACACAACACACACTTTAACATATGCATACAATACACTCAACACACAACAAAACCAAAACTTCTCCGCATACCAAAACAAAAACAAAAATTCCACCATTGTATACAAATTCTCAAAAATCTTTTTTTATTTTCAATTCAATCATTTTTTTCTTCCATTTCAATAAAAAAAAGTACTTAAACTACACGTAAAATGTGTTGTGATGCAATTCTTGTTGATATTATTCCTCACCGTGATAATCGTCTGCCACCCATTGTCGCTCCATTGCCGCCGGTGAACCAACCATCATTATCAACGGTTTTATTTCTCCCTCTCTTTTGCTTCCTCTTTTCTTCCTCTTTTCCAAGAACCAGCAACAACCAGCTGTTGTGCTACCCCCTTCCCTCTGCATTTCCGATGAAATCTTTATCGACGAAAGCGGTGAACCAAATCTACCCGCATTTAATTCTTGGTATTTCTTATTTTTTTATTTATAAATGAGCTATAATGCTTTATTTTTCATATTGGGACATAGATTTGAACCTCAATGAGGTTATTTTGGTCGGTCTTTGTTCATACTAAGTCACTTCATTTGACTTTGCTTATACTCATAACTTGTTTGGTGGTTGCTAAATTGTTGATGCTATATTTTGCTACTGCTTAAGATTATAATTTGATCACCTTACCTATTTGTTGTTTTGATAAATTTATTTGAGAAGAAATCATCGTTTGATTCCATGATACTTTTCCTATTGTTTCATCGTCTACTATTTGTTGCTATTTTAGAACATCTTTTAAATATATTTGTCATTTTTATTCATTTGTTGAAATTATTAGTTAGTATTAAGTAGCTTCAATATTTGGTTGATGAAGAAATTCTTCATCAATTTTCGAGGCTCCACAAATAAAAAGATGTATCTTATGTAAACAAATACGTAATAAAAAATAAATAAATTCGGGTGATGACGAAATTCTTCTATTATTTAAAGCTTTATTCGAGCCCACGCTTTAACAAAAATTCTATTAATTTATTTTGATTTGTAACTAATATTTTTATTATGAGTGTTTATACAGGTTATTGGGAATACTCATCGGGAATGGCTTCAAGGATCATCCCTCAATTTCTTAAATAGAGGTACACGAGGTTTTTCTAAATTCTCATGGGCATAGAAATCATATTTTAAGAAAGGGGTTTTTGAATTCATGTACATATTTATATTTTAGAAGCATTAATGATATTGTTTTGGACTTTTGGCTTTCCCTCAAAGTGATTTGAAAGTTATACATATATGTATGTAAGTGTTTAAGTCTTGAAATATGAATTGAGAGCATGATATATATGAAATCCCTCTCTTGATGTAATTTTTTCCATGTTTTACATGATATGGATTGTTTCGAAATACATCTTGAAAAGCATGTTATGAAAAGTCTTAAATAATGATTTTAGATTATGATTTTTGCTTTCAAAAGAGAGAGGATTGTTTGTATTGACAAATGTTGAATATCCATATAGTGAAAGAGTGCATGATTTTTCCAAAAGCACATGACCACCATTGTTTGATGAAAGTTTTTGCATGGTTTTGACTTGAGTTTCGGAACATGAAATCTTTTATGCAAATTACATGTTTGGGTGGTCTGAAATTATATTTTTATGAAAGATCATGCTTATGACATTATGGCTCAAAAATAGGACTTATAAGTCTTGGTATGACGATACCAAGCCCAGAAAATGCCATAATAAGCACATACTAATACAAAAATCAGACTTTATCAGATTTACATATTTTAGAACTTCAGAATGATACATATTCAGAAAAGGTTAAAAATTGGGCATAAATAGATGTTAGGTGGTCCTTGAAGAAGGCGTGAGTTCAGACAACTCATTACTAAAAATTATGATTTTTCGATCCGGGTATATTATTATACGCTGGCTTAAGTGTCGTGTGGCATATCAGACTCAGACAGTCCAACTCTTGTGGCACACTTAGATTGGAGGCTTCCCCGCCGAGTCAATGGAAGATTCCATATAGCCCGTGGAATATCAGACTTGTAGAGAGTGTCACCTAACTCAGAAGTAATACAAAGATCAGAACTGTTTTGACAAGAATGACTTGTGATTTTCGAATGATGCCCATATATTTTCAGAAACTACTTCATACATGTTGTTTGATGAATACTTTGCTCTCATATTAAATATATTTATATATATATGTTCAAATACTCTATTTTGGACTGCTTCACATGCTAGTATTTTTGTGCTCACCCCCCCTTCTAGGTTCTGAGGAATATTGTAGGGGTCCATCTAATCAGTAGATATTTTCTAACCTCAGACCAGATCTTACAGTGGTGAGCCTTCTATGATTCAGAAGGCCTAGTTATGTCAGACTTTTATTATTGGTTATGTTTTGGTCTACTGGGGGCCTTGTCCCAGTTTTCAGACAGCTTTGTTTAGTTCTAAGTAGAGATTTCACAAATTGTTTCACACACTATTATTCAGATACATTTACAGATTGACTATGTTTCTGTAGTAATTTCTATTTTCCACATTATCTTTTGTATGAATGTTGTGCATGACTACCAGATACAGAAGGGTATTCTGAGCCTTCATAGTTCGGGATGCTCGTCATGGCCAGGGCCCCGATTCGAGTTGTGACAAACTTGGTGTCAGAGCACGGTTCATGGTCCCAGGGTGTCTACAAAATCACGTCAGATAGAGTCTTGTTTATGGGTATGTAGTATGCCAAACTTATAAATAGGAGGCTACTAGGCATTTAGGAATGTGTCTCTTTCTTCATTTTCTAGTTCGTGCAATAGAGTCAGAATATTCCTCTTTCACTCTCTAATTCATGCTATGGTGTTTCCCATACAAAAGTAACAATCATCCTAAATTCTTTCCTTACTCTGATGTTCTCAGACATATCCCATTATTGGGGTGATTTAAGTATAGAGTTTAGAGTCTAATTGGTATGGTTCTTTCTGATTGAATTATATAAGAGTTTTACAAAGGCTTGGGAAGAGTCTTTTAGTTCTTCAGAGAGTGTATTAGTTCTGGTGTGAACCTTGATCTTAATGAAATCATGCTTTTTAGCCTGCAGTATTAAGAGTAGTTGGTCCTTTTCAAAAATTTATGTTGCAGATGTTATACTTAAGAGGGAATAATGTGTAGAAGAATGTCGGAATTGTATTTCCACCCGAATAATAGTATAAGCTTAAGTGTTGTTTTCATGACCTACTGGTAATGCAATTAGACCAAGAAGTTGGTGATATGAAGTCATAAAGTTAGAAGTCAGAGTGAGGGTGACTTTTGTGTAAATAAATATTTCAATTGAATAACTGATGTTTGAGGATGATTTACCCCTTTATGGTGATAAACTGATGTGGTAGCTAGTAGCATTGTGGATGGTATGGTAATCCATGGAGGAAGTTTTTGACTCTGATTTTATTTATACAGAGTAAGATATGTATTCTTAGTTTATTGGATATTTCGTTTTAAATTTCTATCTCATGTAATCTTTTCATCAAAGTGTTGTTGAAAAATAAAGTATCGTGAAGCCATGTGGGGCTCTTTCGATTCACTAGTAACTTGTTGTCTAACTTGTTGTTCTTGTGTTAGTTTAGTAGAAGGTAGAGAAGGAGTGTTAGTCAGGGTGATTTGTCGGTTGCTTAAAGTGTGAAAATGGCTAGATCAGCCAGTCAGTTATAATTATATACTCATGGTTGTTGTGGATATTGAAGGTAGTCTAAATGTATGATTGATTAAGTAAGTATGAGGTGAGAAATCCGTATAAGTAGAAAGATTATATGAGGCTATAATATAAGATTAAGGTTGATCATGTCTATTATGTAACTTTATCCCTTGACCTTTTTTTCGTTAGTAGTTGTAAACTAGTACAACTTATGAGAAGGTATGTAGTGAATTTTGAGGTGTTTGAGTAGAATGTGTCAATTTTATGGACTAGCATATTATGTTGCACTCGTCATTAGTGGTGGATGATTGATGCAAAACTATCGGCTTAAATTTAAGTGTAGAATGTGGTGGTAAAAATAGTGGCATGAGTTTGATGATGTTGTATTTATGATGTAGAAGTATGCCAAGGTGATATGAGGTTGCAGGTTTTTTCTAAGGCTATTACATGCTTTGTGTGGCTAGTGGTACCATTGAGTTGCTAGGTGGAAAAAGACTAGTTAGATGGTATATGGTGTTCTAGATAGCCAATTTAAGGAGCTTTGATTGATAGTGTTGAGCCTTTTGATGTGATCTTGATTCTCATGGTAGAGAGATATAAGTTTGGAGTAGCAATATTGATATGCTACTACGGAAGTAGTATTGTTTGTCAAAGGCTCGGTGATATCCATGTTAAGCTTTAGAAGCTAAGTTTGAGCTTTCTTTTGAAGATTCGAAGTTAGTAAATGTGCTAGTATTATATGATGACTTTTGGGGCTATAGAAAGATAGAGTGTACCTGAGAAAATAGTATTAGCAGTGGGTCTTCCACTTCCAGGTGTAGTCATTTGGGTTAATTTCTATTAATTACACGTATTGTTATATTCCAGACCCCAGAGTACAGTGAGTGTAGTTCAGTTTAGAGTCTAGTAATAAGGGATCTCTGGAACTTAATATGATGGCTTGAAGCCAAGGGGGAGATGATAGAACGAATAACCAAGTCAGACTCTCAGATTCTAGCAGTGATGTCATGACGACATAGCACGTCAGAAAGTGAGGGTAAGACTCAACCCATTCCTATCTTAGTATTTTTCAGTGATCCCAATACATACTCATGCCTTACATATCAGTTCGATAATCATAGTTCATGATCATGCTTGTGATAGAGAATCATGTACTCTTCTAGTTCTAAAATGAAGAGCTCCAGTTCATTCTGTAGTTGGAATTACATTCCATATGTTACAAACTCCAATTGAGGTCATGTAGCTCATGAAACATATATTTACGCCCTATAGTATGCTCAGTCTCCATAACTTATGTTTTACGCTAAATAATTGGCGAGATTCAACTTATAGCCATGAATACCCTAAATTCAGAGTGCTTTGATAAATTCCGGATATTGATTTGTTGTTCCTTAGGCCTTAGTTAAGTGTCAAGTTTTGTATAGTATCCTTCCATACTTCAAAGTCTTATGTTCTTACCTTTTTGTGACTCCTCCTTATGTAATGACAGTGGTGATGTGTAAATTGTTCTTGTTGATGAAAGATCATTATATGCTTGTTTTGGATGAGGCCTTAAGTGTGAAGTAAGATTTGGGGCGAAGTCTTTGATACATGTGATGGTTAGTGAAAATTTGTGTGTGTATGTTCTTAGGGTAGCACATGGGAGTTATATTGACAATGGTTTAGAGACTATGTGAAATATGTATTTATGGGTGTTTGCCTTGAAGTCCATATGTGGTTATAAAGATATGCTTGAATGACATGTTGGGATTTATGTAGAGGAACGCAATATGCGCTAGTAAATCCATAGTAAGAGTCCAGAGTTAGTCATTGAAGTGGTAAGGCACGTTATGCTAAAGGTGTGATCTTTAAAAAGAAATAGAAGGTTGAATAATGTGGTTTAGACTAGTATCGTGGTGTTGCATTTTGTATTTTGTGATTTAGAATTAGGCTTGATCACAGTGAAAGGATTTAAGCTACTTTAGACATTAGTAGAATGATTTGTCAATGCTCATATGACACTTATAAGTTGAACCAATGCGTACGGTATTCAAGGAGAATAGTATAGTTAAGGGAGTATTCGAGGAGTGTGCTAAGCTTGAAAGTAAGAAGTTGCATCGCCTAAGGCCTGGAAATTCTATCCTAGTTTATGAGTTATATGTCCTTATTCCATGCTATAGATTAGTGTAATTGTGGTGATTCCTTAGTTGGATGTCTTATGTAACTCAGGCCCAAGATTCTTTGCTCCCTAATGCTACTTGAACTTATTTAGAAAGAGTGCTGAAGAGATACTCCAGTTAAGTCTAAGTGTCTGGCATAATTCAGTTTAACAGTCGGGCAGACAAGTTACAATGGTTTTTCCACCTTTTCATCCAATCCTACTATCCAAAGTCTCATACATATGGCCATCCCCAAGAGATAATCTATTCCACCCATATAAATTGTGAATTCAGTTCATTCCAAGCATCATGTGTCAGATTCAGCTATCTATTCATGACTCGGTGGATAAGAGTTCAGCGTATAATCTCAAAATTTTCCAAGTATTTCAGCTCAGACAGTGTAATAACCTTGTACGATCTAAGTCTTGCTGTCTTATGATTCGTACTTGCATAAGTTATCACTTCCCAATTTCAATATGTATGATTGGATCATGAATATTTCAAGGGAATCCTAAATTCTCAGCATGGATCATCTCTTTAAAGCAAGTAAAGTCAAGTCAGCTTAGAATTCAGTTTCATGATAGAAGTTTAAATGGTTTAGATCAGTTATATTCTTTCTTAAAAGACACATCATGTCCACATTATTCCATACCGTTAAGATTCAGAGTTCCATCCCATAATTCAGGGACGAATGATCCCAAGGGGGAGATAATGTAAAACCCCATAAAAAGTCATGCATGGATTAGCATTTAATAGTGTGTTCTTAGACTTAAGACTTGAAAATTTTTCCAAGTGTAATGAGGACTTAGAGTCATTTTAGCTTGCAATTTTTGGGATACAACCTTTCAACCTTCCCGACCTCCGTTTTTAGATTTTTTAGTTGCGTTACGATTGGGAAAGATCATAGTACATCTCAGATAAGTTTTGGAATTTTTTGGAACGCATAAGGCTGCGTTTGGATTTCAAAACAATAGCAAAACGCATAGCCTATTGCCTAATTTTCAGCATTTCAGGGTCAATTTCAAACAATCATAACTCTCTGAATATAATGAACTGGTAGAGTTTCTACCTATCAAATGAAATCTCTTTGAGTTTTCTTTCCAATTCAACTGGTTTCATCTATATCCAACATCTGAGTAAGGAGTTATACCCGTTTTACTTCAGCCTGTCAGCTTGTCAACTGAGGGACAATTTCGACTTTGTTTATTTTCTTAGGGGCATTTTAGTTATTTAACCTCACCCAAATTTCATCTATAACACCATTTAGCCCCTAATTCATCAATATATAATACTTTTATCAAATTTTATCTCAACAACACCCCTTAGGGTTTCAAACAAAAATCTCAAATAACTCAAGATTCAACTGTGGGTTTTGGAAGATAATTAGAGATTTGGAATCCCCACATCGTACGCTTCAAGGATCATCCCTCAATTTCTTAAATAGAGGTATGCGGGATTTTTTAAAATTTTCATGGGCATATAAATCATGTTTTAAGAAAGGGTTTTTTGAATTCATGTACATATTTATATTTTAGAAGCGTTAATGATATTGTTTTGGTCTTTTGGCTTTCCCCCAAAGTGATTTGAAAGTTACACATATATGTATGTAAGTGTTTAAGTCTTGAAGTATGAATTGAGAGCATGATATATAAGAAATCCCTCTCTTGATGTAATTTTTTCCATGTTTCACATGATATGGATTATTTCGAAATACATCTTGAAAAGCATGTTATGAAAAGTCTTAAATAATGATTTTAGATTATGATTTTTGCTTTCAAAAGAGAGAGGATTGTTTGTATTGACGAATGTTGAATATCCATTTAATGAAAGAGTGCATGATTTTGCCAAAAGCACATGACCACCATTGTTTGATGAAAGTTTTTGCATGGTTTTGACTTGAGTTTCGGAACATGAAATCTTTTATGCAAATTACATGTTTGGGTAGTCTGAAACTATATTTTTATGAAAGATCATGCTTATGACATTATGGCTCAAAAATAGGACTTGTAAGTCTTGGTATGACGATACCAAGCTCAGAAAATGCCATAATAAGCACAGACTAATACAGAAATCAGACTTTATCAGATTTTCATATTTTAGAACTTCAGAATGATACATGTTCAGAAAAGGTTAAAAATTGGGCATAAATAGATGTTAGGTGGTCCTCGAAGAAGGCGTGAGTTCAGACAACTCATTGCCAAAAATTATGATTTTCTGATCCGAGTATATTATTATACGCTGGCTTAAGTGTCGTGTGGCGTATCAGACTCAGACACTCCAACTCTTGCGGCACACTTAGGTTGGAGGCTTCCTCACCGAGTTAATGGCGAATTCCATATAGCCCATGGAATATCAGACTTGTAGGAGAGTGCCACCTAACTCAGAAGTAATACAAAGATCAGAACTGTTTTGACAAGAATGACGTGATTTTCGAATGATGCCCATATGTTTTCAGAAACTACTTCATACATACTGTTTGATGAAAACTTTTCTCTCATATTAAATATATATATATATATATATATATATATATGTTCAAATACTCTATTTTGGACTGCTTCGCATGCCAGTACTTTTGTGATGACCCCCCTCCTTCCAGGTTCTGAGGCATAGTGTAGGGGTCCAGCTAATTAGTAGATATTTTCAGACCGCAGACTGGATCTTGCAGTCTCAGACTTTTATTATTGGTTATGTTTCGGTCTACTGGGGGCCTTGTCTCAATTTTCATACAGCTTTGTTTAGTTCTAAGTAGAGATTTCACAGACTGTGTCAGACACTATTATGCAGATACATTTACAGATTGACCATGTTTCTGTACTAATTTCTATTTTCCACATTATCTTTTATATGAATGTTGTGCATGATTACCAGATACAGAAGGGTGTTTCGGGCCTTCATTGTTCGGGATGCTCGTCATGGCCAGGGCCCCAGTTCGAGTCGTGACATATACATATAATATGCGGAAAACATGAATATGTAGGCCATAAGGCTCAACTCAATAAAACATGTATGAAAATCATAACGTCCATGTGGGTGAAAATACCCAAAATAACTGAATCTTAATCAAAGCTGAATCCTAAATCTGATAGCTAAATCTGAAAGCCTCTAAGTACTGTCTGAATAAGGAGTTGAAGGAATATGTCTCCAACTAACTCCGTAAAACTGAACTGAAGAAATAAATGACTAAATCAAATCATATTATCCTCGAATGGATGAGGACTCACTGCAACACTACGACTGAAAAGCTACTGCTGATCTGGAACTCGTGGCTTTGGACCTAGGGTGTAATATAAAAATAAAACACCATAGCACAAATGCGTCAGTACGTCTGAAAGTACTGAGTATACGAGTGAGGTAGGCTAAATATAAAAAGGGTTTCACGCATGAACAATGCTAATTGACTGACTGATATGAATGTGAGAGTGCAAATATGCATACATAGAAACTGGAATCATGAATGTGTGATAGATAGATCTGTAAGATAATACATGGTTTACTGATAACTAACATGAATGATACTGTAATTCTAATAACATGGGTGACTGTAGCTGACAGTCCTGAATCTGATGGAATTATTTGAGTTTTGTACTGTAACTGAGTTTGACTGTATCTAACAGTCTTGATATACTAAAATCTGAAGAACTATCTGAGTTCTTTTACTGAGACTGATACTAAGACTGTGGGAGGTAGTTGTTTAATCGACATGCCCCATATGTGCCATTATGGCTAAGCTGGGTTCCAATCTCTGCCCTGACTGGAAGGGTTTCAATACTGCGCCACTGGTAAGGACAACGTGTGAGCAACCCTCGTATAACAGGTAAATCTAGTGAGAACAGTGGGAACCCTCATATAACAGGTTAATCCACCTCATCTATCCTCATATAATAGGCTGTGATGTCTCAACCTATGCTGGCTATATAGTTATGGAACGCAAGGATGACTGCTAAGAATCACACCCTTATATAAAAAGTGAGTTCCCATCCTTGGTTTCACTGGGTGCTAACTCCTACACCCATCTGAAGAATCTAAACATGAATAACCAATTGTACGTATACTGAGCTGACTGAATTCCATTAACTGATGGAATACTACTGATATCTGATAACTAACTGAGATCATGAGGTTTTCCTGAGTCACATGACTGACTGAATTCTACTGAATCAAGGCTTGATCTTGCATATTGTGAAACATGACATGGCTCTAGGCACACTGCTATAGTTTTTAGGTATGAATACCCCCAGGACTCGATAGAAGAAAACTGACACACATGACATGACTTGATCACAAGATTTGAGTCCACAATTCATAATCTCATAAGTAGGGGATAGTATACTTCATGTATGTATTCAACATCTCAAACATGGTAGGGAAAGCATAGATATATTTCATGTACATAATTTATATCTCCATTATTATACATGCTTCATACCATAACAATAGCAACACATAAATAGCATGGAAGTTCATATTGAAGTGTATAGATAACATGGACTTGTCATTTAGATATCATGGAATCATGTAAATATGAATTTCTAGCATCCTAGGCATTTTATCAAATACCTTGCATGCATTCTTTAAGGCATAGGTGGATTTCATACTTGCATTATATCAAACCACCTACGGTTCATGATTTTCAACTAACAACCACATATATTTCATGAAAACACCTTTAGATATCATCTTGAAACTTAAACAATAATCATCAACAAGTACATGCTCATATTACCACAAAAAGTTTACAAAACAACATTTAAAAGCATGATTCTTGAGCTCTATGAATGAATTGAATCCATAGATGAACACTACGCATACCTTAGATAAATAATCCGTGAAAGTTGTAGTGAAATAAGCTTGGAATTGGAAACCCCCAATTGAACCCTAAAATTGTTCTTGGTTGTTCTTGAGAGAAAATTGATGAAAGCACAATATTTTTGTGAAAAATGGGTTTAATCTCGTGTTTAGAAGCTTATATATGGGTGGAGAATAACCAAAAAGCCCTAAAAATATGGAAGTGGAATGTAGGAATTTTTGGTATCATACGATAGAGCATGCGTGGCATGCTATTTCACACCGTAGAATAGCATATGGCGCATGCTCTATAGCATGCTGGGACTATGCGATATAGCATACGTCGCATGGTAATTGCATGATGCTACTAGTTCGAATTCCAAAAAGCTCTAAATGGATTCCAAAAATTTTGAAACTTACCTGGGATGTACTAAGACCTTACCCCATCGCAACAGAACTTGAAAATAGAAAAATGAAGGTTGGAAAGTTCGTCAAATAAATCCCCAAAGTTTGGAGGTCTAAATTGAGACTAAGTGTCGAACACTTATGAAAATTTCTAAGTCTTGAGGCTTGTAAATCCAAATGAGCTAAATTCAGACGCAATAATTTTGCAGGTTCTTACAAATTCATCAGGACCAGTGTGTCCCAATGGAGTGCACCAGTCTTATTCGTGTGGAAGAAAGACGGTTCTCTCAGGATGTGCATAGATTACCATAGGCTCAACAAAGTTACGGTCAAGAATAGGTTTCCACTTCCCAGAATAGATGATCTATTTGACCAACTTCAGGGTGCCATTTATTTCTCTAAGACAAACCTCAGATCAGGCTATCATCAGCTCAGAGTTAGAGAATATGACATCCCAAAGACAGCTTTCCGTACTCGGTATGGTCACTTCGAATTTCTAGTCATGTCATTTGGTCTTACCAATGTCCCTACAACTTTCATAGACTTGATGAATTGGGTGTTCAAGCAGTACTTGGACATGTTTGTCATAGTCTTTATAGATGATATTCTGGTCTATTCTTGCACAGAGCGTGATGATTCAGACCAACTCAAATTGTTCTTCAGACTCTCCAGGATCATCAGTTGTTCGCCAAGTTAAATAAGTGCAAATTTTGACTAAGATCAGTAGCATTCCTTGGCCATATTTTTTCTAGTGATGGCATTAGAGTAGATCCTCAAAAAACCGAGGCAGTAAGAAACTGGCCTGGACCCATATCTCCATATATCAGGAGTTTCTTGGGTTTGGTTGGCTATTACAGATGGTTTGTCAAAGGGTTTTCTTCTATTGCATCTCCTATGTCCAGATTGACCTTATGTATAGTCTTAAACACGGGATTTGGGTCCAAAGTCACCAAAATATATTAGTTTTGTTGAAATCCTCTCAAGAACTATCAAGAACAAGTTTAGGGCTCAATTGGGGGTTTCAAAATTCAAGCTGTTTTCACCATAATTTTCACGAATTCATAACTTCAGGTATGCATAGTGTTCATCTATGGATCCAATTCGTTCATAAAGCTCAAGAGACCATATTTTAAATGTTATTTTGTAAAATTTTTTGTGGTGATATGATCATGTACATGTTGATGATTGTTGTTTAAGTTTCAAGATGATATCTAAATGTGTTTTCATGGAATATATATGGTTGTTAGTTGAAAACCTTGAACTTTAGGTGATTTAATATAATGCAAGTATGAAACCCACCTATGCCTCAAAGAATGCATGTAAGGTGTTTGATAAAATGCCTAGGATAATAGAAATTCAAATTTACATGATTCCATGATATCTAAATGACAACTTCATGTTAGTTATACACTTCAATATGAATTTCCATGCTATTTATGTGTTCTTATTGTTGTGGCATGAAGGATGCATGATAATGGAGATATGAATTATGTACACGAAATATATCCATGCTTTCCCTACCATGTTGAGATGTTGAATAAATACATGAAGTATAGTATCCCCTACTTATGATATTGTGAATTGAGGACTCCAATCTTGTAATCAAGTCATGTCATGTGTGAGCCAGTTTTCTTCTATCGAGTCCTGGGGCTATTCGTACCCGTAAAATATAGCTGTGTGCCTAGAGCCATGTCATGTTTCATGATATCCAAGATTAAGCCATGATTCAGTAGAATTCAGTCAGTCATGTGACTCAGGAAAACCTTATGATCTTAGTCAGTTATCAGATATCAGTAGTATTCCATCAATTAATAGAATTCAGTCATCTCAGTACATGTTTAGTTAGTTACTCATGTTCAGTCTCTTCAGATGGGAGTAGAAGTTAGCACCGAATGAACCCAAGGATGGGAACACATACTGTTAGATGAGGGTGTGATTCTTAGCAGTCATCCTTACATTCTAGAACTATATAGCCAACATAGGTTGATACATCAACACTATCAGATAAGGGTTGATGAGGTGGATTAGCACTGTCAGATAAGGGCCCACCGTTATCTTTTGAGAACACTATCAGATGAGGGTTACCCACAGTTGTCGTTACTGGTGGTGCTGTATTGACACCCTTCAAGTCAGGGCAGGAAGGACCCCAGCTTAGCCATAATAGCACATATGGGGCATGTCGGTTAAACCACTACCTCCCACAGTTTCAGTATCAGTCTCACTAAAAGAACTCAGATAGTTCTTTAGATTTCAGTATACCAGGACTGTCAGATACAGTCAAACTCAGTTACAGTATGGAGATTAGATAGTTCCATCAGATTCAAGACTGTCAGATACATTCGCCTATGTTATCAGAACTACAGTCTCAGTCATGTTAGTTATCAGTAAACCATGTATTAGCTTATAGATCTATCTATCATGTATTCATGATTTCAGTTACTATGTATACATGTTTGCACTCTCACATTTATATCAGTCAGTTAGCTAGCATTGTTCATGCATGAAACCCTTTTGTATTTAGCCTACCTCACTCGTATACTTAGTACATTCCCCCGTACTGATGCATTTGCACTATGGTGCTTTCTTTTCATGTTACACCATAGGTCCAGAGACACGAACTCCAGACCAGCAGTAGCAGTAGCATTCCAGTCATAGAGATACAGTGAGTCCTCATCTATTCGAGGACAATATGATTTGATTTAATCATTTATTACTTTATTTTAGTTTTACAGAGTTAGTTAGAGACATGTTCCTTCAACTCCTTATTCAGAAAGTACTTAGAGGCTTTCAGATTTAGTATCCAGTATTCAGATTTATATTTAGTTGTTTTAGGTATTCATTACCCCATGGATGTTACGATATTTCTTCAGTTGAACCTTGTGTCCTACATGTTCATGTTTTCCACGTATTATATGTATATTAGGCAGTGTACAGGTATAGATATCAGTCATGGGTTAGCTTGTGGCCCTTCAAGGTCATAAGCACCGTGTAGAATTTTGATTTAAAAAATCGAGGCATTACACTTTGTCACGTGCTTAGGTAAATTTATGTTGTTAATATTTATAATATATTGATTTAGATATTTAATCAAATAGTTCACACTTTTACACTATTAAAGTTTTTCTTTAAGACAATTTTTTCTTCATTCAATCTTTTCTTTTTCATACATATTATTATACACTTTTGTTTGTATATCTTCACATACTTTTGTATATATTTTTTACGATAATACACGTATATATTATTTTAATACACATTTGTATTTATATATACAAACATTGATTTTTACTCTCCTCTTTTAATAAACCTACGTCTGATTAGGAACCACATTTGTCAATTCTAAGGGGTGCCTAATCTCTTCCATTAGGAATAATTTAAACCCTTAGCTAGAATCTTAATTGGTTTCACAAATTAAAATCAAGTTATACATGTTAATAAATAAATAGGTCTCCTCATTTTTCTTAAAATTAGGTGGTAACTCTGTATAAAAATAAATTCTTTTAGAGTCCATAATGTCATGGTTGTTTTGACCTCAAGTAAAAATAGGGTATGACAATACTCCAAATCTCTTTTCGTTGCCATCCAATGAGTTTTTTTTTATATTTCTCGTGTATCCACTCAATTTACTAATAGCACATGCTATGTCCTAACCATGTACAATTCATGATATACATAAACTATCCTAACTACAATTCATGATATACATAAACTATCCTAACACTCTTGCTTAGTCCAATTGTGAGTCAGTTTCACCTTCATTCTTTTGAAGTGCAAAGCTCACGTCTAATAGAGTCTTGGCAATACCAAAATTCAAATACTTGAACTTGTCAAGTACCTTTTCAATGTAATGATACTGTGAAAAATGCCAACCTTTGTGGAGTTTTATAGATTCTTATTCCTAAGATCATATCAAACTTGCTCTCAAGCATTCATTTTGTAGCATTTATGTCAGAAATATCACTACTGATGATCAACATGTCATCCATATATAAACAAACAATGACTTTGTGATTTGGTGTGTCTTTAGTGTAAACACATTTATTACATTCGTTTATCTTAAAGCCGCTTGCCAACATAATTTGGTCAAACTTTGCATGCCACTGTTTAAGTTCTTTTTTTAGTCCATAAAGTGACTTAATAAGTTTACACACCTTCTTTTCTTTACCAAGAACCACAAAACCCTTAGGTTGTTCCAATATAAATCTCTTCCTCCAACTCTCCATTGAAATGCTATTTTTACATTTATTTGATGGATTTCAAGACCATATACTGTATCCAAGGCAACTAACATCCAAATTGATGTTATCCTCATTATAGGCGAGTATGTATCAAAATAATCGAGGCCTTCCTTCTGTTTTAAGCCTTTCACTACAAGTCTTGTTTTGTATTTGACAATAGTACCATCTATTTTTATTTTTCTTTTGATGCTCCATTTAGAACCTAAAGGATTATTTCCTTGAGGAAGATCAACCAACTCCCGCGTATGATTGCGTGTAAGACCCCGTAGAATCTTACATTAATAATCATCTTTTTTATCTCTTAAAAGCTCTTTAGAAGGTCCAACACTTAGAATATTTTAGCTAAGTGTTCAACACTTAGTCCAATTTTAATCCTCCGAACTTCAGAGATTTATTGGATGACCTTCCCGACCTCCGTTCTATGATTCTCAAGTTGTGTAGCGATGGGGAAAGGTTATAGTATATCTCAGGTGAGTTTCAAAATTTTTCAGATAGCGTAAGGGCATGTTTGGATTTCTAAACCAGTAGCTAAAGGTGATCCCCCCCAGGTTTAGCACCACTCTTGGCAGGGCATTTCTCTAGCTTCTCTACCGTTATAGAAAGGCGCCACCTTGGGTAATCGGCGGACTAGCAAGGAGCGGCCCTGGCTATAGCCTTTTGCCCAGTTTTTCAGCATTCTACCTTCGGGCTTTGAGGGATAATTTGGTCATTTTCCCACCCCTATATATATCAAAAACACGGGATTAAGGATCAAAAACACCAAGTTATACTATCTTTTCTCAATATTCTCTTAAGAACAAGCTAGGGTTCCAATAGGAAGATTCAAGTTCAAGAATTCTCTCCGTCAATCTTCATAGAATCATGAACTAAGGTATGCATAGTGTTTATTCATGGATCTCTTTCATACATAAGCCCAAGAATCCTCTTTTAAAGGTTATATCATGATATTTATGTGCTGAATTAATTATGTTCATGTTGTTATGGTTGTATGACAACCAAGATTGAATCTTTACCATATTTTCATGAAACCATGTTAGTATAGGGTTAAATCATTGTAATGGAGTTAAATGGTGGAATCATATTGTATTTAATTGATGATCATACCTATGCCCTAAATTATGCATGTAAGATGTTTGATGAAATGCCTAGTATAGTAGAAATCATGAATAATGACTCAATTGTGGTATATATGATAAATGTATACCATTTACTTATGTTCAATATGACTTCCCTATAATTGATTATGCATTATACTTGATTGATAAAGTGTTCGTGATCTTAGAAGTATGTAATTAAGCCATGATTATTTTCTCCCTTATCTATGTATAATATTATAACAAACAGGTGCCTCCTGAAATAATCCCAACTATTATATTATGTATTGTTGGTGTTGGTCATAAACTCAAGAAATTCATGCTTTGTCAGTTTCCTTCTATCGAGTCCTAGGTACTTGTACCCAAAAAAAATAGTTGTGTGCCTAGAGCCAGTGTTATGTTTTTACAATACCCTTAGTCAAGCCATGATCCATAGAACTCAGTCAGTCATGCGACTCAGGAAAGCTCAATAATTCTATAATCTTAAGTACTATTTTGTCAGTCAACGAAACTCGGTTAACTTAGTCCAGTCTAGTTCAGTGAATCATGTTCAGTGTCTATCCAGCTGGGAGTAGAAATTAGCACCGAGTAAACCCAAGGATGGGAACTCACCTTCCAGTAGAGTGTGTGATTCTTAGAAGCAATCCTTGCATTCCAGAACTATATAGCCAGTGTAGGTTAAGACATCTACCTACCAGTCAAGGGTTGATGAGGTGGCTTACCAGCCAGTAGAGGGTCCCACCATTCTTATTCTAGTACCTGTCAGTAGAGGATCACTCACAGCTTATCCTTACCTGTGGCGCGGTATTGCACCCTTCCAATCAGGGCACATATTAGACCCTAACTTAGCTATAATACGTTAATTGGGGCATGTCGGTTAGATGACTACTTCCAACAGTTTTAGTATCAGTCTCGATAAAAGAACTTAAATAGTTAGTCATATTTAAGGACTTTCAGATACAGTCAACTCAGAACAGTACAAAACTTAGCTAGTTCTATCAGAACCTAGATTGTCAACTACAGTCACTCAGTATCAGTTATATCAGTTATCAGTAACTCATGTTATCAGTACTTCGACTCAGTAATTATGTTATCATGAACTCATTTATAGTTATTATGTATTCATACATGTATTCTCACATTCATGTTAGACAGTCAGTTAGTATTGTTCTTGTATGCAAACCCTCACATTAGGCCTACCTCACTTACATTCTAGTACATTCAATCGTACTAACATATTCTCGCTATGGTGTTTTATTCTATACCATAGGTTCAGATGCACGAGCTCCAGATCCTTAGTAGCCATCCAGTATTTAGCAGTCAGAGTTTTAGCAGTGAGTCCTCATTCTCTTAGGACATGATTATCATTTTATCATTTCAGTATGAGTTTCTTTCAGTAGTTGGAGTTAGCTAGGGACATATCCCATCAACTCCTTACTCAAATAGTTAGAAGCTTTCCAGACTACCATGTTTTGAATAGTTTATTTTAGTTGTTTTGGGTATTCCATGCCCCACTCAGATGTTATGTTTTATCAGTTTTATTAAAGTATTGAACGTTATTGCCCATCAACCTTTATTTTTTCATTTATATATGTATATTATGCAGTGTACAGGTACAAATATAAGTCATCGGTTAGCTTGTGCTCCTTTGGGGTCATAAGCATCATGTAGCATTCCAGGTACCAGATTTAGGCCATTACAAACTTGGTATCAGAGCCTAGGGTTCAGCAGAGTCCTAGGAAGTCTGAAAGTCACATCTAGTAGAGTCTTGTTCTTGGGTATGTTTCTCACTTATTTATGTACAGGAGGTTATAAGATGTTTTAGCTTCTTTCATTATATTTGTCATGCCAGTGAGCATAATCTCAAGTTAATCTCTCTGTCTAATCCATTTCTCCTCTTGATTTCAAAACATGCCACCCAAGAGAATAAATCAGCCAGCCCCTCAGCCCGAAGATACTTTGGGCGAACATGTGTCTTATGTAGAGTTCAGAGCCGCATTTACTACTCTTGCTCAATCACTTACTACTCAAAATGAACGACCAGTATTTGTTTCGGCCAACCCAGTGGCTAATTCAGTTACAGCTAGGATTCGGGACTTCACCAGAATGATTTCTCCATCCTTCTTTGGGTCTAATATAAATGAAGACCCTTAAGAATTTCTTGATCAGGTGCAAAAGGTTACGTACGTCATGGGGGTTACTATTGTTGAGAGTGCTGAGCGAGCTGCATATCAGTTGCAGGATGTGGCTCATACTTGGTTCAAATAGTAGAAGTTAGAGAGGTCAGATAATACAGGTCCTATAGAGTGGGAGGAGTTTGTCACTGCATTCTTAGATAGATTCTTTCCCCAAAATCTGAGAGAGGCTAAGGTGCTAGAATTTATCAACCTCAGGCAGGGCAACATGATGGTGAAAAAGTATTCTCTTAAGTTTACTCAATTATCCAGATATGCCCCTCATGTGGTTGCAGATAGTAGGGCCAAGATGAGTAATTTCATTTCAGGGATGAATAATAGTATGGTAAATGAGTGTGGGTCTACGATGTTGAATAGTGACATGACTTTAGCAGGCTTATGACTCATGCTCAACAGATAAAGGAGCAGAAGATTAAGATGAAGGAGAGACAAAATAAGAGAGCAAGGTCAGGTAGTTTTAACCTTACTCAGACCAAATCAGAAGGAGAAAACCGTTCTTAGTTTCGTCTTAAGTATCAATTCCAGCTCCTTCTACAGCCAGTGCTCCATCTCCTAAGTTTATAGATAGGGTGCCAAGCTCTTAGTCTCAGGGCAATGTCAGCAGTGCCCTCACTTATACCCTTTGTTATACTTATGGTAAGAACCACAAAGGTGTTTGAAAATCTGGTAGTGACTGTTTCGATTGTGGCAAGCCAGGCCACAGAGTTAGAGATTGCCCGCAGAAAGGTTCCCAAGTTTAGCAGAACCATCTTATAGCTTAGTCCGATCACCCAAATCAGTAGGGCTCCACCTTCAGTACTACTAGTGGACATCGCCTAAACACACTTTATGCTCTCTAGTCCCAACAAGATCAGGAAAATTCTCCTGATATAGTTACAGGTACGTTACAACTTTTTTATGTGCATGTTTACGCTTTGATAGATCTAGGTGCTTCCTTGTCTTTTGTTACTTCTTACATAGCAGGAGATTTTGGAGTCACTCCTGAAATTCTAGCAGAGCCCTTTTCAGTCTCTACCCAAGTGGGTAAAATTATCATAGCCCAGCAGATATACAGGAACTGCTTGGTTATGATATTCCAGAAAGTCACTTCAGCAAATTTAGTTGAATTAGAGATGACTAATTTTGATGTCATTCTCAGCATAGATTGGCTTTATTCCTGCTATGCCACAGTCGACTACAAAAACAAAATAGTCCAGTTTCAGTTCCTAAATAAACCAGTCTTAGAGTGGAGGGGTAGTACTTTAGCTTTTAGAGGTTAGCTTATTTCCTACCTAAAGGCAAGGAAAATGGTATCTAAGGGGTGTGTCTATCATCTCGCTCATATTAAGGACGATAGTTTTGAACTCTCAGCCTTGAATCAATCTCAGTCATGAATGAATATTCAAATTTCTTTCCCAAAGATCTTTTAGGAATTCCTCCCGAAAGTGAAATAGACTTCGACATTAATCTTCTTCTAGAAAATCAGCCTATTTTTATTCTGCCATATAGAATGGCACCAGCAGAACTCAGAGAATTGAAAGAACAGTTACAGGATATCTTAGATAAGGGATTCATCAGACCCAGTGTGTCCCCATAGGATACACTAGTCTTATTCATGCAAAATAAAGATGGTTCTCTCAGAATGTACATTAATTACCATCAGCTCAATAAAGTTATGGTCAAGAATAGATATCTACTTCCCATAATCGATCACTTGTTCGACCAACTTTAGGGTGCCAGTTATTTCTCTAAGATAGACCTCAGATCAGGCTATCATCAGCTCAGGGTCAGAGAATGTGACATCCTGAAGACAACTTTCAGGACTCAATATGGTCACTTTGAATTCTTAGTCATGTCCTTTGGTCTTACCAATGCCCCAGTAGCCTTTATGGACTTGATGAACCGGGTGTTCAAGCAGTACTTGAACATGTTCATCATAGTCTTCATAGATGGCATTCTTGTTTACTCCCGCAGTGAGCGAGATCATTCAGACCATCTCAGAATTTTTCTTCAGACTCTCAGAAATCATCAGTTATTTTTCAAATTCAGTAAGTGTAAATTTTGTCTATGGTCAGTAATAATCAATGGTCATATCATTTCCAGTGATGGCATTAGAGTAGATCCTCAAAAGACCAAAGCAGAAAAAAACTGGCCTCTCCCTATCTCTCCATCAGATATCAGGAGTTTCTTGGGTTTAGCTAGCTATTACAGATGGCTTTTGAGGGATTTACTTCTATTGCATACCCTATGCCCAGATTGACTCAGAAGAAGGTCAAGTTTCAGTGGTCAAATCCTTGCGAGAAGAGTTTTCGGGAGTTGAAGACTCGACTTACCTCAACTCCAGTTCTAGAATTACCAGATGGTCCAAATGGGTTTGTAGTGTATTGTGATACATTCAGAGTAGGTTTGGGTTGTGTCCTTATGCCGCATGATAAGATCATAGCCTACGCCTCCAGATAGTTAAAGAACCATGAGAAGAATTATCCTGCTCATGATCTTAAGTTAGCAACCATAGTTTTTGCCTTGAAGATGTAGAGGCATTATCTCTACAGAGTTCATAAAGATGTCTTCATATATCATAAGAGTCTTCAATATGTCTTCTCTCAGAAATATCTCAATCTTCATCAGAGAAGGTGGTTAGATCTCTTGAAAGATTATGACATGAGTGTCCTTTATTATCCGGCCAAGGCCAATGTAGTAGCCGATGCTTTCAGTAGACTGTCAATGGGTAGTGTTGCTCATATTGAGGACAGTAAGAAGAAATTAGCTCAGGAAGTCCATCAGCTTGCCATATTAGATATTTTCTTAGTCGATACAGGAGAGGGTGATGTATGGGTTTAGAATAGTTTAGAATCATCTCTAGTTTTCGAGGTGAAAGAAAAGCAAGATAGAGATCCCAACCTAGTCAAGTTAAAAGAGTCAGTCAAAGATCAGAAAGTAGAGGTTTTCTACTGAGAGGGAGATAGTGTTTTACGTTGTCAGGGTCGTCTGTGTGTTCCAGGTGCAGATGACTTAAGGCAGTGAATTCTTGAAGAAGCGCACGGTGTGTGCTACTTTATTCATCCAGGGGCCACTAAGATGCACCTCAACTTGAAGGAGATCTATTGGTGGAGTGGGGTGAAGAGAGATATTGCAGAATTTATGGCTAAGTGCTCTACATACCAGCAGGTTAAGATAGAGCATCAGAATTATAGTAGTTCCATGCAGGAGTTCACCATTCCTACTTGGAAGTAGGAAGAAGTGAACATGGACTTTGTGATGGATTTGCCTCAAAATCATCATCAGCATGATTTAGTTTCGGTCATGGTATACAGAATAACCAAATCAGCTCATTTTCTTACAGTTTATACCTCCTATTCAGTTGAGGATTATGCCAAACGCTACATCAAAGAGTTGGTCAGATTGCATGGTGTTCCATTGTCGATTATCTCAGATAGAGGTACCCAGTTCACCTCTCACTTTTGGAAAGCATTCCAAAAGGGTCGTGGTACCCAAGTTCATCTCAGTACCACCTTTCATCCTCAGATAGATGGTCAAGCAGAAAGGACCATTCAGACTCTAAAAGATATGGTAAGGGCATGTGCAATTGATTTAAAGGGTAGTTGGGATGACCACTTGCCTTTGATTGAGTTTGCATACAACAAAAGCTATCATTTCAGTTTTCAGATGGTTCCATTCAATGCTCTATGGTAGGATAAATAGATCTCCCGTTGGTTGGTTCAAAGTTAGTGAGGCCTTAGTCATAGGGACTGACTTGGTATTCGATGCCTTAGAAAAAGTCCAGTTGATCAGAGAAAGACTTTGGGCTGCCCAGAGCCGACAGAAGTCTTATGTAGATATATGCATAAAGGATCTCAAGTTCGAGATTGGTGACTTTGTCTATCTAAAGATCTCCCCCATGAAGGGATTGAAGAGATTCAGCTAGAAAGGGAAGCTCAGTCCACGATATATCGGTCCTTTCAAGATTCTTAGTCGATTTGGCAAGGTAGCTTACGAGCTCGAGTTGCCTTCAGATCTAGCCTCAGCTTATCCAGTCTTCCATGTCTCTTTGCTCAAGAAGTCCATAGGTGACCCATCAATCATAGTCCCTATTCATAGCATTGATTCTCAGAACAGTCTCTCCTATGAGAAGATTCCAGTTGAAATTCTTGACTATCAGAATCATAGACTGAGGAACAAAGAAGTCCCTCTAGTCAAAGTTCATTGGCGGAACCAGTACCTTGAGGGAGATACTTGGGAAGCTGAAGCAAACATGCGTACCAAGTATCCTAACCTCTTTTTCATTAACCCAGGCCAAGATCAAGGTAACAGTTCTCCTATAACATATTCAGTTTCATGTTCAGAATTCCTTTATAAACTTAGTACTAAGTACCATTGCATTTTTAGTCATGCATTCGCGTATCAGTTCGGTTATATATATTCATGCATCAGATATGCATTCTCATTGTGAGAACTTCAATTATCAGAAATCTCAGTCATGCATTCATGAATCAGTTACACATGCATCAGATATGCATGTTCAGTATGATTAATTAGTTAGCAGTTATGTCAGTCATGAAATCATGTTCAGTTGTTCATGCTCAGTGTTCACGTCAATTATTCTTCCTCCCCTCTTATTCAGTCTCATTTGAGGACGAATGTTCCCCAGGGGGAGATATTGTAAGATCCTACAGAATCTTACATTAATAATCAGCTCTTTTAGCTCTTGCAAGCTCTTTAGAAGGTCCAACACTTAGAATATTTTAGCTAAGTGTTCAACACTTAGTCCCATTTAAGCCTTTGAACTTTAGGGATTTATTGATGACCTTCCTAACCTCTGCTTTTTTATTTTCAAGTTGCGTTGCAATGGGAAAAGGTCATAGTACATCTCAGGTGAGTTTTGGAATTTTTTGGATAGCGTAGGGGCATGTTTGGATTTCCAAACAGGTAGCTCAGGGCGATCCGCCCACATTGCCCCAGTTTTATAACCGCTCTTGGCTGGGGGTCGCCCTGGCTTCTCCACTGTTATAGCAAGGCACCATCCTAGGTAACCCGGCAGACTAGCAAGACCCAGCCTTGGCGATAGCCTTTTTCCCAGTTTTTCAGCATTCCACGTCCGTGTGTTGAGGGGTAATTTGTTCATTTTCCTACCCCTATATATAACAAAAACATAGGATTAAGGCTAAAAAAACACCAATTTATACTCTTTTTTCACAATATTCTCACAAAAACAAGCTAGGGTTCCAATAGGAAAGTTCAAGTTTAAGAATTCTCTCTGTCAATCTTCATAGAATCACGAACTAAGGTATGCATAGTGTTTATTCATGGATCCCTTTCACCCATGAAGCCCAAGAATCCTCTTTAAATTTTATATCATGATATTTATGTGGTGAATTGATTATGTTCATGTTATTATGGTTGTATGACTATCAAGATTGAAGCTTTACCACCATGTTAGTATAAGGTTAAAATCCATGCAATGGAGTTAAATGGTGGAATCATATTGTATTTAATTGATGATCATACCTATTCCCTAAATTTTGCATTCAAGGTGTTTGATGAAATGCCTAGTATAATACAAATCATGAATAATGACTTAATTGTGGTTTATATGATAAATGCATACCATTTACTCATGTTAAATATGACAACACAACAACAACAACAAACCCAGTGTATTCCCACCTAGTGGGGTCTGGGGGGTAAGATGTACGCAGTCCATACCTCTACCTCTGATGAAGTAGAAAGGTTGTTTCCGATAGACCCCCGGCTCAAGACACGAGATACCACACAAACACATAGTAAAGCACAGAAGCAGATTACATAACGTAAATACGGCACCCATAAGTAATATAAAATAGAGGAAAGCAGAGGAAAGCACACAGATTCGTAATAAAACATGGAACACGGAAGACGGAATCATAACAGGAATAAAACCCCCACCGAGTAATTTCCTACACTAGCGACTCATGTTAAATATGACTTCCCTATAATTGATTATGCATTATGCTTGCTTTATAAAGTGTTCATGATATTAGAAGTATGTAATTAAGTCATGATTATTTCCTCCCTTATCCATGTATAAGATTATGACAAATAAGTGCCTCCTCAAATAATCCTAACTATTGTATTATGTAATCTTGGTGTTGGTCATGTACTCAAGAAAGTCATGCTTTGTCAATTTTATTATATCGAGTCCTGGGGGTACTTGTACCCAAAAAATATAGTTGTGTGCCTAGAGCCGGTGTCATATTTTCATGACATCCTTAGTCAAGCCTTGATCCATAGAACTCAGTCAGTGTAATTCCATAATCTCAAGTACTATTTTGTCATCAACGAAACTCTGTTAACTCAGTCCAATCTAGTTCAGTTGTAACACCCCATAAAAAAAATCATGCATGTGTTAGCTCCTAGTAGTATGCTTAAAGAGTTAAAGACTTGAAAATTTTTCTAAGTGTCAAAGGGTACTTAATCTCATTTTGAGTTTCCAATCTTTGGGTATTTTATTTTTGACCTTCCCAGCCCTCGTTTGTTGAGTTTTGTGTTGATTTATGATCGGGGTGTCGGGGGCACATCCCGAAAAAGTTTTGGAATTTTTGGACCGCGTTTAGACCTTGTTTGGTGTACCAAAATAGTGGACCAATGCGATTTTGGTGCATTACACCGCCATTGCATTGGTCAAATTTGTGCAAGAAATGCCAGGCAAAAGTACTGAGGCTTGGCATGATTAAGGCACATTGTGTTGGGTATCGCATCGATGCTTCGATGTGCCGCGTTGACTGCAGCGTCGATGCCCAGTTATTTCAGCTTTTAAAATCCATATTTTAAAGGGTAATTAGGTCTTTATCCTTTATCCTAATACTCCCAAACATGATATTTTTATCTCAAAATACCACTTTATTCATCTTTTAATCAAGGATCCATAAAGAACACCTTAGGGCTTCAAACTAAAATCATAGACAACTTAAGATTCCATTGTCGGTTTTAGAGTTTGAATTGAGAATTAGAATTCCTAGACCGAGGGCTTTGAGAAGCATATATTTAATTCCAGATTTGAGGTACTGGGGTTTATCCTAAAAATTACATGGGCTTGTAAACACTAGAACATAATTTAAAGGTTATCAAGCATGAATTTTAGAAAGGGGTTTCAAAATACATGATTTTATTATGCATTATGAATGTTTAATTGTATTGTTGATTTGGTTTTTAGGCCTTTCACCCTTAAATTGATTTACATGTACATGTATATGTATGAAAATTTAGATTGAAAATTGTTTGAGAGCACAACTGATGAGATCCCTCTCTTGTGATAACTTTAAGTTTATAATCTTAATGTGAAGGATTTAAAATGTATGATTTATGGCTTGAAAATAGTTTACTCAAATACCATAGTATTTTGAGCATGATTTAGAGATTTATGAGAGGGGGTTTCTTGATGTAAATATGTTTCATTAAAAAGAGAAAGATTTGCATGAAATTAAGAACTTTGACATGGCCACCTTATATATTGAAAGGTTGACAAAGAGAGTTGCATACATGTGTTTACATGAGTATTTAAAAGAAAGAGTTCTTTGAAAAGATTTGTTGATAGGGGGGTCCCAAACTTATGTTTTGAAAACAATGATTGTAATATGCTAGAAATGGCTAAAACATGTGACTTGCAAGTCAATGGTATGTCGATACCATAAGTATGTATGCCATAATAGAGTATGAATTCAGATTATGTTTTTAGAGTATGTTCTTAGAGAATGCATGTTTTGAAAGAGCTAAAAATGGGCTTAAAGAGGGTTAGGTGGTTACCCGAAGAAGACGAGTTCAAGTAAATCTTAGCCTAAAATCATATTTTCTGATGCGTGTAGATTTTTATTGTACGCTGGCGACTGCCCTGTGGCATAGTACAAACAGAGACTCCAACCCTTCCGGCACACTTGGTTTAGGGGCTTGGCTACCGAGTTAATAGCAGATTCATATAGCCCATGGAACTACTGAATTGTAGGGTATATCACCTAGTGCAGAAGTAAGACAAAGTATGTCACAGAGTTCAGATACATTTACAGATTCATTTAAATATGCTCATGTATTTTTTTCCCTTATGATTTATTTATGAATTGCTTTCAAACTGCTCTCATATATGTTAAATATAAGTTATTATTTTAGATTTGGTCTGTGTACCAGTACATCTGTATTGACCCCCTCCCCTACCTATCAGGTTCTGAGGCTCAATCTAGGGGTCCTGATAAGCAGTAGATTCTTCGGACAGCAGAATAGAGTTCAGTGGTGAGCCTTCTATAGTTTAGAAGGCCTAGTTACTTCAGTCATTTATCTTTATTATGTTTTGGTCAACTGGGGGGCTTGTCCCGGTCTTCAGAAAATTTTGTTTTGAGATGTACTAGAGATTTCACAGACTGAGTTAGATCTTATTCATATGTTTTGAATTACTAATTTCATTCTTATGTCTTGAAATTCAGATTGAATGAACATGATTCCATTTCATTATGTGTTTCCATATTATCTATATATATGAATAGTGTATGAGGTTGCAAGTTAGAAAGGCGTTCGGGCCTTCATGGTTCAGGATTCTCATCACGACTAGGGCCCTGGTTCAGGTCATAACATCAGTGAGTCATGTTCAGTGTCTATCCAGTTGGGAGTAAAAATAATCACCGAGTGAACCCAAGTATGGGAACTCACCTTCCAGTAGAGGGTGTGATTCTTAAAAGCAATTCTTGAGTTCCAGAACTACATTGCCAATGTAGCTTGAGACATTTACCTACCAGTAGAGGGTTAATGAGGTGGCTTACCTACCAGTAGAGGGTACCACCATTCTCATTCGAGTACCTGCCAGTGGAGGGTCACTCATAGCTTATCCTTACCAGTGGCACGGTATTGACACCCTTCTAATTAGGGCACAGATTGGACCCCAACTCAGTTATAATGCATTAATTGGGGCATGTCGTTTAGATGAATACTTCCCACAATTTCAATATCAAACTCAGTAAAAAAACTCAGATAGTTTGTCAGATTCAAAACTATCAAATACTGTTAACTCAGAATACTATGAAACTTAGCTAGTTCTATTAGAACCTAGACTGTCAGATACAGTCGCTCAATATCAGTTATACCAGTTATCAGTAACTCGTGTTATTAGTACTCAGACTCGGTAATTATGTTATCACGAACTCAGTTATAGTTATTATGTATTCATGCGTGTATTCTCACGTTCATGTTAGACAGTCAGTTAGTCTTGTTCATGCATGTGAACCCTTGCATTCAACCTACCTCACATTCATCCCAGTACATTCAATCGTACTAACACATTCGTGCTATGGTGCTTTATTCTATACCATAGGTTCAGATGCATGAGCTCCAGATCCTTAGTAGCCATCCAGTATTCAGCAGTCAAAGTTTTAGCAGTGAGTCCTCAATCTCCGAGGACATGATTATTATTTTATTATTTTAATATTCAATTTTTTTCAGCAGTTGGAGTTAGTTGGGGACATGTCCAATCAACTCCTTATTCAAACAGTTATAGGCTTTCCAGACTACCGTGTTTCAGATAATTTATTTTAGTTATTTTGGGTATTTCATACCCCATTCAGATGTTATGTTTTATTAGTTTTTTTACAATATTGAACCTTATGGACTATCAACCTTTATTTCTGTATTTATATACGTATATTATGTAGTGTACAGGTACAGATATCAGTCATGGGTTAGCTTGTGGTCCTTCGGGGTCATGATCATCGTGTAGCATTTCGGGTACCAGATTTGGGGTGTTACAGTGTGCATAATTGAATTAATATCATTATTGATTGCTTCTTTCTAGAAGGATGAGTCTAAATACGACATTGCTTATTTAAATTCTTTAGGCTCATTTTATAGGAGAAATGTTATAAAATCCAATTCAAAAAAAAGTTGACATTCTTTGACTACGCCTTGGATTCTCATCATTATGTATATTTTTTCTTGGTTCATCTTGAGGTCATTTAGTCCCCCTACTAGACTGCTCATGTCTAGTTTTATATGGATAAATATGTTCAAAGAACTCAACATTATCTGATTCAATTATGTCGTTTTCATTGATATTCGAATGTTCGGATTTGTAAACCAAAAACCTACATGCCTTACTACTTTTAGCATATCCAATGAACATGTAGTCCATAGTCCTAGGTCCTATCTTTACTCTTTTAAGCATAAGAACTTGGACCATCGCTAGACCCCCCCCATACTTTGAAATATTTCAAGTTGGATTTCCTTTCTTTCAATTTTTCATAGGGAATTAAAAGTGTCTTACTATGGGGCTCTATTGATTATTTGATAAGGTGTAATGATAGCTTCCCCCCATAAGTTTTGCGGTAAATTCTTTTCACAATCTCATTTGATTGAGGTGAATACAGGGTAGTAGTATGATGGATGACTCTATTCTCTACATATATCTCCACAAAAAGAGATTCATATTCTCTATCCCTATCACTTCTTATCATTTTTATCTTCTTCTCTAGCTAATTTTCAATTTCTATTTTATACTGCCTAACGCGTCTATTATTTCATCCTTACCACTTAGCTAATTTATATAATAATACATAGTTCAATCATCAATAAAAGTTATAAAATACTTTTTTTCACCACGAGATGGTATTGATTTCATATCACAAATGCCACTTGGTGCACAAGGCTACGAGTAGCCCCAAGCTAACCCTTTGAGCCTGATAAAGTTTGAACCTTAATTTAAGGTGAACAAATCAAACAATAGTACTGTATCATATCAAATTTAAACTAAAATAAACCAAAAACAAAGTCTAAATGATAAATTCTGAAAGTCTAGAAAATTAACTAATAGTCCGACAAGCCTCTACTGCTAAAAAACTAAAGATTCATTAGGATAGATACCCAACTAACTTGGAATAAATTGAAAATGATAAATCAAATACTACAAAGACTATAAATTGGTAGAAGTAGGTCCTCGAACCATGAGGACTCACCAACTGCAGGGATGTAGATGAGGTACTCAAAAATCACTATTGTTGCTGAGACTGAGCACCAGAACGTACATTATGAGATAATGTAGCACATAGACATATATGTGGATCAGTACTTTGAGGTGTACTGAGTATATGGAGGTGCGATTCATAATAAAACATCATTATACTTTATATAAACAATGCATGCTAAATGTAAATGACTCACATAAGTCTGAGAAATCTGAATACCATGTCATGAGTAGTAAACCATATAGGGTAAATCTTGTGAGTCATAACACTTAGTTCTGAAATCTGTATTCTGTTCTGATTCTCAAATCATATAAGCTAAGTGAAAAAAGGCTCATCTTTTATGTCTAAAAGCTAAAAGCTGTAATTCTATAACCAAAATCTTAAGTAAAATAATATATGAGTAAGTTTGTGAGCCTTTATACTTAATTTGTAAAATCTGCAAACACTTCATCTTAAGCTTTATGGAGGTTCTCTTAACCAACATAAACCAGGCGATCTACATGGAGTCTAATATCTCGTCATCCTAAGAAAGAAATCTCACATTGGGGAGAGGTGTCATACTCTTGCCAGAGAGTATAACCTAATCCAGGTAATCGATTACAAGCTAAATCTGTCATCCATATAGAAATGGGAATAATCTGAATCTATACCTACGTTGGTTACGTAGTTCTATGGAAGATAGGGCACGCTAATTCCACACTTCCCGCTTGGTGCTAAATACTACTCCCTCTTAAATCTATATGCTCAAACCATTGGAAATCCACTTTTTAAAAGCTAGCATAAGGGTTTATCTGAAACCAATTATGCACTTATCTAATTAAAATCTGTAAAATAAAATTGTTCTGAGCTCTGTAAACAATAGTAATCTGAAATGTGGATTCCAAATCTAAGCCAATGATCGAAAGATCAAAGCACTTTCTTAAAATTGAAAATATGCTAATCTCAGGGTGCTTAAAAGCACAAGTTCTTGAAATATCAATACTCAAACTAGGGTACAATAACCCATGCTTCAAATTCATGTAAATTCATAGTAAATTATTGTGCTTAATATGCTTTTTAAAAATCAATAATAATATCAAGATAGTAAAATGGAAAATCTTAATATCATGCTCAATTGAATTGAAAAGCTGTAAACAATATTTCAAGTCATGTTCATGGTATTCAAAGTCATAAAAGAGTATTCTTTAACTCAAGAAAAACATGGAATTTCATAAGTCAATCATATCATGCTCAAAATCATCAATAATATACTTTGGGCGTAAACCCCAACTTCAATTCATAACAAATTTGTTGAAAAACATAATTTTGGGCACAAGGACGAAAGGATTGTCCTTACTCAAACCCCACATACCTTGGATGATGAACTTCGATGAACAACTTGCTTTTGAGACTCTATTTGAGTTCTTGAATGTGGACTTGAGATTTGAAAAAGTAATGGTGGAAACTTGAGATTTCTTGAATCTTGGATTGAAAACCTAAGGTTTGTTGTTGAAAGAATTTGAGGAAAACAGTGACTATATTTTGGCTATAAAGGGATGAATCTCGTGTTATTGGGGCTAATAACTGGTGGGAAATTACCCAATTACCCCTTTTGGACACAGATTTGGAAGCTGAAAATTTCAGGTGCGTGCTATTGGGTGTGCATCACATGCTCTGGTCTGTCGGACTGGAGCATGCCCCACATGCTCTATCGCACGGTGGGGGTTTGGACTGGGGTATGCATTGCATGCTAATCGCATGGTGCTACTGGTTTGGGCATCCAAATATTCCTTAAACGGGGTCCAAAAATTTTGAAATTCACCCAAGATGTACTATTAACTTGCCCCATCATGAATCAATTTAAAAATCAACTATCGAAGATCGGGAAGGTTATAATTAAATTACTCGAAGTTTGAAGGATTTGAAAATAACTAAGTCCCTACACTTAGCTAAATTTTCTAAGTGTGAGACCTCTTTTGGCATGCTATAAAGGGCTTAGATGATAAGGATTTTTGGCGGGGTCTTATAGTCTAAGGGATTGAAATTTCTTTCAATGGGCTTATACGGATGCTTAGCATATTTTTATTCCACACACATTTGACACTTTGATTTATTGCACTCATAGTTTGGAAAAACTTCTAAGTTTATCAATTTTTGCAAATATTATAATTGACATGTCCTAATCGTTCATACCACAATTCATTAGAATAAAGCAAGTAAGAAGAAATAGAACTTTTATTGATCTCAATAGTCATTACATTCATCTTAAATCAGTGAGGTATCCTTTTCCTACATATATTTTCCCTTTGCTAATTACAACCTTATCAGAAATAAATACACATTTGAATCCATTTTGGGATAGAAGTGATATATAAATCAAGTTCTTTCTCAACTATGCTACATAAAGGACGTTGTTGAGAGTCAACACTTTGCCTAACGTTGTTTTCAGTAGATTTTTCCCGTTCCTTCAACCTTTGTTGTTGTGGAGTTAGCCAGATAAATCTTCTTCTTATCTTGAGCCAGAGCATATAAAGCAAACAACTATTTGTTGGCACGGATATGACGGGTGGCATCAGAATCTATCCACCAATCTTTAGGATTACCCACCAAGTTGCATTCTAAAAGCATGACACATAGATCATCTATTTTATTTTTGGATTCAGCCATGTTTGCTTGATGCTTCTTCTTGCCTTTCTAAGGGGCCGAACAATCTACGGACTTGTGGCCAGCCTTGCCACAATTAAAGAACTTCCCTTTAAATTTCTTTTTTGGTGGATTGCTTTGTTGTCCCGCGCTTTCTTATATTTCTTTGAGTTGTTAAGGTCATCCTCCACAATGTTAGATCCATTGATTGTAGAATTCCCTTTCAACCTCTTATCATCAGCTTTATTATATTTTTTAATACGTAACCTCACTACGAGGTCTTCAACTGACATCTCCTTCCTCTTATGCTTCAAGTAGTTTTTGAAGTCATTCCACAAAGGTGGCAACTTCTCTATTATAGTCACTACTTGGAAAGCTTCATTCATAATTGAACCTACAACAAAGGTCACGTGATTATCAATAACACATTTAACATGTTCAAATAAGGTATTTACTATATCTACACCTTCTGACAGGATATCATGGATAATTACTTGCAATTCTTGTACTTAAGAGATGATAGTTTTACTGTCAATCATCTTGTAGTCAACGAACTTTGCAATAAAGAACTTTTGAGTTCCTGCATCCTAAGTTACATACTTTCATTCTAAAGCATTCCACGACTCCGTCGAGGTATTCATACTACTATACACAATATATAGGTCATCTTGGAGGCCACTTAGGACATAATTCTTACATAAGAAATTTAAGTGTTTCCATGCCTCCATTTGGGAAATTTTGGAGCATCTTCAGAGATGACCCTTTGAAGATATAAAGTCATCAAACAGAAGAATATTTTTTGCTACCAGCATTTGAAATCTACACCCAAAACTTTTTGGGTTTCTCCGCAGGTGCCATTGCGGGCACAACACTTGTACGGCTTGTAGTAGCAACAGTAATTGCTGCTACACTTGTCATTCACTCATTTTCATGACTTTTAGCATTCAAGTTTGTCATGACCCAATCCGGGGACCTGGCCTCTACAAGAATCTCAAACCACGGAGGCTCGAGAACCCTCTCTAACTGGCAATCACAAGAATAATTCATATATTATATAAATGTGGAAAACAAAATAGAAACATGGTCATCTTCATATTTCAACTAACAATATGGAAATGGGCTCATAAAAATTCAAAACCATCTAATACAAGTCTGCAAAATCTCTACCAAACTGAAAACATTTGTCTGAAATCGGGACAAGTCCCCCGACCGAACCATGAACTAAAACCAAATGAAATCATCACATAAGAATAAAATGCCTTCCGAAATAAGAAAGGCTCACCAACTTTGAATATCTGACAATGATCTACTTCTTAAAGGGACCCCAAGACTGATCCTCAGATCCTAAAATATAGGGGGTCAACACAAAATGTACTTGTATGCAGAACAATCCAAAAACACAATATAGTTTTATACAACATAGGTGAGAGCATTTCATGAAAATATGTCGACATAAAATATTTGAAAACACATGGGCACAGCTTATGAGCTTTAAAACATTTCTTTTAATTTTGATCGAATTCATTTTGCATTTCTGAGCTAGATGGTACACCCATAAGTTCATACTTCCACGGGCTATATGGAATCCACTCTTGACTTGGCGGCCAAGCCCATAATCCAAGTTTGCCACCAAGATTGGAGTGTCAGTAAATGGGGGACACACAAGATCACAAAAAAGGGTGTCAAAATCCCTAATCAAATGAACATGTCTTGGTAGTGCTAAAGATCACAAACCAGGGATCCTAACCATAGTCGTAATTTGAGATGACATGAATCAAGGTGCACAAGATAACAAAGCAGGGTACCATTACCCCATGTCGGCAAATCATGGTTTCATCGTAGAGTTTTTCAACTTGTGCTTTGTTTAAGTAACCATCGAACCCTCTTTAAGCTCAGTTTTTAACCTCTTATTAAAAAACATGCATCATATTTACAAACCATTCTCTTATTATTCTATTAAGGGCATTTCACAACCGGTTATCATCATACCTTGACTTGCAAGCCATATCTCAACATCTCTATTGCCCTTTTCTTATTTCAAAAAAGTAATATTGACCACCCAAAGATTCTAAAAACCAATGATAGTTCATATTTCAAAACATATAGAAACAAAGCATTCTATCTTCAACATTTTATCTACAGTGGTCATTTCATTCATCAAATACATGCAAAACCTCAATTGGAAACATGGACACTTATAAATCAAGTAAAATACCCTCTCATTATCTCATAAAAATAGTGTAATTCGTACGAAATGGTAAACCTTCAAACTCGAAGTTTTAGCAATCTTTATAATCAACCTACAATATGTAAAAATAGTGAACTTCAAAACAAGAGAGGGTTTTACATAAATTATTCTCTCATTTATCTTCACAAACTTTATATCACATGAACTCATGAGCAACGTTTCAAACTTAGGGTATCACACCACAATTACTACTAGATTTTATAAAATATGGGATTTTCAATGCATGTTCTTCAATGATCTTGAAACCGATATATATATATATATATATATATATATATATATATACTTTTGAAACTTGTTTAAAATAGTAAATCCATGCCCATGAAACTTAGGATAGCCCCACATACCTTTTATTATGAATTAAATTTAAGATATCTTGAATCTAAGCCTTGGAAGTGAGAGTCTTGGGAGGAAACCCTATTTTTCTTGTTCTTGAGAGTGGAAAGGATTATAAGATGTTTAAAACTGATTAGGAGTGAATAATAACTCTTATGGAATAATTTAATTTGTGGGGAGGTTTTACGGATGAGGAAAAGACCGAAATACCCCTCTAGAGCTGAATAAAATTTTCTGAAATTTCCTTAGTTGATGACTTGGCTGATGGCTTATCAACTTGGTTGATAACCTATAAGCCTAGTCGTCAACTCCCTTTCATGTTCTGCTTAAGGTTGACACATAGTTAATGGGTTGTCAACTTGTTGATAACCTATCAGCCTAGTTGTTACCTTCTTTAGTATTTCTGCCTAAGGTTGATGACTTGGTTGATGGATCGCCAACTTGTTGATAACCTATCAGCCTAGTCGTCTCTTTGCTGATAGAAGGATATGCTGAGGTAAAATGGCCATAATTTCTCACTCTGATATCGAATTAAGCTGAAACCAGATGCATTGGAAAGACAACACAAAGAAATTTCATTTGATACATAGTAGGATACCTGAATCAATATATTCTAGGAGATAAACTCATCTAAAGTGAACGACCCTAGCTGGAGAATTCATCAAAACTCTATCGATAGAAAAGTCCTCAACTTATCTTTGAGTTAGGAGGGTATTATGACCTTGATAAATATACAAAGATATTCTCACATCATATATTTGATAATCCCACATATATCTAAATAGAATAATTGTGTTCAAGTCTGTACGCATAGGAACAATGATTTGAATTCTATCCAGAAAATGTGGGGTGTTACAATTTTGCTGTCTCAAAAAGCAAACCAACTTAGTATGTTAGAATACTAATTATAAAGTTTTACAAACTCTAAACACCAAATTTTTTTAGTTTGACATGAATTTTTTATGCCCTTATAATTGTTAGTCGAATAAACTTTAACTCGTGATGAAGTTTTTATATCTTCAAATCACTATTTTCAAAAAGAGTAGAAAGCAACAAGTTTTAATCTTCAGAAGCCAAACAATACAAATTATGAAAGTACTTTATTTATAATGATAAAAGAAATCACCAAACAAGCACAAAAAAAAAAAATTTCATTAAATTCCTTAAGATTGTTATTCCGGGTACAAAAATCTATATGTTTCAACCCAAACTTCAATACTAAGTTCAAGAACAACTTTCAAGAACTACAATAAAGTTACAACAACTTCAAATATAAGTCCAAATGAATTATCAAATGAACCATCAAAATGAAGAGTTTATCAACATTAAGAAAGAAGATGAAGCAGAAAATTATAGAATCAAGTACACCGAATACACGGTGCGTCCTTAAGGAATTTATTCCCTTCAAGTAACCGAGGTTATGAAATCTTTCCTCCCAGAATAAAATGGTTCTCTTTCTAAAAATAGCGGTAACTCAAATTTCAAAAACTTTGAACACACTCGATGATTTGATGATCACACGAGAGGTTTTTAGAAGAAGAAGAAGAAGAAGAAGAAGAAAATTGTTTTTCTAATGAAAATCTTTACTTGAGGAAAAATTCAGGTATTTATAGTCATCAAGGTGTTGATTCGTGAAGAGAAGAAATGGTTCAGAAAGGTGCACCCCTTCCTAAAAGTGCAACTTTTTAGAAAAGGTGCAACTCTTCAAAAAAAGTCACAGCCCATTAGAAAGGTCATAATCATTCAATCCAAAAAGGTGTCTATTCAAATTGCATCATTTCTCTTGGTGCCTTTTCGAAAAAAACACCTATTCATTTTCCATTCACACCTCTAAAAAACCAATAGAAGCCAATGACCAACCGTTTTGGTGAAGTACACAGGAAGTCTTTTTCGGCATAGCATGAAGTGAGGATGGACAAGAACATCAGTATAGAGATTACTGAATAAAATAGTGCTAGTGCATCCATCATAAGGAAAAGAATGAATGTTTTCTCTTTTTGAAAAATAGGGGTACTTGTATCATTGTTGTTCCCTCATGCTACAGTAAAGATTGCTGCAAACATTATTGTTGTAATTAGTTTAGCAACAAACACGCAAAATGATGTAGTTTCTTTCATCCACTTCTCTCTCTCTTTGACCGATTCCTTGTGTTCCTTGGTGAATAGCTTTCCAGGTATTTGACCCCTTGAGTCTCTCATCTCCTTGTATGAGGCTTGAACAATTGTCTCTATCTTATGTTGGACATGCAAAAGTAGTAATATCTTATGAAATATCAAAAGAGGTTGCACTTGAAGCAAAGCAACATTTCACTGGACATGGAAATTACCTTAAGCCATAGTAACACCTATTGCGTCTGAAGTGTTGTACCTGAAACAATACCAAGTTGGCTTGTAGGAGCCAACTTTGCAGCCAAGTGTAAAATGCTCTCATAATTTGTGCCTTTTTAAGCTGTAATTATATCTTTGTGTGATCCTATGTTGTAGATTAGTTTATAGATCTTTTCTTGGCTGTGAATGATAGCACTATAAAAGATGCTCAACTTTCCTTATCAACCTTTGAGATGGGATTTGGATAAGACCGAATAAGCACTACTATATATATGAACTCAAAATTTCACTGCTATAAACAGTGACCAAGAAGGATTTCTAAATAAATTCCCAATTTGTGAATTATTCAGCAAGAGAACTTTTTTCCATGAATGTTTTACCAATTCAAGTGCTTGTAAGTGCACTAATTTTCTCTCCAGAACTTTCCTAACTCCTAGTGTTGAAAAACTTAGGATTAGGTAATTAGTTTCATAGGTACAGAGAATAATAATCAAGAACTTAAAACTACAAAATATGTGCCATACCTAATGTTTCCAATAGATGATGAACTTCACTTGTGATGAACAGTTAAACTACAATTCTAAAATATTTATGATCAGTTGTTGTAGAAATGCTATTGCAGTGAAGATAAATGTCTCAATTGGAACAAATATACTACATACCATTGGTCTTATATTTTTCTTGTGAACCGCTAGACATGTTACTTGATCTATTCTGCAAATGAACAGAGACATCTATAGGAAGTGATGTGTAAGACCCCGCAAAATCCTAGTTATTTTAGTCCTTTATAGCATGCCAAAAGAGGTCTCGAATTTAGAAAAATTTCAGCTAAGTATTGACACTTAGTCTCATTTTTTGCCATGATATTTCAATGATCTTATTTTTTATCCTTGCAGTCATAAAATATCAATTTTTAAGGTGATTCATGATCATGGATGTCAATAGATGTCCTCATACAAGTTTTTGATTTTCGAACATTGTTAAAAGCTTAATTGGATGTCCAAAATAGTGAGTCAACGTGATCTCAAAGCAATGCATCGCCTATCATGTAGATAATATCGTCAGACTTTAGTGCAATTTCCAGTGAGCCAACAAAAACATGATGCATTGTGTTGGCCATCGCATCGACACTATCAACGCGGTCCATCGGCACCATCGACGCGGTACGTCGGCCTGCACGTCACTGGACGTATTTTTGTGTAATTAAGTCCACATCTAGAGGGGTATTGAAGTAAATTTCAACACTTTTATTCAGCCCTAAAACATGAAATTAAGCTACCCAAAAGGTAAAATTCATTCTTATTTTCAAAATTTTCTCTAGAACAAACCCTAGTCCATCAATTCAAGATCAAGTTCCAAGCAATTCCCTACAATCTTCAAGAAATTAACAATCAAGCTATGTTATGTGTTCATCCTTGTGCTTCCTTCCACCCTTGGAGTTCAAGAACCCTTTTTAAAACTACAAGTTTAATGATTTCATGATTTACATGTATGAATTGGATTGTGTTCCTGTATGTATTATTGTATGATTTTTAAATCATGATTCATTACAAGTTTCAAGTGAATTAATTAGCATGTACGTAGAATTATGTGATCCTCATATTAAACCCTTGAATTTGCAAGTTGAATGTTGTAGCCATGATGTTTATATATTGATGAATCCCATGTGCATTAATTATGCTCCCTAAGTATTTTATAGAGTACATATGCAAATTGAATAGTGAAATTATGACATGTTATCATATAGACCCATTTATGTACAAGTTCATGCCTCTCAAGTGTTTGACAAAATGTCTAAATGAATGCATGGTGGATAAGTAACTAATGTAATGTCTTCAAGATTTTTCCATGTTTTACTATTGATACTATTGAGTCCTGGGGTATTCAATACTTGACAATCTAGCTGTTTACCTAGAATTATAGTAGCTACAGAATAGTATCAATAATGTTACGAAAAATAGTACTCGATCAGTTACAAAACTTAGTAACTAAATCCAGTTCAGTCAGTTAACATGATCAGTAATAGTTTAGTTAAGTCTAGCACAGTCTAGTGATTAGTTTAGTATCTATTCAATTAGGAGTAGGATTCATCATTGAGTGAACCTAACGATAGGGGCTCACCTTCCAGTTTGAGGTGTGATCCTTAGTAGTAGTCCTTGCATTCCAGAACTACGTAGGTAGTGTAGGTTGAGATGTAAACCTACCAGTTGAGGGTTAATAAAGTGCTTACCTTCCAGATGAGGGTAATACCTATCTCATTAAGGCACCTTCCAGATAAGGGTGACTCTTTAGCCTGTTAGCACCCGTGGCACGGTATTAGCACCCTTCCAACTGGGTTACAGGTTAGTCCCCAATCATCTTAACATGGGGCATGTCCATTAGATGAAACCTCCCACAGTTTTAATTTCAGACTCAATATAGAACTCAGTTCGGTTCTACATAATCAGGATTGTCAAAAATAGTCACCCAATTATCAGTAATTCAGTTATCAGTAATCTCATATATCAGTTGCTTACTTATCAGAACTCAGTATTTAGTTTCTGTATGATCTTAGATACAATATATATATATATATATATATATATATAGATGCACAGTATTGCATAATTATTATTTGCATCAGTTTTAGATATCCATGTTCTCTTATTCAATTATGTTCATATCATTTAGTCAGTTACTAAGCATGCATATAAGCCCATGTATTTCATCCTCACCTCATCTAGCATACCAATATATTTCACATACTGATGCATACTCTTTCTTTGTTCTATGATGTCTCATATCATTGGTCCAGATGCTCAAGTTCTAGACCGTACTTAGCAGCTCAAGCTATCAGCAATAGTTATAGTAGTGATTCCTCATCTAGCAAGGATATTATTTTCTTTCAGCAGTTTAATATTTCAGTTTGCTTAGTAGTCGGATTTAGTTTGGGACTTGTCCCATCAACTCTATATTCAGACAGTTAGAGGCTTTCAGACTAGCACAGTCAGTATTTCATTTGTTATTTACAGTATACTCAGATACTATTTTAGTATTTTGAGAACCTTATGGCATTTTAGTTATACTTTTTCATATGTTATCAGTGTTATTATTCAGTGCTCACAGCAAGTATGAATCATGGCTTAGCTTGTGGTTCTTTGGGATTGTAAGCATCGTGTGACGTCTAGGGTGTTGACTCGGGGAATTACATGATGTTGTTTTAGCATTTTAACATTATAATTTTTTAATATATTATTCTTTATTCTCTTCTGGTCACTGTAAAAATACCTACGGGATTAAGCTAATTACATTGAGTTGGTTTCTGTAACACCCCAATTTTCTGAACCGAAATGCTACATGGTGCTCATGACCCCGAAGGACCACAAGCTAACCCATGAATGATATTTGTACATGTATACTACATAATATGCGTAACAAAATATGGAAAAATGAACAAAAAGGTTGTAAGGTTCAATCTTGAACAATAAACGTCTGAATAAGGTGGTGTCACAGTACCAAAACAAAACTGATAATACTAAAGTCTGAATTAGAAAACTATGTAATCGTTCAAAAGCCTCTAAACTGTCTGAATAAGGAGTTGAAGGAATATGTCTCCAACTAACTCCCTAAACTAAAAATAAACTGAAATGATAAATGAAGTAATAATCATATCGTCCTCGATGGATGAGGACTCACTGCTACTGAACTACTACTGCTGATCTGGAACCTATGCCTCTGAACCAATGGTGTAACATAAAAAGAAAACACCATAGCGCGAATGCGTCAGTACAACTAAAGTACTGAGTATACGTGGGGATAGGGTAAATGCATGGGGTTTATATGCATGAACATGCTGACTAATATGAACATGAGAATACATACATACATACATAACTGCTACTGAACTCGTGGAGATACTGACTACTGAGTTTGAATTCTAACAACATAAGTTTACTAATACTGAGAGACTAATAACTTGCATGACTGTATCTAACATGACTAATTCTAGTGGAACTATCTGAGTTCCATACTGCATCTAAATATCTGAGTCTAAGATCAGTCCTATCTAATGGGTGATCTCTGATTACGCTAATAAATAAGAATGGATTAACTTAGT
>NC_061112.1:108758886-108829822 GCF_002878395.1 Capsicum annuum | reverse complement strand
CCTTAGGGACACGGGGGTTGAGTGCAGAAAAATTGGGAAAGCACCGTACTTAGCAGGCGATGCCTACCCTAGTCCACCGATATAGACCAGACGGTGCCTGCCTTATAGCACTGCTATAGGCCAGGCGACGCCTGCAGATCGCCTGAGGCTACTATTTTGAAATCCAAACAAGCCCTAAACGGATTTCAAAAATTCCAAAACTTACCCGAGATGTACTACAACCTTGCCCTATCACAACGCAACTTGTAAATCGAAAAATGAATATCGGTAAGGTCGTCAAATAAATCCCCGAAGTTTGGAGGTCTAAAATGAGACTAAGTGTTGAACACTTATGAAAATTTCTAAGTCTTGAGGCTTGTAAATCCAAAAGAGCTGAATTCGGAAGCAATTTTTTTGTGGGGTATTACAGTTTCTTTCTTTAGTGGTGGTGGAACTTACAAAACATGTTACATTTATTCAGTTAGTGTCTTATTTAATTGCATATCACACACTAAAATTATTGGCCATTATGAAATATGGACATTGTGTTTCTCTTGTTATTCGTGTTATTCACTTAAGTGGCTGCTAATATACTCCATAATGGTTACCCTAAATGCCCTTAATTCTTATTTGCTTTAAGGACATTATAGGCACTAATATTACGTGAATGTGATTTTGTATTTAGGCTATTTGATTGTTGATTATGGTGACTGAATTTGGCCACTATTTTCCTTGAAGTTCATGTAACCACCACTCTTTATTCATCCATTACCCTACTATTTATGTATTGTAACTCTTGTAATATTTGTAACTTCTATTCTATTTATTTTCTATTTATTCTTCTTATTTATTGCATTGAATATTACTTCATCTATAAATAGAGGTCATCTTGTATGGTTTTTAGACACACATAAGATAATATAGAGTTCCCAAAAGATAGTAAAAAGAGAGTTCATTAACTGAAGGAAGGTGTTTTTTTTTTGTGGAGCTTTGAGCTCAACTCTTGTTCAGAGTTGTTGATTTGTTCTTTGTGAGAAGGCGGTTGTATCCTGAGGGGACAAGTCAAGAAGATTACTGTTGGACCAGTGAAACAATTTGTTGTAATGACTTGAATCTCCTTAAAAAGAGTGAGATACCCGCGTCTCAGCCAAAGAAGAAGAAGATAGTCTTTTATTTTCTTCACTTGTAATTTTCAGTTGTAATTTTTATTGTAATTTCACCAATAATTTTAACGAGATTCAATGGAAACAACTGAAAAACCCATGGATGTCAAGATGGGAGATCTCAACAAGTCATTCTAGTTCAATGGTACTCACTTCAAGAGGTGGAAGGGTAAAGTGTTTTTCTACTTATGTTTTGTCAATGTTTCTTATGTGTTAACTAAGAAGAACCAAAACAAAGTCAATAACTATTCCATGACCGATGATGAACTTATCTCTCTTCAAGAGAAAGTTGAAAGTATGATGGTGACTCCTACAAGTATTAGTATATTCTTCTTAATTATTTATTTGATGAAATTTTATGATAATTATGATAGAACTTACTCTAGTGCAAAGAAAATTTAGAAATCCTTGCAGAGTAAGTATGACACAAAGGAGGCAGGAGATAAAAACTAAAAAAATTGCTGCTAGCAAATTTTTTTCATTTCCAAATAGTGGACAACAAATCAATGGTATACCAAGATCAGGACTTCATAATAATTGTTGAGAGCTCAGGTCTGAAGAATTCAAAATTAGAGATGACCTTATTGTTTGTTGAATAATTGATAATATTGCACCTTCGTGGAAGGAATTTCAAAAAACTATACGCCATAAGAAAAAAAAAACTTCCCTTGAGACTTTGATAATGAGAATCTGCATGAAAGAAGAGGCAAGGATCCAAGATGTATGTAATTGTAATACCCCATAAAAGTCGAAGTCAAATTAAGTTTCTTAAAGCTTTTCAAAAGCTCCAACATTTAGAAAATTTAGCAAAGTGTTTAAGACTTAGTCTCATTTTACGCCTCTGAACTTCGGGAATTTATTTGAAAACCTTTATGACCTTCATTTTTTAATTTTTAAGTTGAATTACGATAGGGAAAATTAATAGTACATATTGGGTGAGTTTTGGAATTTTTGGAACCTGTTTAGGGCATGTTTGGATTTCAAAACAGTAGCACCTTGCGATTAGTGTGCGACGCACACTCTAGTACACCCCAGGGGGGTGAAGTAGATCATACAATTCTCGCTCTATCCCGGTGCATTAGACTATGTGACGCACATTCCATTCCACCCCTGGGGTGCGATAGAGCATGCGACGCACACTCTATTCTGGTGCACTGGAGCATGTGATGTACACTCCCAAAATTTTCAGCATTCCAGCTTTGTATTTTAAAGGGAAAGAGCATCAATTTCTCACCCCTATATAAGCCTATAACACAGGATTTAGCCTTTATTTCACCAAAATATAGTTGTTTCTCTCAAAATCCCTCAAGAACAAGCTTAGGGTTTTCAATTGAGGATCCAAATTCAAAACTCAAATTCAAGAATATCTCCGTCAATCTTTTTAGAATCAAGAACTAAGGTATGCATAGTATTCATTCATGGATTCCTTTCATCCATGAAGATCAAGAATCTTCTTTTAAATTATAAATTGCAATGTTTATGTTTTGGATTGATTAAAATCATGATAATATTGTTGTATGATTCCCAAGTTGGAATCTTTATGTGTTTTCATTAAACTACATTAGTGAGTTTGAGTCCATGAATTTAGTTGTTTATAATATGTAAACTTGATGATTATGTCTATGCCCTAAGCCATGCATCCTAGGTGTTTGATAAAATGCCTAAGAGAATAGAAATTATGCATTATACCTTAATTGTGACCCAAGTGATAAATGCATGCTTTACCCTATGACCAAGAATGACTTCTATGATATTATGTGCATTATGAATGTTTGATGGAATTTTCATGAGATTAGGTTGATGAAAGTATGACGTATTTATATGCCCTTTCCATTCATGAATAATATTATGATAACCATGTGCTTTATGAAATCCCCAACTATTGTTGTATGAATTATTTATGTTGGTCATGTATTCAAGAAGTGTCATGTCTTTGTTAGTTTCATTCTATCGAGTCCCGGGGGTACTTGTACCTAAATAATATAGTTATGTGCCTAGATCCAGTGTCATGTTTTCAAGATACTCTCAGTCAAGCCATGCTCCATAGAACTCAGTCAGTCGGGTGACTCAGGAAACCTCAATAAACTCAGTAATCTCAGAAATTGTAGAAAGCTCAGTAATTCAGTAATCTCAGTAGTAATCAATCAGTATTTTGATACTCAGCGAACTCGATTTAGTTCAGCTAAATAGTACGATCAGTAACAGTTTAGTCAAGCCTAGTATGAACTAGAAAATCAGCTCAGTGTCTTTCAGTTGGGAGTAGGATTCAGCACCGAACGTGCCTAGGGATGGGGGCCCACCTATTAGTTAGGACTGGGTCCCTAGAAGCAACCCCTATGCTCCAGAACTACGTAGCCAGCATAGGCATAAGATGTGACCCATTAAATAGGACTGGCATATTCAGAGATCACCCGCTAGATAGGACTGATCTCAGAGGTCACCCATTAGTTAGGGCTAACTCCACAATAGTTATCTTTACCCGTATCATGGTTCTAACACCCTTCCAACTGGGGTTACAGGTTAAACCACAATTATTTTAGTATGGATTATGTCGAATAGATGATTACCTCCCATAGTCTCAGCTTTAGATTTAGTCTCAGTAATACTACTCAGCTCAGTTATATAGATTTAGGACTGTTAGATACAATCAACTTAGTACAGTACGAAACTCAGCTAGTCCATCAGAACCTAGACTGTCAGTGTAATACCCCGTAAAATCCTAAGTCTAAAATTCAGCTCGTTAGGCTTCACAATCTCCAAGACTTAGAAAAAATTTTCTAATTGTTCAACACTTAGGCTCATTTTAGACCTCCAAACTTTGGGAATTTATTTGATGACCTTCCTGACCTCCGTTTTTAGATTTTCGGGTTGCTTTGTGATAGGGAAAGGTCGTAGTACATCTCGGGTGAGTTTTGGAATTTTCAGAGTAGCGTAAGGGCACGTTTGGTGTGCCAAACCAGTAGCAAAAGGTGTTTATCCTGTGATGCCCAGCTTTCAGCACTACTGTAGCAAAGGCGCTGCCCTGGTTACAGCACCGCTGTAGCTAGAGGCCGCCCAGGGTTCTCCCATGGGCTAGGCAAGGTACCACCCAGGCTATAGCCTTGGGCCAATTTTCAGCAATCCAGTCCGTATTTCCAAGGGCAAAATTGTAACCTTCCAACCCTTATATATACCCTTTAACACGAGGTTCCTCATATCTTCACCCAAATATTAATAGTTTCTCTCAAAAACTCTCAAGAATACAAGCTAGGGTTTTCATAAAAGATCCAATTTCAAGAAAATATCTCCATCAATCATTAAGAATCTTTCGTCTAATGTATGCGTAGTGTTCATCCACGGATTTCTTTCATCCGTGGAGTTCAAGAACCCTCTTTTAAATTATGAATCATGAAGTTATGTTGTGGTTTGATTATGTTTGTGTGATTGATTGTTATACAACTCCCAAGTTAGAATCTTTATGTGATTTTATGAAACTAGGATGACATGTAAATTGAAATATATGAATTTTGGGTGGTTTGAATCATTAATGAGATGAATATGCCTATGCCATAAAGTGTGCATGTAATGTGTTTGATAAAATGACTAGAATGATAGAAATCATGTATTATGGCTAAGGGATGAACTATATGATAAATTCATGCTAGTCTATTATGTTCAAATGGCTCACATAATGTTGTTGTGCAATATATGTGTTAATGGAATGTACATGATGATTGGAGAATGGATTCATAGTGTGTCTATATGCACTCCATGTTATGTACAAGATCATGATTATGAAGTACCACATGAGTTATCTCCCAATTATTACAATATGAACTAAGTGTTACATGCTTGCCATTCCCTTATGTTTAAATGGTTTCCATTCTATCATTATGAAAAATATATGTTGTCGGAATGCCCATGATAGTAGAGCATGAGGTTTATGACTTAATTTCAAGAATTTCCATTCATGTTAGATATTATAATGATCATGTACTTCATGAAATCCCTCACTCATGTATTATGGATTATTATTGGTGGTCATGTATTCAAGAAAGTCATGAGTCCTGGGGGTACTTGTACTCAAAAAATATAGTTGTATGCCTAGAGCCATGTCATGTTATCACGATACTCTCAGTCAAGCCATGATATATAGAATTAAGTCAGTCATGTGACTCAGGAAAGCTCAAAAATCGTAGTTAATCTCAGTTAAATTTAGTAATCTCAGTACTCAATGACTTCAATAATATCTGTAATTTAGTACTCTCAGAAATCCCATGAACTCAGTACTCAGTAAGATCAGTAATCTCATGAACTCAGTCAGTTATCAGATATCAGTAACATTTTATCAGTCAGCAGAATTTAGTAAGATCAGTCCATGTACAGTTCAATTAATCACGTTCAGAGTCCATTCAGATGGGAGTAAAAATTAGCAACGAGTAAACCCAAGGATGGGGACACACATGTCAGTTGAGGGTGTGATTCTTAGCAGTCATCCTTCCGTTCCAAAACTATGTAGCTAGCATAGGCTGAGACATCAACACTGTCAGATGAGGGTTTATGATGTGGATAAGAACTATCAGATGAGGGCCCCACCATTCTCTTTTGGAGACACTATCAGATGAGGGTTACCCACAGCTTGTCTTTACCAGTGGCGCGGTATTGAAACTCTTCTAGTCAGGGAAGAAATTGGACCCCAGCTCAGCTATAATATCATATATGGGGTATGTCAGTTAGATGACTACTTCCCACAGTCTCATTTTTAGTCTCAGTCTCAATAAAAGAACTCAAATATTTCTTTAGATTTTAGGACTGTCAGATACAGTCAACTCAGAAATAGTACGGAGCTCATCTAGTTCCACTAGATTTGGGACTGTCAAATAAAGTCACTTATGTTATCAGTCATATCAGTTATCCAAACTTATGTTATCAGTATTCAGCTTCAGGACTGTCAGATACAGTCAATCAGACCAGTTCTTCATAATCAAAACTGTCAGACATAGTTATTCATGTATCAATAACATAGTATCAGTCCCTCAGTATTCCATAATACAGTACCAGTTCCTCACTCATCAGTAAATCAGATGTCAATATCAGTAAACTCAGTAGTCATAACTAAGTATTCAGTCCTACATGATATCAGTTATAATTATGTATGCATGCATGTACTCTTATGTTCATGTTAGTAAATTCGTTATTATTGTTCATGCATATGAACCCCATGCATTTAGCCTACCTCACTTGCATGCTCAGTATATTCAAACATACTGATGCATTTGCGCTATGGTGTTTTTTGTATTTTACACCATAGGTTAAAAAACACGAGCCCCTGATCAGTAGTAGCATTTTAGTATTCAGAGTGGTAGTGAGTCCTCTTCATTCGAGGACGATATGATGATTACTTTATTTTTTTTGTACTTATTTATTTTAGTAGATGGATCTAGTTGGGGACATGTCCCATCAACTCCTTATTCAGATTGTCAGTTTTAGAGGCCTTTGGTCTACAGTATGTTCAAGCAGTATTTTAGTTGTTTGGGGTATTTCATACCCCACTCAGATGTTATGTTTTTATCAGATTTGAACCTTATGGTCTTTCAGTCTTTATTTCCACATTCATATTCATATATTATGCAGTGTACAGGTACAAATATCATTTATGGGTTAGCTTGTGGTCCTTCAGGGTCATGAGCATCATGTGACATTCTGGTTCAGAAAATCAGGGCATTACAGTCTGATAAAGTCGCTTAGTATCAGTTATATTAGCTATCAGTAACTCATGTTATTAGTATTTAGTTTTAGGACTGTCAGATACAGTCAATCAAACCAGTTCTTTATAATCAAAACTGTCAGAAATAGTCATTCCTTTATCAGTAAGATAACATCAGTCCCTCAGTATTCAATATACTCAGTTACTCAATACTTCAGTATTAGTAAATTCAGATATCAATAAATCCATGTATTAGTAGACTCAATAGTCAGAACTCAGTACTCAAAACTATCATGAATTCAGTTAAAGTTACGTATTTATGCATGTGTTCTCACATTCATGCTATACAGTCAGTTAGAATTGTTCATGCATATGAACCTTTTGTATTTAGCCTACCTCACTTTTATACCAGTATATTCAATCATACTGATGCATTCGCGCTATGGTGTTTTATTACCATAGATTTAGAAGCACGAGCTCCAAATATTCAGTAGCATTCCAACTTTCAGTAGTTTGATTCAGTAGTGAGTCCTCATCCTTCAAGGATGTTTTTATTTGATTATTTTATTTTCTTTCAGTAGTTAGATATTGTAGTATATGGAGTTAGTTGGGGACATGTCCCATCAACTCCTTATTCAATCAGTTATATGCTTTCAGACTAGATGCTTTCAAACAGTTATTTCAGTTTTGGGTACTTCTACACCCTATTTAAACATTGTTTTATTAGCTATTATGTTCCAGTATGTTTCAATATTGAACCTTATGGCCTTTCAGTTCATGTTTCCATATTTCAGATATTATTACTACTATTATGCAGTGCTCGGGTACAGATATCAATCATGGGTTAGCTTGTAGTCCTTTGGGGTCATAAGCACCATGTAACATTTCAAGTGCCAGATTTGGGGTGTTATAAACGTGGTATTAGAGCCTAAGGTTCAACAGTATCCTAGGAAAACTGAAAAGGCACATCTCGTAGAGTCTTGTGCATGGGTGTGTTGTGCACCATATTTATATACAGGAGGCTATGAGATGTTTTAGTAATAGGCCAGTAAGCATAAGCCTTAGTTACCGTATCAGTTTAGTAATTAATATTCTGTAAAAGACTCATATAGTCCTATAGGACCATGGTTATCTGTTATCAGTTACTTATCCATTAGAATTAAGTACTTTAGTATCAGTATCTGCCTTAGTTACTAGTATTCAGTCCTTGTATGAGTCTCAATTACAGACAGTTACAGTCTCTACTATAGTCCTAGATATGGTGTCAACCTCAGCCTCAGCTCAGAAATCAGATCAGTACCATAGTCCGATTTCAGGTTTGCTTGACCATAGCGTGTAGTTATCAGTTATGCATGTCATCAGTGTTTCAGTACCTCAGCTTACGGAATGTTTTCGAATCATGTTATTCGCCTTATCTAGCATTCTTAGATAATACAATATTTCACAAATTCATGCTTAGCTATCTCATATTACTTAGTCAGTCTCTTTTTATGTTTATAGAAACTCCATATTCTTAGTCTAACTATTCATACTAAGTACCGTTAAGTCCTACATACCCAGTACTCAACCATTAATCGATCAGCAGATAAGATAAGTTAGTCAGTAGGCAATTAGTTTAAATAGTTAGTACTTCAATCTAGCAGTCAGATAGATAAGTTCGTATAGTTTGGTTTCCTATCTTTCCATCTATTTGCACTAGTCAAAATCTCATGAAATAATATAACCATTCTAAGATGAACCAATCAGGTAGATACAAGATCAGCTCAGTTCATGTATCATGCCTCAGTTTTAGATCTCAGATAATCATTCATGATTCAGTTCCTAGATGCCTTGTGCATCCCCTCAGTTTTCCTCAGTAGCTCATCCAAGTTTGTATTCTTTGAGGGACCTAGTGTCCCAAGGGGGAGATACGATATAATCCCCCAAACTTTCATAATGCAAGCATCCTGTTCTCTCTTCACGTAATAAATCCAGGTTGGAGTAGAGGTACCCATAAGTTGACTCTCAAGCTCCAACCTCAATCGTACGCCATGTATACAAGACTCAGTTCAGTTCATGAAATTTAGTTCATGCATCACGTTTCAGTCTCAGTCACATTTTTATGTTTCCGCTTAAGCATATCTAGTAATTAATCCTAGGCTCATCAATATTTTCAGTTTAAGGTAATAATTTTTCTTGAACTTACTCAATTCCATGTCACAGAATTCTATTACAAACTTGGTACTAAGTACCATTGCGTATTCAGTCATGCATTCATGTATCATTTCAGTCATATAATCATGCATCAGATATGTATGAATTCAACTTATCAGTCATGCATGAGATATGCATTCTCATTATAATAAACTCAGTTCATCAGAACACTCTGTCATGCAATCATGGATCAGTTAATCATGCATTAGATATGCATGTTCAGTGTGAGATATGTATATATATTTAGCTTATCAGTCATGTGAATCATGAAATCATACTTTAGTAGTGTGTGTCTTGTACGTACTTTAGTTTATCGTCTCTCCCTTTTCAGTCAATCTCATTCGAGGACGAATGTTCCCAAGGGGGAGATATTGTAAGGCCCCATAAAAGTCTAAGTCAAATTATGTTCCTTAAAGCTCTTCAACAGGTCCAACACTTAGAAAATTTAGCAAAGTATTAAAGACTTAGTTTCATTTTAAGCCTCTGAACTTCGGAGATTTATTTAACAACCTTCTCGACCTCTGATTTTTCAATTTTCAAGTTGTGTTATGATGGGCCAAGTCAATAGTACATATTGGGTGATTTTTGGAATTTTAGGAACCTGTTTAGGGCATGTTTGAATTTTAGAATAGTAGCACCTTGCGATTAGCGTATGGCGCACGCTGCAGTTCACCCCTGAGGGGTGCAGTAGAGCATGCAAGGCATGCTCCATCCCGACGCACTAGATCATGAGATGCATGCTCCAGTTCACCCCTGGGGGTGCGATAGAGCATACGATGCACGCTCCATTTAGGTGTACTGGAGCATGCGATGCACGCTCCATAGCATGCTCCCAAATTTTTCAGCATTCCAGCTCCGTATTTTAAAGGGCAAGAGGGTCAATTTCCAGCCCTTATTTCACCAAAATATTATTGTTTATCTTAAAATCCCTTAAGAACAAACTTAGGGTTTTCAATTGAGGATCCAAATTCAAGACTCAAATTCAAGAATTTCTTCGTCAATCTTTTTAGAATAAAGAACTAAGGTATGCATAGTGTTCATTCATAGATTCCTTTTATCCATGAAGCTCAAGAATCTTCTTTTAAACTATAAATTGCAATGTTTATGTTGTGGGTTGATTGAAATCATGATAATATTGTTGTATGATTCCCAAGTTGGAATCCTTATGTGTTTTTCATGAAACTACGTTAGTAAGTGAGTTTGAATCCATGAATTTAGTTGTTTATAATGTGTCAACTTGATGATTATGCCTATGCCCTAATTCATGAATCCTAGGTGTTTGATAAAATGCCTAAGAGAATAGAAATTATGCATTATACCTTAATTATGACCCAAGTGATTAATGCATGTTTTACCCTATGACCAAGAATGGCTTCCATGATATTGTTTGCATTATGAATGTTTGATGGAATGTTCATGAGATTAGGTTGATGAAAGTATGATGTATTTATATGCCCTTTCCATTCATGAATAATATTATGATAACCATATGCTTCATGAAATCCCCAACTATTGTAATATGAATTGTTGATATTGGTCATGTATTCAAGAAGTGTCATGTCTTTGTTAGTTTCCTTGTATCGAGTCCTGGGGTACTTATAATCAAAAAATACAGTTGTATGCCTAGAGCCAGTGTTATGTTTTCAAGATACTCTCAGTCAAACCATGCTCCATAGAACTCAGTCAGTCAGGTAACTCAGGAAAACTCAGTAAACTCAGTAATCTAAGAAATCTCAGAAAGCTCAGTAATTTAGTAATCTCAATAGTAATCAATCAGTATTCCGCCAGTCAACAGACTCAGTTCAGTTCAGCTAAATAGTACGGTCAGTAATAGTTCAGTCAAGCCTAGTATGAACTAGGAAATTAGTTTAGTTTCAGTTGGGAGTAGGATTTAGAACCGAGCGATCCTAGGGATTGGGGCATACCCATTAGTTAGGATTGGGTCCCTAGAAGCAACCCCTAATCTCTAAAACTACGTAGCCATAATAGGCATGATATGTCACCCGTTAGATAGGACTGGCATACTCAGAGATCACCCGCTAGATAGGAATGATCTGAGGGTTCACCTATTAGTTAGGACTGACTCCACAGCAGTTGTATTTACCTATGGTGCGGTACTGACTCCCTTCCAACTGGGTTATAGGTTGGACCCCAATTATCTTAGTGTGATGCATGTCGGTTAGATGATTACCTCCCATAGTCTAAGTTTCAGATTCAATCTCAGTAATAGAACTCAGCTAAGTTATATAGATTTAGGACTGTTAGATACAGTCAACTTAGTACTGTACAAAACTCAGATAGTTTTATCAGAACCTAGATTGTCAGATAGAGTCACTCAGTATCAGCTATATCAGCTATCAGTAACTCATGTTATTAGTATTCAGTTCAGGACTGTCAGATACAGTCAATCAGACCAGTTCTTCATAATTAGAACTGTTAGAAATAGTCATTCTTTTATCAGTAAGATAACATAAGTCCCTTAATATTTAGTATACTCAGTTACTCAGTACTCCGGTATTAGTAAATTTAGATATCAATAAATCCATGTATTAGTAGACTCAGTAGTCAGAACTCAGTAATCAACACTATCATGAATTCAGTTACAGTAATGTATTCATACATGTATTCTCACGTTCATGCTATACAGTCAGTTAGAATTTTGCATGCATATGAACCCTTTGCATTTAGCCTACCTCACTTGCATACCAATATATTCAATCTACTGATGCATTCGTGATATGGTGTTTTATTACCATAGGTTTAGAAGCACGAGCTCCAGAGCATCAGTAGCATTCCAACTTTCAGCAGTCTGAGTCAGCAATGAGTCCTCATCCTTCAAGGATGTTGTTATTTGATAATTTCATTTTCTTTCAGTACTTAGCTACTGCAGTATATGGAGTTAGTTAGGTATATGTCCCATCAAATCCTTATACAATCAGTTAGAGGCTTTCAAACTAGATTTCAGACTAGATGTTTTCAGACAGTTATTTCAATATTTGGTACTTCTACACCTGTTTAAACATTGTTTTATCAGCTATTATGTTTCAGTATGTATCAGTATTGAACCTTATGGCCTTTTAGTTTATGTTTCCATATTTTAGATATTATTACTACTATTATGCAATGCTTAGGTACAGATATCATTCAGGGTTAGCTTGTGTTCCTTCGGGGCTATAAGCACCGTGTAGCATTCCGGGTGCCAATTCGGGGTATTACAAATACCCTGCATTTTTAGGCTAGTCTATGAACCATCGTGCTCACGTGTATAATTTATAATCCAAGTGATTCCCATGTAAATATAAGTTTCATGATCTTTATCCTAGTGTGTGAAGTGCTCTTGAGGTTAATAATGTTCATAGAAGTCACTTAGAGCCAAGTGAATCTAAGATCCTTGATTCGTCCAACATTTGATATTCGATTCTACAAGGGTCTACTTCAAACATGTATAACTTTTTATAGACATGGAATTTTTCATCTCAAGACCTACCAAATTGTAGATAATTCAATTAGCTTTCCAACGATACTAATTTCACCAAAATTCGATATCGAAGCAAAAAGTTATACTAATTTTACTTAGCATTTCCGCCTGTCAACTAATTGACAACCTGAGCTGATAAGCGGTCAACTATGTGACGACTTATCAGCCAAATCGTCAACCCAAACTAGAAACCCATCAAATTAAGATCATAAATGACGACCTAAGCTGATAGGCCGTCAATTATGTGATGACTTATCATCCCAAGTCATCACCCTTAAAATTCAGCAATTCCCTAACGATTTTGGAAGGGTATTTTGGTATTTTCCTTCACCTCCCATGACCTATAACATCAAAAACACGCACTTAACCATCATAAATCATTTTTAAACACCCTTAAAACTCTTCATCCTCAAGAATATATTAGGGTTTCTTCTTAAGATCCTCTTCCAAGAACTTCAAAACTCCATGAGATAAGCAAGAATCTAAGCTTTCTAATCTAAGAAGTTCAAGAACGTTCCCAAAAACATGAAATTCAAGTCATCCTCTTCAAGAAAGAAACCAAGAATTAAGCATCACAATTCAAAAATCTCAAGAAAGTTTTCAAGATCATCTCCTAGGGTTTCAAAGTCAAATTCTCTACATCCAACAAAGCCTATTAAGGTATGTAGGGTTTGAACAAGGATAAATATTTCATCCTTGTGCCCAAAGACTTATTTTGGTTTATACCCATTGTTGTTATTTACAAGCTTAATGTATTCCCAATGATTTAGAAGTTGAATTACATGAGTATGTTTATATTTTCATGCATATTGCTGAAATTTCCTGATTTTATGATGAATTATAAATGTTTATATTATCAAGCATGAATTTTAAGATGTTTTCATATGAAATTGATTCATGGGTCATTAAGCCCTAATTAAAGATTGTTATTTTAAGAATTGTTGTGCTACAAGCACCTTAAGACAAGATTCCTATTAGATTACTGATAAAGATTTGACCTTTTAGTCTCAGAATAGATATGAAATCCATATTATAGATTCAGACTTATAGATTTAGCTCTACAGATTTACAGCTACTTTAATTATAAACCATTAGATTACTTTTAAAGTGAATTCAATAAAATTTTTAGCATAAGATTGGGAGTAGTATTTAGCACCGAGTTGGGTATGTTACCAAGGTTTCATATCCCAGAACTACGTGCCACCATAGGTATAAATTTAAATTTATTCTCACTTCTACATAGATGACTCAGATTGTGATCGCTCAAATTAGAAGATCTATTCTGATGGCAAGGGTAGAACATCCCTACCTAATTGGGGCCAGACATAGGACTCCATGGATGCTCATATGGTGTATGTCGATTAGAGGAACCTCCCAAATAGATGCCCCCCACTCTTCAACAGTCTATTGATTTAAAGTTTTAAGATAAAAGCATATGTTTTGGATGTTATGGTTTAAGATTCTTAAGCCCTAAGATAACATATTTTCCAAATTTTAGAAACTAAATGTAAAGGCTCACAAACTTAATCAGATATTATTTTATTGAAGATTTTAGTTACAGAATTATAGCTTTTGGTTTTCAGACATAAAATGTAAGCCCTTTTTTTCACTTAGCCTATATGATTTGACGACAGAACAGAAATACAGATTTTAGAACTAAGTTCTATGACTCACAATATTTGTACTATATGCTTTATTATTCATGATTTATGATCTTTAGATTTTAGATTTACTCAAGCTATGTAAATCATTTACATTTAGCATGCATGATTTTATAAATAGTGATGATATTATGTTTTACTTATGCATTTCACCCACATATACTCAGTACACCCTCAAAGTAATGATCCACTTTCATTGATGATATTTCTAAGTTTAAATATGTTTACTTAATCAAAAATAAAAGTGATGTTTTTGAGAACTTTAAACTTTTTCTCCATGAAGTTGAAAATCAGTTTGGAAGAAAAATAGTAAGAATTAGAAATGATAGAGGCCGTGAATATGAGTCACATGAATTCATTTATTTTGTTTGATCATTGGGTATAATTCATGTAAATACTTCTCCTTATTCTTCTGCATCTAACAGTGTGGTGGAAAGGAAGAATACAACTTTGGTTGAGTGAACTAATGCCATGTTAGTTAAGTTTTGTGCATCTTTAAGTTTTTGGGGTGACTCTTTTGACTGCTTATTATGTGTTGAATTGTGTGCCTCATAAACAGAACAAATTAATGCCTTTTGAGTTGTGAAAAGTTCATAAGAAAAAATTGGGATATCTAAGAGTTTGTGGTTGCTTAGCCTATGTGATAACGCTTAACTTACACATCAATTAAGTGCAAGACAGTTGTCATCAATATATTTACCCAACTTTAGAATCGGGGTCTAATCCACGAGGAATAATGTGAGTGGTGATCAAATTAATTTAAAATGATAGATACAAGTCAAATTCAAGCAAATGTTACAAAAAGATAAAATGCGGGAGATGAGATCCTACACTAATGCTTCTTTTTTCGGATTTTCTAGTGTAAATTCGAGGCTATGAATAATTAGAGTTTTAAAAATTATGCACGAATCTTGGAATTATGCGTTACTAAGGGGGTGACATGTGGGAGCTAATTATAAACATCACTTCACTAACACAAATATGGGTAAGCTTGCTTATAGGTTTTGATATTAGCATTTCAACAAAACATCAAACTTTCAAATACCCAAAGGGTGTGTTCAATAATTATTAACCACAACCTCAATCAAGGCATCCCTATTTATAGGATGACACTCATGGCATAGTTAACCTCACATTCACCCTTATGTCTAAGATAGGCAAACTACACACATAATTGTCTATCATTGCTTCGGTCCCCACATTTCTCTTTTGAGGATGATATAGATTCCTAAAGTTTACCCAAAACCCTTCTTTCGAAGATGACATTGAACTTTATAGAGCTTAGAGATTTCACTCATCAAACCCATGTGGGTATTTAGGGCTTTCATCCATCAAATTCCAATCAAAATAGAATAGCAATGATAGAACCCATAAACATGAACTACCAAATAAATGTGAACAATCACAGACCAGACACATTTTAACCACTATTCACACATAACCCCAAGAGGGAGATTTAGCTACACATAAGATAAACTAGTATAGATATACCCATAATCTCCATTGAATCAAACTTGTAGAAGATATAAGTGAATGTTACTTAAAACTTGGCTCTCCCACAATATCAACAATGGAAGTGAGCAAATCTTCCACTTAGAAAGTCTCCAATGTATTCTTCACCCAAAATATACACAATATTTTCTTCCCCAAAATTGGAGGCTACAAAGTCTCAAGCCAAAACCTAAAAAATTGAGGAAAAAGGGATGTGGTAGAATGAATGATACATGGAATTAAGGTTTGAGTCTTTTTGTTCAAATTGGGATCAACACGTGCAATTATAGTTTTGCCCTTGGGCTGAATGTTTCCTTCATACCGCGATCACGCGGGTCTATCTGCGACCGCGATTAAATTCTGTGATCGCGATTGATTGACCATTTTTATTGAACGCGACTGTGGTAATTGAGGCTCTTAAAATGCAGGTCTTCAGCAGCACTTTTCTGCTCTTTTTTTATTATTTCAAGCTCTACTCCATATCTCTTTGTCTTTTTAACTCTTACACCTGCAAAGAGAGGATATTAGTGCATTTAATCATACTCATCACTCATTTACTAATTTAAAATAAGGTAATATACGCTAATAATAAGTGTGAATGAGTGGTAAAATCACCACTCATTAACACCCTCAACTTAAGCCTTTGCTTGTCCTCAAGCAACACTACCTTACACTAAGAGACACTAACGTTTATGCCCAAATTTTATGCCTTAAAGGTCATAATAACTTCAACTTGGATCGTAACCATAAGTAGCTCACTACATATGTGCTAGACAAATTTCAGAACACTCTTTCTTTTAAAATGCAATTCTCAAAGAATGCATAAGTCTGTAAAGAAAAATCAAGCAACAAAAGCTAATACTCTAGAGGTGGCTTTCTCTTGACTACAATCAAGTTATACTCCATTGGTCTCATTGTTCAGGAGTTGACAAAAGTCACTCACCTCAACTTGTTTATATGTTGTCTCACAATAAAAAGAATCTCCGCACACCAAACCACCAAATAAGCAATAAGGAATTTTAAGTGCAATAATTCTCCCCTCATAAAAGAATTCTCAATGCAACAAGTGTCATGACATAGGATTGCCCCCTATTTTCAATCACCACTACAAAGAAAATAAATGGGCAGAGATCTCAAAGGACTTTCTAAGGTTGTAACAAAGTGTTGGTTTAGGGTAGGATATCATTTAGGAACAATATGGCTACACCCTACCTTGAACATCTACAACACGCGTACAACCCTTCGCTTTCTACTACGGACCACTTTTCTTTATTTCTTTTCCCTTTTAATTTGAAAGCCTATATTTTGCTTCCTTTGTTCACCACTATTTTTTTACCATTATTTTCTTGCATTTTTGTGCAAGTCATTCTTTTATGGGATACTTTATTTTTTCTAAACATTGATTTTTAACACTTAGGAACATTAGGTATTTCACTAATACTTCGGGGCCCCAAACTCACTTTCATCGATCTTTACCAACCCTAACTTAGGATTTTAGCCTCAAATTGCATTTTTGAGTTCAAGGAGGGTATGGTTAAAAATAGGGGTAAAAGAATGGTTCGCGGCTTGTAATGTGTTTGCCAAAGAAAGGTCCAAAAGGTCAAAGTGCGTAACTAGGGATTTCCATTATGTATGGGGTGGATTTTTAGGCTAGAGTGAGTTCCTATTACAAAAAGCACCTAAGATCATTTCTCCAACCAAGTACGATCAAAATTAATTTTAAAAGACCAATGGGGCAAGTTCTAGATAACACAAATGTACAAGAGATGAATATCAAGTAGCTCACCACATATGGCATGCAAAAGGTTGCCAAGGGAGCTCAAATGTCCCTCCCACGAGAGACATAATCAGAGTATTTATCACTATTTATAAGTCAAAAAGTTGTGGAACCATAAAATGAGAAAAGATTTGTTACAATATTACTCACGTCCATGCCCTTGATTTTTCAAAAATTTTGGATGGAGGGGGTTTCTTGATTTACAATAGCACCGTGCACAAATTGCTAAACTATGGCTACAACCAAAGCCTTAGTCTCACATTTAGACTCAATCATGGGGGAGCTAACCATATGGCTACTCAGACTTCTCTAGTGGTGTGTAAAACGATCCCAACTTAACAAGTATAATGCTACAAGTACTTAGTCTTCCCTTGTATTAAATGACACTTAATGCTATGGGTATTCAGAATTCCCCTGCACCTGTGTCTCATACCTAAACACGACACTTTTCCCTTAAAAATGTTGTCTCTCAATCCATTATAGGGTAAAGCTAATCGTTCATCAACAAGATTAAAATAAAATTAAATAAAAAGAATACTAAAAATAAAAGAAAAACACGATAATCCATAAAATGTGGTGACCATCAGAGTACCCAAAAATATAGCATCTCAAAACACAATAAAAAATAATATCCAGAATGTCATCCAAAAAAACTACCCAAGGACATCCAAGCATAACAAATATAGTGACAGGCACCCCCAACTGAAAAGTTGGCAGTGCCCCCACTGCCTAGTTAGCAAGGTAAGAGTAAAGGATGCTCCCTGAATCAACTTCATCATCTCTGGTATACCCTACATCGTCTCCACCATTATTAGCACCAGACTCCTCAGCAGTGGCTCCATCATCAATGTCGTTCCTCAATAAAGGTAGATATTCTGTGGGTTTAAGTACCTTGAAGATGCCCTTTACCCCTCTCCACAGCTTGGTGAAGAATTGTTCTCTCTTTTTTTTCCTTTTAAATAACCTTTCCTGTGACTCCCGAAGGTCCTGTGTGATATTTCCAGGGTTGAATATGCTCTTTCCAATTTGGTGACCCTAGCACCTTGCTTCTTTAGCTCTTCCTAATATATCATATTGTCATACTGAGCCACATATAAATGGCAAGTAGTGGAGGATTCTCCTAACCCCTGGGGTAGTCTTGGAGCATGTTCCTTGATAGCAGAAATTCTATCAAGGAATTCTGGGAACTTCACTGGGGCTTTATCCATAGTAATACTCCATTTTAGGTGTAGTTTATACCTTGGGAGGTTCTTTTAATACTAGTAATGGCTTTATAGAAACAAGGCTACAGATTCATCTAAGTCTATAATTCTGTAGCTGAGTACTTGTGTATAGGATACTTTGGACCATTTTTAATATTTTCAAAGCAAAATATATACTAGATTAACAAGAAAAGAACATGTGGCATTGTTATAGGATATTCTGGGGTGAAAAATATATGTGCAGAAAGTTGGGTTTTTCTAGGAAGCTGTCCTCAGGTTTGTCAATCGCAGAGCATTTACAACGACCGTGCTACTGTGGTCGCGATCATCAGGACTGCAATAGATAATAGTTCTATTGTTTCTCAATAGACCCGAGCTTAACACCAACTATGTCTTCCAACTAGGTGTACAATATCATGAACAGATAAAATAACCCCTAGATAGCAAGATTACAGCCTCAAATTTGAAAAAATTTATGTTGAACTCATTTGGGCAATGAATGGACACCTATTTTACGTGTCAATTATAACCAGTCTAGATTAGAATATGGGTACTCAAGACTTCCCCAATGACGCATAGACACCCTACAGTTGCTAACCACAATTATAATTACAAATAAGTACAATTTTAGCATTATAATACTATTTTAAACTCATTTCTAGCTATAGGTCCTAAACCTACAATTAACAATGAATGTAAGGGAGTTTGAGACTACATACCAGGTAACTAATGGAAAAGGTTTGAAATGAAACCTTGGATACTCTTGAGAGGCCACAAACTTGAGGGAAATTATGAGAAAATTTGAAACAAGGTGCATGGGTGCATGTCATTCGGGTGGTATTTTTAATCTGAATTAATCGCAATTGAGGTCCAAGTTACGTGATCGTATTCACATGGTTTCTGCAATTGCGGAGGCATGAACGGTGATCATGGTAACTAATACCAAGCATTCGGGGTTCCTACGCATCCTGCTTAGTCTATTTGCCAAATTCACACATCTTTTCTTTCTAAATTCAATCTAAATGCCCCTAATAACTAATACTTTATGAACTATGAATGCACACAAATAACAAAAAAAATCAAAATATACCCTAGCATATGTAAATAAAAGGATACGGACCACTTTTTACGGTGTAATGGGTTGCCTCCTATCTAGCGCTTAATTTAACATTGCAACACAACGGTTGCACTTCTTCCCTTTATATCTCCATTAGAAAATTTAATTTCATCCCAACTTTCACTCAATATGTAAAGAGCGACAGAGGGACAAAAAATTCAAATCTTCCAAGATGAAACTTAGAAGGGTGGTAAAATGATAAGAAGGATCCGATCTTACCATTTTGAAAACTTGAACTTTTTACCCAACTTCACATCAATCTTTTGGATTTGCTCCTTGGGTAAGAGTAAACACATCAATAATCCAATCCTTGTACTTCAAAAGTTTAGCATCTTGTCCTTTGATGGGCGGGGCTCCATGTGCTCCTCCAGAATAACAAACTCCAAAATGCAAAAGTTAGGCTCCACCTCCCCACAATCCTTCATTTGGTTAAAAGGATGGATCCTCATCACATCTTCAATGCCAAATATTGAAGAGTGGGTTGAATGAGGTCTAACACCTACCTTTGGGTTATCTTCCTCCAAAGCATTGTCACCTCAAAATGAGCTAGAGTCATCATAAGAGATTTACTTTTCCTCTTCTTTTGACTCTAGTATCATTTCCTTTATTATGGCTTCTTCTCCTCCATACGAGTAGGATGATTGGGAAGTCATTGAGGAATCTTCGCTACCAAGATCATCATCATAGCATGGTTTGTCTTCATGATAACACTCCTCTAGAGCAGTGGGAAAGCTAGTGATAGTTTCAAGCTTTTCTTCTTTGACCAATAGCTCTTTCTTGAAATTTGTCCATTCTTTGTACCTATGTTCCATATTCTCCCCCATTGCATCCACCCGATCGAAGATGGATAGTAACCTTGGGTTATAGCTACTGGACTAGGTGCATTGTTATTCCGATTTCTCATCACATGACCTAATAAAATCATAGGAAGAACTAGAAATTTGATTACTATAATAGGGGGATAGGGTGTTTAGAAACTCATCCCAATGTCTTTGTAAACGGCCACACATAGGACAACCATACTCCCAAATAGATTTAGATGGTAAAATGTCTCCCAGGGAAGCATACTTACAATCTTTCCTAAAGTGTGGTCCATAACAATACGAACATGGGGGTCACAATATGACTTCCAATCATTCATCTCATATTTGTTAGAAGATTCCATCAAGAAAAGTAAAAATAAAATAAAATCTACCTACAAAGAAAAATCATAAACACATATATACAAGCTTGAATTTAAGAAAGTAAGCTAAAATTCCAAACTAACTTAATACGCCAAATTGTTCCCCGACAATGGAGCCATTTTTAATAACAGTCAATTTACACGTCAATTAAGTGTGAGGCGGTCATCGTAAATATATTTACCCAACTTTGGAGTTGGGGTCAAATCCACAAGGAACAATGTGAGTAGCGATCAAATTAATTCAAAAGGATAGATACAAGTCAAATTCAAGCAAATGTTATAAAAAGATAAAATGGGGAAGGTGAGATCCTACACTAATGTTTCTTTTTGGGATTTTCTAGTGTAAATTCGGGGTTACAAATAATTAGAGTTTTAACAATTATGCACAGATCTTGGAATTATGTGTTACTAAGGGGGTTACATGTGGGAACTAATTATCAACATCACTTCGATAATACAAATATGGGTAGGCTTGGTTATAGGTTTTGATGTTAGTCTTTCAACAAAATACCAAACTTTCACCCATTGATCCTTTTGAATACCTAATGGGTGTGTTCAACAATTAGCAACCACAATCTCAATCAAGGCATCCCTATTTCTAGGATGACACCCATAGCATAGTTAACCTTACATTAACCCTTATATCTAAGATAGTAAAAAAATTGGCAAACTACACACATAATTGTCTATCATTGCTTTGGTCCCCATATTCCTCTTTCGAGGATGATATAGATTCCTAAAGCTCACCCAAAAGCCTTCTTTCAAAAATGGCATTAAACTTTTGAGAGCTTGGATCTTTCACTCATCAAACCCATGTGGGTATTTGGGGCTTCCACCCATCAAATCCCAATCAAAATAGCATAGCAATAATAGAACCCATAAACATGAACTACCCAATGGATGCTAACAATAGCAGTCTAGACATATTTTAACCCCTATTCACACATAACCCCAAGAGGGAGATTTAGCTACACATAAGATAAACAGGCATAGATATACCTCTAATCACCTTTGAATTAAAGTTGTTAGAAGATCTAAGAGAATATTAATTCAAACTTGTCTCTCCAACAATATCAATAATGAAAGTGAGAAAATCTTCCACTTAAAAACTCTCTAATGTGTTCTTCACCCAAAGTTTGCACAATATTTTCTTCCCCAAAAACAGAGGCTACAAAGTCTCAAGCCAAAACCTAGAAAATTAGGGAAGAAGGGATGTGGTGGAATGAATGATACATGGAATTAGGGTTTAAGTCTTTTCTAAAAATTGGAATCAGCACGTACAATTACAGTTTTCCCCTTAGGCTGAACATTTTTACCACACCACAATCGTGCAGGTCTAGCTGCGGCTACAGCTATGTGACTACGATTAAATTCAGCGGTTGTGGTTAATTGACCATCTTGACTGACCTATAGTGTTGAGTTAGTAGTTGCAGTGTTTGCCTTAAATACTTGGAGGCACTATTGGTATAGGGTGCATATTGATATGTTCATGAATCACAAAATCCTACAGAATGTGTTCTCGTAGAAAGATTTGAATTTTCGTCAGAGAAATGGTTAGAATTGTTGAAAGATTATGACATGAGTGTTTTGTATCATCTTGGCTAGGCCAATATAGTGGAAGATGCTCTCAGTAGTTTATCTATGGGTAGTGTTGTTCATGTTGAGAATTGTAAAAAGAAGTTAGTTTAGGAAGTTCATCAGCTTTCCCGACTAGGTATCCACTTAGTTGATTTAGAAGAGGGTAGTATGTAGGTGCAGAATAGTTCAGAATTATCTCTAGTTTCTGAGATAAAGGAAAAGCAGGATAGAGATCCCAGTCTTGTTAAGTTGAAAGAACCAGTCAGAGATTAGAAAGTAGAGGTTTTCTCCCAAGAAAGAGATAGTGTGTTGCATTGCCAGGGTTGGCTATGTGTGCCAAGTGTAGATGACTTGAGGTATAAAATTCTTGTAGAAGCGCATGGTGCATATTACTTTATTCGTCCAGTGGCCACTAAGATATATCATGATTTACGAGAGATCTATTGGTGGAGTAGGATGAAAAGGGATATTTCGGAGTTTATAGCTAAGTGCTCTACGTGTCAGCAAGTTAAGATAGAGCACCAGAAGCCTAATGGGTTCATGCAGGAGTTTAGTATTTCCACATGGAAATGGGAAGAAGTGAACATAGACTTTGTGATGGGTTTGCCTCATAGTCGTCGTTAGCATGATTTGATTTGGGTTATCATAGACAGGATGACCAAATTCACTCATTTCTTGCTAGTTTATACCTTCTATTCAGCCAAGAAGTATGCCAAACTCTATATCAGAGAGTTGGTCCAGTTACACGGAGTCCCAATATCTATTATCTCACATATATTTACCTAGTTTACCTCTCATTTTTGGAAGGCATTCCAAAAGGATTTTGGTACCCAAGTCCACCTCAGTACAGTCTTCCACCCTCAGATAGATGGTCAAGTAGAAAGGACCATTTAGACTTTAGAAGATATGCTAAGAGCATACGTTGTTGATTTTAAAGATAGTTGGGATGGTCACTTGCCTTTGATCAAATTCGGATATAATAACAGCTATCATTCTAGTACTCAGATGGCTCCATTTGAGGCAGTCTATGGTAGGAGATGTAGATCTCTAATTAGTTTGTTCGAGGTAGGTGAGGCCGCAATAGTAGGGCCTAACTTAGTGTTTAATGCCTTAGAGAAGGTTCAATTGATTAGAGAAAGGCTTAGGGCAGCCCAAAGTCGACAAAAATCATATATAGATGTGAGGAAAAATGATCTTGAGTTTGTGGTCGATAATTTCACATTCTTGAAAATCTCTCCCATAAAGGGAGTAAAGATGTTCGACAAGAAAAGAAAGCTCAAACCCCAATATATCTGTCCTTATAGAATCCTCATTCATTTCGAAAAGGTAGCTTATGAGCTCGAGTTACCTTCAGATCTAGCTTCAGTGCACCCAGTATTTCACATCTCTTTGCTAAAGAAAGGCATTAGCAACCCAGTAGTCATAGTTTCCTTAAAGGGCATAGATATTCAGAATGATCTCTCTTTCAAAGAGGTTCCATTACAAATCCTCGATCATCATATTTGTAGACTAAGGAACAAAGAAGTTCCCTTGGTCAAAGTTCTTTAGTGGAATCAGTCCGTTGAGGGAGCTACTTGGGAAGCATAAGCAAATACGTGGACCAAGTATCCTCACCTCTTCTCTTCAAACCTAGATTTAGATTAAGGTAATAGTCTTTCTTAGATTTACTCAATTCCATGTTCAGATATAGCTATAAACTTGGTATCCATTACTGTTACATATTCAATCATGAATTCATGAATCAGCTCAGTCATGTACTCATGCATCATATATGCATGTTCAATATGAAAACACAGCTAATCAATAGCTTCATCCATGTACTCATGTATCATATATGCATGTTCAGTATGTAAACTCAGTCCATCAGTGTTCCTCAGCTTAATCAGTCTCATTCAAGGACGAATGTTCCCAAGGGGAGATATTGTAACACCACATATTTCCCTATCTTAATTTAACTGCCAATACATGAGTAATCCCACATAAAAAATTAAAATACCTTGTATTTTTAGGTTTAGAGCTCTCCATTGCATAGGAAATTCAGTCAGCTTTCCAATAATGTAAAATTCGCCCAAATCTGATACCCGTGTGAGAAGCTATAGCATGTTTTGTAAAGCAGTGTGCCAAAATAAATCTCACCGCGTTGCGGAGATATGCCAATTGGCAATTCTTAAAATCCAATATTCCATCGCAATAACGGTACATCGCGTCAAGGCTCGTTTTCATAATTGTCCTATCCAGTGAAGCCCGTGATTTCACCGTATCGCGCTGAGTCCCAAATTCCTAATTCAGTGAGGTATTGCGATTGCACTACATCATACCATCAATCCAGTTCCCAATTTTCATTTTCCAGTGACACGGTGCGATAGCGCCGCGTCGTGCCATGGCCCAAAATTGGGTTTTTCCAATGATGATTTTTAAATCTTTTTCAGGGATAATTAGGTATTTTTCCATTACTCAAGTCAGTCTTAAACACGTGATTAAGCCCTAAATAACCTAATTAAGTCATAATTCACTCATTCTTCCCCAAATTAAAAGCATACACTCTCAAAGGGCAAAAACCTAGCTTTAAGAAATCAAAAACAAACTCAAGAATGATTCCAAGAACCTTCAAGATTTAATCTTCTCAGGTATGTTAGATATTCATCTGTGGATTTCTTTCACCCATAGAGTCCAAGAATCCATCTTTAAAAGTACAAGTTTATAGAATTATGAATTCCATGCCTGAAATTAATTGTATGCACATTCATAATATTATTTGGATTTTAAATCCATGATTATTATAAGATTCATGAAATTAGAATAGTATTTGTAGGGAATTATATGAATTGCATGCTTAACCCTTGAATTCAAAAATTGATTATTGTATCCATGATTTATGTGTTGACTTTTATCATGTGAAATAATTCATGCTCCCCAAGTGTTTGCTAAAATGTCTATGTGAAGTAAATAGTGGAATCATGACATGTCATTATGTGGTCCCAATCATGTACAAGCTTATGCCCTACAAGTGTTTGATAAAATATCTCTATGAATGAATTATGAACAAGTGGACATTGTTATGCATTCAAGATCATGATATGCTTTATTTTTCATACTATCGAGTCGGGGGATATTCAGAATAATCAGCATCACTTAGTTAGGAGTAGGATTCAGCACCGAGTGAACCTAAGGATAGGGGCTCGCCTACTAGTAGAGGGTGTGATCCTTAGAAGTAGTCCTTGTGTTCCAGAACTATGTAGCCAACGTAGGTTGAGGCATCAACCTACCAATTGAGGGTTCTTCCGTTCTCATTAGAGTACCTGCCAGATGAGGGTAACTCTTCAACTTGTCTTTACCTGTGGTACGGTACTGACACCCTTCTAACTGGGGTTATAGGTTGGACCCCAGTTATATTATTTGGGGCATGCCGGTTAGATGATTACATCCCACAGTCTCGGTTTTAGTTTTAGTACAGCACTCAATTCAGTTCTACAGAATTAGGACTGTCAGACACAATCAATCATCTTTAGTAACTCAGTCATCAGTAATATCAGATATCAGTACTCAGTTATTAGAATTCATAACTCGGCTTTAGTAAAAGCTTAGATACAGTATACATAAATATGCACAATATTTCATAATCAGTATTTACAACAGTTTAAGTTATCCATGTACTCTTACTCAGTTATTCCATATCATTCAGTCGGTTATTGTTCATACATATGAACCCTTGCATTCAGTCTTACCTCATCTAGCATACCAAAATATTTCACGTACTGATTCATACTTTTTCTTACATTGTGATATCTCATATCATAGATTCGGACACTCAAGTTCCCGATCGTTCATAGAAAGATTCAGATTCAGCAGTAGTATCAAATTTAGTAGTGAGTCCTCATCTATTGAGGATAAGCTTTTATTTTAGTATTTTCAGTTGCTTCAATATTTCATTAGTCAGAGTTAGCTGGGGGATTGTCCCATCAACTCCACATTCAAACAGTTCAGTTAGAGGCTTTTCAGATTAGACTTTTAAATAATAATCAGTTTTGCAGATTATTATTATTATAGTTGATATTATTTACAAGTATTTCAAATTATGAACCCTATGGCATTTCTGCCTATTTTTCATATTTATTTCAGAATTATTATTTGGTGCTCATAGTAGATATCAGTCATGGGTTAGCTTGTGATCCTTTAGGGTCGTTGGCACCGTGTAGCACTCGGGGTACAGACTCGGGGTGTTACATTTAGTTGTTTACCTAGTTTTCAGTATCTATAGAATGGTTTCAGAATAGTTATGAGCATTATCAGCTTGATCATTTATTACATTCAGTTAAACTCAGTTTAGTCTAATAATTAGTGTCATTCAGATAGGAGTAACACTTAGCACCGAGTAAGCATAGGGATGATGTCTCCCCCATTAGTTAGGCATGAGGCACTAGTAGCAGTCCCTAGGTTCCAGACCTACGGCATCACCGTAGATTTTGAGGGGTCCCTCACCAGTTAGGCATGACACCCTCGTCCTTCAGGACTTCAGATTAATGGATCCATACAGCCTGTGTTAGTACCCTGGCACAGTACTGATACCCTTCCAACTGGGGTTACAAGTTGGACGCTGATAGTATATTAGGGCATGTCGGTTATATCTAGCTCCCACAATCTTAGTCCAGTATTCAGCTTAGTAATTCAATTTCAGGTTTGCTTTACCATTACATACAAATATCAGTTACTCATTTATCAGTACTCAGTATTTTAGTTTTCAAACTATATTCAGAACATGTTTTATGGTTGGTCATGCATATATATATATATATATATGTATATTCAGACAATTGTTATTCATGTTTATGAAACCATGCATATCAGCCTACCTCATTTAGCATACCAGTACATTCATAGTACTGATCGCATACTCTTTTCTTGTGCTATGATATATCATATCATAGGTTTGGACACCAATTCCTGGATTGCGTATAGACTTTCCAGACTATTAACTGTAGTAGTGGTGAGTTCTTATATTTTAAGGACAAACTATTTTATCATCATGCTTTCAGTTCAGTTGCTAGACGAAGTTAGTTAGGGTCTGTCCCATCAACTCCTATTCAGTCAATTTAGAGGCTTTCGGATATCTCAGACAATTAGTCAGTTCTCAAATTTCAATTATCATTATCAGATATTTTATAAGGATTATCATTTTGGTTTACAGATTCGATCAGATTTATTACTTAAAACCTTATGGCATTCCTCAGTTAAATTTTGCATATAACCCTTTTTATCAGTTTTACTCAGTGCTCATAGAAGGTACCAGCTCATGGGTTAGCTTGTGGTCCCTCAGGACTGTAAGCACCATGTGTCTCCCAGGATGTACACTCAGGGCATTACAAACTGCTACCTTGAAAGCGTCAATAATCACTCGAGTCAAGCAAGCTGAGGCACACTCGAGCTCAGACCTACACCAAAAGGGAGCAATAGGCATGAGTACGATCTACTTGTACTCAGTAGGTATCATAGGCCAGTAGGTATCATAGGCCGATCGAGCAAAGTAGAAAACAAAGCATACAAAATATATACTAAGGGCATGTCACCTGCAATCAAAAAATATCCCACAACGGCAGCCCACACCACTTGTACAAATAGTTCAATAATATCCATATATAATACAACAACACACAAGATAGGAATACTAATATACACAACATCACATACAAGTCGAACAAGAGAGAAAAATGTATAATCAAGATCATCAAGTATAATTAAAAGAAGATAGAACAATTAGACGTTAACAAGTCAAGATATAGAATAAATAGGTAGATGACAAGTCAATATGGCAACACATAATAACAATAAAGTGGGTCCAATATATATGATGATGATGATGATAATGCATTGTATTGGCACACAACTATGAGTTTGGCACACAGTCTCGAGTTTGGTACAGAACCTTAAGTTTGGCATACAGCCTCAAGTTTAGCACATAGCCTTAAGTTTGGTACATAGTCTCAAGATCACCAATATTCGCAACTCTTCTCTAACACGATCCTTCGGAGATGGTCCATAAAATTAAATATCCAGTATCCCAGTATTTCCATTTTGAAGACGCATACATAACATAAGACATAAATCAAGTACACCTACATGACAACAAGTATATATAAAATAGTAAAACTAACAAGTGAAATTATGCATATGATGACATGAGAATGATGATGCAATGTTCACAACCATTCAAAATGACTATTTCCACAATCAATCCTCGTGATGTATTTTCACACCCAATCCACATGATGTATTTTCACAACCATGTGTGTCATCCACTAATTATTTCTATTTCATCAATGAATTTTTGTGTCTTATATATCAAAAAGTATGAATATATCACAATACAACAATGGTACCACATTAGGTAATTCAACAATATAGTATAATTATTCATATGTATTTAAGGGTATCAACATCATATAGGACTCCACGCAGTCACACACATCACATAATATCTTAATTTCGACAATTACATCACATATAGGCTCCCACATAGGCACAACACATAGATATCCATTGTTCATTATTAGTTCACACCCTTAATATGCATTTTGTATCATCGTTTACTATCCAACACAGTCTGAAAGAGTTAATTCATAACCTACCTCAAAAGCCAAAACTAGTCTGCTACACTTAGAACCCACGACCTTACTTTTCACGAATGATCCGAACTCTACTAAAAACATCAAATAAGAAATCTATTCATCAAAACAAAACCAACGACACTCATATTGACTACTTTTGGTTCGAGGTCAAAACAGACCCCAGAACGGATTTCCAATAAAAAGGGCAAAATCGAAACTTTACTTCAAAAATATATTCCTCATACTTTTAGGAATCTACAGCTGAAAACCCAAGATAAATCGAGTAAAAAACGAGGGTCAAATTGAAGAAAACTATTTTAAGCTTTACCGGGTAAAAAATTTTAAAATTTGGGTTAAAATCAAGAATTGGAATTGTTTTAAGGGTTAAATTGATGCAAAACTAATAATTATGAGATAAAAGTATTCTTCAAGTGAAAAGAAGTGAAATTGGCGTTTAAAATCAAGTTCTAAGATTTTTGTGGTTTTGAGAAATTAATCAAGAAATTACAAAGAAAAGGGTGAGTCTTACCTTAAATCCGTAATAAAATCAAGAAATAGGTATTAATCTAGCTTCCCAATCTCCTACAAACTTTACTTTTGAGCTCTCACACTATTTTAGGGTTTAATTCTCAAGAGGCAAGATGAAAAATGAACCAAATGGGACCAAAGGGGTAAAAAGAAAACTGTTATATTACACATATTCTATAATATTTAGTGCAGATTTTTCCCTTAAGTTGAAACGAACTTCAATGGGGTGATCGGGATTCGTTTGGAGACCGACATACACAAACGAACTATGCAAGTATACTAAATTCGACATTTCGGACGCGATGGTAAAGGCATATTTTTTAATAAATATCATTTTCACAAAGTTGATCCCCGAAACTCGAAATCATAATTTTTCAAATCGAGGGTCGAAATGAGAGTTAAAAGTCATAAAATCATACCAAACATGTTAACACCCTAAAATTGACATTTTGGATCCCACACTCATATTTTTAATTTTTCAACTATCTGATCAATAGGTCGAAATGAGCCCGGATGCATCAGAATCTGAAACAAAGGTCTACTCAAACTAGAATCAATATTCTGGAGCTGCTGGCTTAGTTCGTTCAGCCATCCATCGTACGGATCAAAAGATATCTCCATAAGTCTAAAATAAGGCTTTCGAAGCCATCGAAAATCACAATCACATAAATGGTTCAAAATGCATCGAAACTTATTTCAATCACTCCCACACCCCCAGAAATACCATAATACAACTACGAGGAGAGGTAAAATAGTTAAATCACACAAAATTGCAAATTCCACATATTTTATCAAATTTTTAGGTCGTTACACCTCAAATACTTGAAACTACCCTTCTTCCGAATAACCTGAGAATCCAGTTTTACTACCATGTCAGCCTCCTGCAACGAGTCACTACACTTACATTCATTGTACTTTGTCTTGATCCTGCTCAACGAAAATCCTTTAGATTCAAAGGTTTGTCACTTAATCTCCAACTTATCATTAAATTCTCTCTGAGTTTTGTCAATCAGTACCACATCATCAACAATTAACATACACTAAGACACCTTCTTTTGAATATGTCATGTCAAAACATCTATCACCAAGGCAAATAATAATGGGCTACTTCCTTTTGAATAGGAGAGGGAAGTATTTTGGCTTCAGCTTGATCAATTCTTTGATTAAATTGAATTGTGGCAGTATTTTATGAATAAGAGCTTCCTGTATCGTTGTTTTTGTAAGTCCCTTTTGATATTGTAGAGCTTGGTACTGAGCTTTTCTGTGGAAAGCATGTTGAAATTGAAAGCGTACATTCCAATTTTAGTTTTGGGATGCTTTCTATGTCAAACTCTATATACATGTACTTATAGAATTTAAAGTAGGAACTTTATTGCATTTTTGTCCTCCTTCACTTTTGAATTGAAGTTGTTCACTTCCTCACAAGCCTGTTGAGGTCTTTAAGTCATGATGTAACTCAAATCAACTAGAAAGTTTCATAGGAACTTTCTTTTTGCATGTAGCCAGAGTCAATTAACTAAGAATTTCAAAGAAGCTTCTCATATAGTATATGTTTCAACGTATGATGGTCCACAACCACAGGTTCATAGAAATATAAAGGTTTTTGATGTGTTTGAAATCACCAAGGCATCAATAATTTGATCAAATTAAAATTTTTGAAATCATGTCATAGATAAAGAGATAAGTTCTTGGTCTCGGGTGAATATTTTGAGTACTGCTGAATCCAACCAATTAAATTTTGATGACATTAGTCCCTTTGGGGACATCCGATAAAGAAAAAAAAGTTCTTATGACATTTTTCCTATTACAAATGCTTCAACGGCGTGACTATTCTATCGTCTATTAATTATCTGTCACCTCTATAGCACAATTATTGAGTTACTCTATTTATTAATACTTAATCATATGAAAACAAGAAAAAATGCACATTGAGAAGAAAAAATTAAAGCAGAGGAAAAGATAAATATACTGAGTAGAATTAACAACTGAATGAAAAAAATATATATTCACTTACTCATCTACATCACTTAAACCTAATTAAAAGGACATTAAATTTTAAAATCTTTTGTTGATAATAATTACATAAGTACAAGTTGAATATATTGATATCATGCATAATATTTTTTGGGGCCTTCAATATTTGAAGGTCTACTTAAATATGTAAGATAGGTTGCACCCATGATGTTACTCAAGATCAAAATTACATAACATTGATGATCCAACATAACTGTGGGCATCTATTCCACATGTATTTTCTTATTATGGAACTTGTTTCGAATTCTTCAAAAATAAACTATTCTCAGAGAATCTGCCATGCACTCATTGACATAGTTCGAGAAACATAATATCCTAGTTAGAAAATGATTTCACATGCAGGATATAAATTGTACTTTTTTAATGCAAATAGATTTATCTTATGAACAAATCTAACTGAATGATTCTAGGGCAGGATCCAAGTACGGGTCTTTCTTATTCTCTTCAAGACACGACTAAAGAAATCAAAAGCAAGAAACCTTTGATAAATAATAGAACTAAGAGATTTGTTAACATTCGAATGAGAAGCTGAAGATCAAGCAAATTGACAAAAAATAGTTGAAACCAATAGAAGCTTCTAGAGAGAGAAAAGTAGAGAGAAGTAGGAGCATTTTATTATTATTAAAAAGAGTGAAATGAATTGTTATCTTGAAAATATCTCAGACCCTATGTATATATATACATTGTAATATGGACCGGGTCATATTATGGACAATAAACTTAATGGTCCAAGCCCAATACATCAACAAAAGAGAAAATTGTATAATGACCCAAATGAGTACATAAAATCAGTCTCCAACACCCCCTCCCCCCGAAAGTTGGAGGGGAAACAACTCCCAACAAGAGTAAATGAGCATGATTTGTAAGGTTTTCATGCAAAAAGGCATTCTTAATATCTAATTGAAACATCGGCCATTTTTGTTTTACAATAATAGTCGTCAAGGTTTTCATAGTAGACATCTTCATAACTGGGGAAAATGTCTCATAGAAATCAATACCCTCAACTAGGGTATCACCCCTAACCACCAGTTTGTCTTTATACCTCTCTATAGTGCCATCAGCTATATACTTGATTTTGTATACCCACTTGCAACCAATGGACTTTTTACCAAAAGGAAAAGGGACAATGGACCAAGTACCATTAGCATCTAAAGCCTCAAATTCAAGTTTCATAGCATCCTGCCAAGCAGGGATGCTAACAGCTTAAGAATAACAATAAGGCTCAACCACAGCATGTCTTCCAGAAGTAGAATCTAGAATAATAAAAGAAATAGAGGCTTGACCAGTAGTATGCTTAAGGTAAAAGGGAATAGATTAGTTATGAAGGTATTTAGAAATGGAATGTGATCTAGTAGAATGTCTTAAAAGAGGTAAGGAAAAAGTGGGAAAATGGGGGAATATTAGGATCACTAGAGGTAGAAAAGAAAGAAAGAGTATCAATCTCAGCTGGTTCATACAGGGATGAACCCTCAGGAGTTCCATGTGAAGTGGATGGATGAAATGCAGTAGGTACAGGGTCATAAAATTAAAAAGAAAAAATAGGACAAGGTGTGGAAGAAGGATGTGGAGAAGCAAAAAATGGGAAAATATATTCATGAAAAATGGTATCTCTAGACACAAAACAACTTAAAGTCAAGACTATATAATTTGTAACCTTTCTTACCAAAAGGGTAACCCAAAAATACAAAAGGAACAGCTCTAGGGGTAAACTTGTCTTTGTGAGGTGTAATGGCAGTGGAGACGCACAAAGATCCAAAGGATTTTAGATGAGAGTAAGAAGGAGGTTGGGAATAGAGGACCTCATAGGGTCTTTTATTGGCCAGTAGAGGAGAAGGGAACCTATTAATCAGATATATAGCAGTCAACATACAATCTCCCCAAAATTTGATAGGGACAGATGCTTGAAATAGTAAGGCTCTAGCATCTTCGAGTAAATTCCTATGTTTTCTTTCCACCACCCCATTTTGTTGTGGAGTATGTGGACATGATGTTTGATGAAGGATACCTTTGGATGAAAAGAAAGCAGAACTAGCATTGCTAGATCCTAATTCAAGAACATTGTCACTCCTAATGCAAAGCACTTTAGAACTAAACTGAGTTTCTATCATGTTGATAAAATATTTTAAGAGATCAAAGGCATTGCTTTTTACTCCCATTAAATGGGTCCATGTGGCTCTAGAAAAGTCATCAACAATGGTGAGAAAATATCTAGCCCCATCATATGTGAGAGAGTGATATGGACCCCAAGTATTAATGTGGAGTAAGTTGAAAGGTGAAGTTGAATTTATGGAACTATCAGGAAAAGAAAGTCCTGTTTATCTAGCTAATGGACAGACAGGACAAGGGAATAACTGTTTAGGACTCACAAAAGGTTACACATTTGGAATGTGTTTCATTTTAGAGAAAGGAATATGACCAAGTCTGTAATTCCAAATAACATTTATTTTATGCATGGAATTATGCATGACAGATACATGATTTTTAATATTAACAGAAAAGGGACTAAAAGAATTACAAAGCACAGATACATCAGGAGGTGCAGATATATCAGAAGTACAACAACTAGGAATATGAGGAGAAAAATATGAAAGGCAACTCCCAGCAGTACTGGATGACAAGAGTAGTTTGTATAGACCATTGTCTACCTTACGAAGAACTAGAGGCATCTTCTGAAAAGGGCCCTGTAAAACACACAAAGTTCTAGTAAAGTAAACAACCCCATTCAACTGGTCTAACAATTTTTTAATAGAGATCAAGTTTAATTGGAAAGTAGGGACATAAAGCACATTCTGTAGAGTGATATGAGGAAACAAAGTCAAGGACCCTGTCTTCCATGAGCGGACCTAACATAGTGAGCTTGACTGCCATTTTATACATACCAAGTTGGCTGACAGTTTAATATCTCTTTCTCATACTTTAAAAACATGTTACTCATATTTTTAGGAATCTAAAGATAAAAATCCAAATCAAATCGAGTAAAAAATGAGGTTCAAATTGAAGAAAATCCATTTTAAGCTTTACCAGGTAAAATTCTTTAAAATCACGATTAAAATCAAAAATCAAAATTATTTTAAGGATTAAATTGATGAAAAACTAGTAAGTATAAGATAAAAATATTGTTCAAGTGAAAAAAGTGAAATTGGGGTTTAAAATAAAGCCCTAAGATTTTTGAGTTTTGAGAAATTAATCAAGATATTAACAAGTTGAGGGGTGATAAGGAAAAATCGGTGGTTAGAGATGATGCCCAAGTTGAGGGTATTGATTTCTATGAGACATTTTCCCCTATTGTGAAGTGCCTACTGTGAAAACCTTGGCGGTTGTTGTTGTAAAATGAAAATGGTCTGTGTTTCAATTAGATATTAACAAGTCGTAAAATTATACCAAATTTAATAACACCCTAAAATCGACATTCTGGATCTACTGGAAAAGTCGGATTTTTTATTTAAGAGCATTTAGACTAAATGTAGGTATCACACCTATATTTTTAATTTTTCAACTTTGCGATCAATAGGTAGAAATGAACTTGGGTGAACCAAGACCCAAAACAAAGGTCTACCCAGCCTAAAATCAATATTCTAGAATTGTTGGTGCAAACCATTCGGCCATCCATTGCATGGATCATAAGATATCTCCATAAGTCTAAAATAAGGCTCTTGAACCATCAAAAATTACAATATCGTATAAATGGTAACAAAATGCATCAAAAATCATGGCAGTCACTCCCATACCCAGAAATATCATAATGCAACTAACGGGAGGTGTAAAATAGTTAAATCATAAATTTCACATATTTCATCAAATTTTTAGGTCGTTACATCATCCACTACTAGAAATCTAATTCGTTCTCGAACTAAGGCAAAGAAATACCTAAATCAATAAGGATCTGGAATAAGAAATATGCATATTAGACTTGATCTCCCAAGTAGCTTTATCGACAGGTTGATGTCACCACTAGAACTTAACCACAAGGATAACTGTAGAGCGCAATCGCCTAACATAACTAGCCAAAATGGAAATCGGGTCCTCAACAAAGTACAACCACTCATCTAACTGAACTGAATCCCAACGAATGACATGAGACTCATCAAGAATAAAGCGACAAAGTATAGAAACATGAAAAACTGGATGAACCACTGATAGATCAGGGGGCAAAGCCAACTCATAAGCTACATCACCAACAGTCTGAAAAATATCAAATGGACCAATATACCTAGGGCTAAGCTTGACCTTCTTCCCAAACATCATCACACCCTTCATCCATGTTCATGATATTATTTGGGTTTTAATCTATGATTAATTTTAAGTTTTATGCAATTAAAATGGCATGTGTGATAAACTAGATGATTGGCATATTGAAGCTTGAATTTACCATTGAGTATTGTATCCATGATGTTCATGTGTTGACTATTATTATGTGAAATGACCTTGCTCCCTAAGTGTTTGATAAAAGTCTTATGTGAATTGAATAGTGAAATCATGACTTGTCATTATGTGGTCTCATTCATGAACAATTTATGTATCTCAAGTGTTTGTCAAAATGTCTAAATAAATGCATTATTAACAAGCAACAATTGTTATGCTTTTAATATCATTCCATGCTTTACTTCTAATGCTATTGAGTCCTGGAGGTATTTAATACTCAAAAACTAGTTGTATACCTAGAGACATAGTATTTACAGAATAGTCTCAGTAATGTCACGAACAGTAGTACTCAGTCAGTTATAGAACTCATTGAAACTTAGTCTAATTTAGTTCAGTTTAATAATCAGTGTAATTCAGTTGGGAGTAGGATTCAGCAGTGAGCGAGCCCAAGGATAGGGGCTCACCTATCAGTAGAGGGTGTGTCCTTAGTAGCAGTCCTTATATTCCAAAACTACGTAGCCAGCATAGATTGAGATATCAACCTGCCAATTGAGGGTTGATAAGGTGTTTACCTGCCAGTTGAGGGTAATACCATTCTCATTAGGGAACCTACAGTAGAGGGTGAACCTTAGTCCTGCGGGATGTTATTTTAGTGGATCCACATAGCCAGTGTTTGTACCCGTGGCACGGTACTAACACCTTTCCAACTGGGGTTATAGGTTGGACCCCAGTCCATTTAGATATGGGCATGTTAGATGACTACCTCCCACATTTTTAGTTTCAGTTTTAGTCTCAACATAGAACTCAGTTTAGTTCTACAGAATCAGGACTGTCAAAAATAGTCACCCAGTTATCAGTAATTCAATTATCAGAAACCTCAGATATTAGTTACTAAGTTATCAAAATATAGACTCATTTTCAGTAATAATCTTAGATACAGTATATAAATGTATATGCAGAATTACATACTCATTATTTACAAAAGTTTCATTATTCCATGTACTCTTATTTAGTTATTCCATATCATTTAGTCAGTTACTATTCATGTAAATGAACCTTTGCATTCAGCCTTACCTCATCTAGCATACCAGTACATTTCACGTACTGACACATATATTTTCTTTATTCTATGATGTCTCATATCATAGGTTCGGACGCTCATATTTGTGACCAAGCTTAGCCAGATTCAGTCAGCAATAGAAGATTCAGTAGTGAGTCCTCATCTATCAAGGATGTTCTTTTATTTTTGTATTCTAATAGATTTGGTATTATATTAGTAGAATTTAGTTAGGGGTTTGTCCCATTAACTCCACATTCAGACAATTCAGTAAAGGCTTTTCAGACTAGTTTAGTTCAGACAATATTCAGTTTTCAACTAATATTATCACATATTATAAAATAGTACTAAGATTAAGAACATTATGGAATTTCAGCCTAACCTCTGCAATATTTTAGTATTATTATTCAGTGCTCACGGCAGGTACCAGTCATGGGTTAGCTTGTAGTCCTTCAGGGTCGTAAGCATTGTGTGGCATCCAGTGTGCATACTCGGGGCACTAAAAACTTGGTATCATAGCCTAATGTTTAATAAAGTCCTAAGAATTCTGAAAGCTATGTCAAGTAGAGTCTTGTGCATGGGTGTGTAGTGTGCCACACTTATAGGCAAGAGGCTACGAGGTATATTTTTAGGAAAGTTTCCCTTCTTTCAGTATTTATGTCATGCGGTCAGCATGAGCTCATGTTAATACTCTCAGTTAGATTCTTTTCTTCCTTCTATTTACAGAACATGCCTCCCAAAAAGAACAATGTAGGAAGAACAGGAAACTAGCCAGCACCTCAGCCCATTCAGGCAGATCCCCTGGATGAGCATCCCATGTAAAATTCAAAGTTGTGTTCACTACTCTAGCCTATCCATAACAGCCCAGAATGAATGGCCAGCAACTGTTCATGACAACCCAGTGGCCAATACTGATGCATCCAAGATTTGAGACTTTACCCAAATGAATCCTCCCCTATTTTTTGGATCCAAGTCTGAAGAGGATCCATAGGAGTTCCTCGATCAGGTTCAGAAAGTCACAGATATTATGGGAGTGACTTCCAGTAAGAGTGATAAGTTAGCTGCCTATCAGCTACAATATATGGCTCATACGTAGTTGAACCAGTGTTAGGTAGCCAGGGGTACAGATGCAGAGCCTATAGAATGGGAAGAGTTTGCTACTATTTTTCTAGAAAGATTCTTTCCCTTAGAATTAAGGGAAGCCAAGGTGTTAGAGTTCATCAATCTTAGGCAAGGTAACATGAGTGTGAAAGAGTATTCCCTCAAGTTTATTCAGTTAGCCAGGTATGCTCCCCATGTAGTAGCAGAGAATAGGTTCAGAATGAGCAAGTTTGTGTCTGGACATTGGAGAGTGTGGTCAAGGAGTGCAGAACTACGATGTTAATTAGGGATATGGACATATCTAGGCTAATGTTCCATGCTCAATAGATAGAAGAGGCTAATAATAAGGAAAGAGAGGGGGAAAACAAGAGAGCTAGAATGGGTAGCTTTAATTTCACTTAGCCTAAGTCAGAAGGTGGTAATCATTCCCAATTTTGTCCAATATCTTTAATTTCAGCTCCATCCTTAGCCAGTGCTCCAACACCTAAGTTCATAAATGGTAACAAAGGTAGGGCGTCAGGCTCTAAATCTCAGGGTAGTGTCAGAAGTGCTCGAACAAATCCTCTTTGTCATAAATATAGAAGAAACCATCAGGGTATCTACAGAGCTGGTAGTGATGTATGTTTCGGGTGTCGCAAGCCAGGCCATAGAATTAGAGATTGTTTTTAGTCAAGTTTGCAGGTTAAGTACAATCATCCCCCAGCTCAGTACGTCACCCAAATCAGCAGGTACCACTTCTAATGCCACTAGTAGGCAACAATGGGCTGCTTGATTTGCTTGAAGAAAAGCTTGTTGTTCTTTAATTTCAAATAAAAATTAAAGATGAACTAGAGGCTATGGCTTGTAGGTTAGAGGCATCTACAAGCACATATGAATCTGTTTTCGGAGAAACATCACCTGATATAAGTAATATTCTTCGAGAAAAAGCCAAGGAGTTAGCAATGGAATTGAACAGAATACTCAATTGTATAATGACTGTTGTTCCTTTTGAGATATGGGAGGTATGGAACAATCAACACACATTTCTCACCATGTGCTCTACTTTTTTTTCTTTTTTAATAAGATAACATTTGTATTGATTCCAACAAAATCATATAGGTTATAGATACAAGCTACATCTAGGCTAGGTTAGCAAAACATTTTTTTATACGGACTCTAAAAAATGTGCCAATGTCCCTGTATCAATGAACATTTCAAAACACCAAAAATGCAAATTTGAATACAGTTATGGTTTATCATCTGGATGGAGTTTCTTTTGTTTTCAAAACCTCTTGAGTTTCTCTCCTTCCATATAGTCCACCAAATACGTCCTTGAATCATTTCCCAAATCTATTTTTGGGCTTTAGATCCTCCTCTTCTGTTGCAGCTAGTTAGCACATCCAGTGTATTAGTGGGCATTAACCAACTCAATCTAGTCTTAGCTAGAAATATATCCCACAACTGAGAGGCCACCCTGCAATGCAAAAAAGATGGCTATTTGTTTCTGCATAATCTCCACATAGAAGGCAAATAGAGCATATGTGGACTACTTTATTTGCATCCTGTCTTGTATCAATCAAGCTCTCTTTACCACCAATCATACAAAGCATGCTACTTTGTATGGTATGTTTGCCTTCCATAGTTGTCTCGAGGGCCATTGTATCTGTGTGTTGTTGTAATTTCTCCAATGATATACTGACCTTACTGAATAAACTCTTGTTTTGTCTCCCAACCAACATAATCTATCGTGATCCAGTGACACTCCATTGAATTGGTTGAGACTATTGAAAAATACAATGAATTTGTCCAGCTCCCAATTATTCAACTGTCTTCTAAAAAGTGAGGTTTCATCCTTGATTATTCCATACCTCACAAGCCCCGTTTAGCCATGAAAAATATTTTTTTCCAAAGTTGGAGTTGGAGTTGGAGTTGAAGATGAAGTTGGAGTTGGAGTTATGTTTGGCCATGAATATAAATTAAAGTTGTTTTTGAAATTTTGTGAGAGAAGTATGAGTGAAAAAAGTGAAAACAAGTAAAACTTTTTTTCACTTTCCAAAGAATTTTCCGAAATGGGAGTTGGAAAATTCATGGCCAAACTCAACGTGTTTTCACTTTATTCACTAAAGTGAAATAATTTTCTGGGAAATAGGAAAAAAAATTTATGGCCAAAAGGCTACTAACTTTTGCCCTTTGTTGCTGGTTCAACGTGTAAACTTCAGGATACAACTGCTTTAAAAGGGCCATTGCCTAACCAGTTACCTTCCCAAAAAGAGATTCTTTGCCCATTCTCTAATTATAGTTGAAGTTGATGCTAAAAATGTTCCCCAAGTTTCTGGTGCTCTTCCCCCTATACACAGTTGTCACGACCTGAGCCAAGGCCCTAGCCATGACGAGCATCCCAAACCATGAAGGCCCGGAACACCCTTCTGTATCTGGTAATCATGGAAAACATTCATATAAAAGATAATACGGAAAAATAGAAATTAGTACGGAAACATGGTCAATCTGTAAATGTATCTGAATAATAATGTCTGACACAGTCTGCGAAAATCTCTACTATGAACTAAACAAGTTGTCTAAATAACTGGGACAAGGCCCCCAGTAGACCAAAACATCACTAAACATAGTATCTATAATAATCAAGCCTTATGGATCATAGAAGGCTCACCACTGCTCAGTCTGGTCTGTGACCAGAAATATCTACTAATTTGCTAGACCCCTAGACTGCACCTCAGACCTAGAAGGAGAGGGGTCAGCACAAAAGTACTGGCATGCGAAGCAGTCCAAAATAGAGTATTTGAAAATATATATATATATATATATATATATATATATATATATATATATAAGCAAAGTTTTCATTAAACATAATACATAAAATAGTTTCTGAAAAACATATGGGCAGCATTTGAAACATTCTGACACATTCTTGTCAAACAATTTCTGATCTTTGTATTACATCTGAGTTAGGTGGCACTCCCCTACAAGCCTGATATTCCACGGGCTATATGGAATCTGCCATTGACTCGGCGGGGAAGCCCCCAACACAAGTGTGCCGCAAGGGTTGGAGTGTTTAAGTCTGATACGCCACACGGCACTTAAGCTAGCGTATAACAGTATACCCGGATTGGTAAATCACGATTTTGGGCAATGAGTTATTTGAACTCACGCCTTCTTTGGGGACCACCTAACATCTCTTTATGCCCAATTTTAACCTTTTCTAAACATGTATCATTTTGAAGTTCTAAAACATGCAAATCTACTAAAGTCTAATTTTTGTATTAGTCCATGTGTGTTATGGCATTTTCTTAGTCTGGTATCGTCATACCAAGACTTGCAAGTCCTCTTTCTGAGCCATAATGCATTAAGCATAATCTTTCATAAAAATATAAATTCATACCACCCAAACATGTAATTTGCATAGAAGATTTCATGTTCCAAAACTCAAGTCAAAACCATGCAAAAACTTTCATCAAACATATGGTGGTCATGTGCTTTTGGCAAAACCATGCACTCTTTCCATATATGCATATTCAACATTCATAATCCTCTCATTTAGTATTCAAAACATATTCAAAACATAGCAAAAGCCAAAGTATTTCATATCATGCTTTTCAAAATGCATTCAAAATAATTCATGTCATATGAAGATGGGAAAACTCATAACAAGAGAGGAATTTATTATAATCATGCTCTCAATTGATATTTCAGGACAAACACGTATATACATATACGTATAACTTTCAAATCACTTTGGGGGAAAGCCAAAAGGCCAAAACAATATCATTAAAGATTCTAAAACATTAATATGTTCTTGAATTCAAAAACCCCTTTCTTAAAACATGATTTATATGCCCATGAGATTTTAGGAAGGCCCCGCGTACCTCTATATGCGAAGATAATAGGTGTTTCTTGAAGCCTACGTACTGGAGATTCCAAATATGTAATTAGTTTCAAAAACCCATGGTTGAATCTTGAGTTTCTTGGATTTTTATTTTGAAGCATTAAGGAGAGTTCTTGAGCAATTTTGGTGAATATGTGTGTAATTTGGCTCTTTAGGGATTAAATCCCGTGTTTAAGTTGATAGAGGATTGGTAAATTATAAATTTTCCATTAATTTCCTGTGTGAGACTGAAAATTAAGTGTGGTGCGATATAGCAGGCGACGCGGGCCTTAGTGCACTGCGATTAGGCAGGCATCGCCTGCTCAATCGCGGGCTTCAGCCCAGGGCGGGCGATCCAGTAGACGGCGTGGGCCTATCACGCGCTGCCACTGGATTGGAAATCCAAACTTTCCCTTAAGATCGTCTAAAATTTCGAAACTCTTCTGAGACGTACTATAACTTTTCCCCATCACAACGCAACAAGAAAATCCAGAAACGGATGTCGGGAAGGTTGAAAGTTGTATCCCGAAGATTGCCAGCTAAAATGACTCTAAGTCCTCATTACACTTAGAAATATTTTTCAAGTCTTAAGTCTAAGAACACACTATTAAAGGCTAATCCATGCACGACTTTTACGGGGCGTTACATTATCCCCCCTTGGGATCATTCATCCCCGAAAGACGATGCAGAAGTTACAATCAAGCACGATTTTTCAAGCAAACAAAGGCATAGAAAGAAAAGGACAAAGATTGTACCTTACATTGCTTCATTCACCAGATCAAATAAATTTAGGTATCTAATTCTCATATCGTCTTCTAATTCCCAGGTGGCTTTTTCAACTTTCTGATTCCTCCACAATACCTTAACTGAGGCTATCTCTTTGCTCCTCAACTTTTTAACTTGATGGTCTAAGATTTCTGCAGGCTCTTCTTCATAAGACAAGGAGTCTTTCACTTTGATTTCTTCAATAGGTAATACTAAAGAATGATCTCCAATTCACTTCTTCAACATGGACACATGGAATACCGGGTGAACAGAACCTAAACTTGCAGGCAACTCCAACTCGTATGCAACTCCACCTATCCTTTTTATGATATGATATGGTCCTATATAGTGAGGAATCATCTTACCTTTCTTCCCAAAATGCATAACTCCCTTCATGAGAGAAACTCTAAGAAATACCATATCTCCAACTTCAAACTCTAACTCCCTTCTCCTCCATCTCCTGATGAACAAGATTAGGCCCAAATATCTGTATTTCACCTACTTCATACCACCCTATCAGAGACCTACATCTCCTACCATACAGCACTTCAAACGGTGCCATCTTAATACTGGAATGGAAGCTGTTATTATAAGCAAACTCTATCAGTGGAAAGTGATCTACCCAACTACCTTTAAAGTCAATCACACAGGCCCTCAACATATCCTTAAGGGTCTGAATGGTGCACTTAGCCTGCCCATCAGTCTGAGGGTGGAATGTTGTACTTAGGTTCACTTGGATTCCTAAACCTATCTGAAAAGATATCCAAAACTGAGAAGAAAACTGCGTAACTCGGTCAGATATAATAGAGACAGGTGCTCCATGCAAATGGACTATTTCCTCAATGTACAGCTTTGCATAATTGTCTCCTGAATAATTAGTCCGCACATGCAAAAAGTGGGCTAACTTTGTCAACCGATCTACAATCACCTAAATGGAGTCATACTGGTTTCGGGACTTCGAAAGTCCTGTAACAAAATCCATATTGATCATCTCCTACTTCCATAAAGGCAGAGCTATCTCTTGGGAAGTACCTTTTGGCCATAAATGCTTTACCTTCACTTGCTGACAGTTCAAACACTTGGAAACAAAATCAGCTACATCACGTTTCATATTATTCCACCAATACAAAGATTTCATATCATGGTACATCTTAGTAGAGCCTGTGTGAACAACATACCTCGAGGTGTGAGCCTCATCAAGGATTCTTTCCCACAGTCCATCAATATTCAGAATACACAACCTACCCTGAAATCTCAAAATACCATCACCACCAATTTCAAACGACATTACCTTTTGCTGACCTACATCTTTCTTGATTTGCATAAAGATGGGATCTTCAACTTGCTTCTCTTTAACTTCAGCACAAAGGGATGACTTAGTTATTTCATGAACAATCACCCCTCCATCTTCAGAATGTAAGAGTCACACTCCCAGATTTGCAAGGCGGTGAATATCTTTCACCATCTCTTTCTTCCCTTCTTCTACATGAGAAAGGTTGCCCATAGACAACCTGCTGAGAGTGTCGGCTACAATATTAGCCTTGCCCGGATGGTAATGCAGGCTCATATCATAGTCTTTCAGAAGCTTTATCCAACGCCTTTATGTGACGTTTAATTATTTCTGTGAGAAAACATACTGCAAACTTTTGTGGTCAGTATAAATATCAACATACACTTTATAGAGATAATGCCTCCAAATTCTAAGCGCAAACAACACAGCTACTAACTCCAAGTCATGAGTGGGGTAATTTCACACGTGCACCTTCAACTACTTAGATGCGTAAGCTATCACCTTATCATGTTGCATCAGTACACATCCAAGTCCCATACAAAATGCATCACAGTAAACCACAAAGACATCTACACCCTCGGGAAGGGTCAAAATAGGAGCAGTAGTTTGCTTGTCTTTCAAATTCTTAATACTATTTTCACATAGATTAGACCACACAAACTTCACCTTTTTCTGAGTCAATTTAGTAATCGAAATAGATATGGAAGAAAAAATTTCTACAAATCTTCTATAATAACCCGCCACGCCCAAGAAGCTCTAAATATCAGTTGGAGTCGTGGGTCTAGGCCATTTTATCACTGCCTCAATCTTTTGGGGATCCACTTTAATCTCGTCACTCGATACAATATGCCCCAAGAAAGCAATAGCATTCAAACAGAATTCATATTTGGAGAACTTAGCATATAACTGATGATCCTTAGGGGTTTGAAGGATAATTCGGAGGTGATTGGCATGATCCTCTTTACTTTTGGAATAGGTCAAAATATCATCAATGAATACTATGACGAACAAGTCTAAAAACTAAAGAAACACTCTATTCATAAGATCTATAAAGGCTGCAGGGGCATTAGTCAAATTGAAGGACATAACTAAGAACTCATAGTGACCATATCGGGTTCAGAAGGCTATTTTAGTAATGTCTGACTCCTTAAAATTCAACTGATGATAGCCCGAATGAAGGTCTATTTTTGAAAAACACTTAGCACCCTGAAGTCGGTCAAAAAGATCATCAATCCTAGGAAGAGGAAATTTGCTTTTAATAGTGACCTTATTCAACTGGCGGTAGTCTATGCACATACGAAGGGACCCATCCTTCTTTCGCATAAAAAGTATGGGTGCAACCAATGGGGAAACACTAGGACGAATAAAGCCTTGGTCTAGGAGGTCTGCGAGCTATTCTTTTAACTCTTTCAGTTCTGCGGGAGCCATTCTACATGGCAGAATAGAAATATGACAAGTGTCTGGCAATACATCAATGCCAAAATTTATTTCCCTATCAGGTGGTATCCCTGGGAGATCTTTGGGAAAGACTTCTGGAAACTCATTCACTACAGGAACTGACTGAAGAGGAAGATTTTCAACTCTAGAATCTTTTACTCGAATTAGATGGTACATACAGCCTTTAGAGATGAGTTTTTGGGCTCTAAGATAAGCGATAAAGTGACCTCTAGGTGCCACAAAATTCCTTACCCACTCAACTGGTATCTCATTCTATAAAGAAAAGGTAACCTTTCAGGTTCTGCAATCAAATGTGGCATAGCACGAATGGAGCCAGTCCATCCCAAGGATGGCATTAAAATCTACCATATCAAGTTCTATAAGGTCTTCCATAGTATCCCTACTAAGAATAGACACAACAAAATTTCTATACACCCTTTTAGCAACAATAGAATCACCGACAGGAGTGGAAATAGTGAAGGGTTCTACAAAAACTTTGGGTTCAAACCCAAAACCAACAGCCACATAAGGGGTCACATAATATAAAGTAGACCCAGGATCAAGCAATACATAAACATCACAAGAAAAGATCCGTAACATACCGGTGACAATATCTGGTGAAGCTTCCACCTCCTGGCGGTTAGCCAAAGTATATAACCGGTTACGATCGCTCCCGGCAGCTGAAGAGGCACCCTTCTGAGGTGGGGGTGGCGCTTAAGAATTGAACTGAGACATTGCACCACCAACATTCTTCCTAGAAGATGGACAGTCCCTCTGAAAGTTGCCCAGCTTACCACATGAATAACATACAAGTGTGCCCAACTGACACTTCCCCAGATGATTTCTACCACAAGTCTCACACCACGGATAAGTACGATACTACTGAACCATACTACCCTGCGACTGAGTATATGGTGCTCTAGATCTATGATGAGTCTTAAAACTCTAGGATTATTTGTCTACTGGTGGTTGGGCGCTGGGGCACTGGCAGCAGACTGTGCATTACCTTAATTCTTCTCCTTCTGCCATTTATTTCCCTACTTACCATTTTGAGGCTGGCTGTGACCCTGGTCGGCAAATCCTGCTCTTTTCGCCTGTCTTTCTAGCTCCCTAGCCTTAGAAATCTTCTTCTTTTTCTCTTTTACCTGTTTCATATGAATGGTAAGCCTAGCAAAGTCCAACTCCTTATTCAACATAGCTCCCTGGAACTCAAGCACCAGATCATCTGAAAGGCCGGATGCAAACTTTCTCATTCGGGCCCTTATACTACTTGTTATCTCAGGAGCATAACGGGTCAGCTGATTGAACTTTAGAATATACTCCTGAACACTCATCTTCCCCTATTTTAGATTTATGAACTCCTCATCCTTTGCCTCCCTCAACTCTAAAGGATAGAATCGGTCAAGAAAAGCATCAACAAACTCATTCCATATTGAGGGCTCAACATTGTCGCCTTTCACATCTTCCCAATCATTGTACCACTGATTCGTCACCTCTTTCAGCTGGTACGCTGCCAATTCTACTCCTTCAACCTCATCAACATGCATCACTTTGAAAATCTTTTCTATTTCGTTCACAAATTCCTGTGGATCCTTTTCTACCTTAGTACCTATGAATTTGGGATGATTCATCCTCATAAATTTGCTTACTCGAGTAACTCTAGAAGTAGCAGATACAGACCCAGCATCTTCTGACCGCTGAGTCTGTGCAGCCACCAATTGTGTCAGCATATGAATGGACTATCTAAATTCTGCATTCAAAATATCTCTTTGATTAGTCGGGGGACGATTAACATTAGTCCAAGGATCCCGAGGTAGACTGGTTGGGAATGGAGGGACTCCCAGAGTACGGACAAGCTCTAAAGTGGGAACTCTGTTATGGGTCCAGATCCCATGGGTGGGATGGACCTCATCTGTCTGAGCATTCTATTCAATGTTGCAATGGGAAGGCATAACTGTGTTTATAAAATACAAGAGATCATTGATTAGGGAATAGGTCAGACTCTAAAGCACGAACTAAATCACAAAGAAAGGAAACATTTCCTAAATGCCTAGTATCTTTTTGCTTATAAGTGTGGCGCGCTACACACCCATAAACAAGACTCTACCCGATGCAATTTTACAGACACCCTAGGACTATGAACCGTGCTCTGATACCAAGTTTGTCATGACCCGAGCCAAGGCCCTAGCCGTGACGAGCATCCCAAACCATGAAGGCTCAGAACACCCTTCTGTATCTGGTGATCATACACAACATTTATATAAAAGATAATGCGGAAAAATAGAAATTAGTACGGAAACATAGTCAATCTGTAAATGTATCTGAATAATAATGTCAGACATAGTCTGCGAAAATCTCTACTATGAACTAAACAAGCTATCTGAATAACTCGGGTAAGGCCCCCAGTAGACCAAAACATCACTAAATATAGTATTTATAATAATCAAGTCTTGTGGATCATAGAAGGCTCACCACTGCTCAGTCTGGTCTGTGACCTGACATATCTACTGATTTGCTGGACCCCTAGACTGCGCCTCAGAACCTAGAAAGAGGGGGGATCAGCACAAAAGTACTGGCACGCAAAACAGTCCAAAATAGAGTATTTCAACATATATATATATATAATATGAGAGCAAAGTTTTCATTAAACATCATACAAAAAATAGTTTCTGAAAAACACATAGGCATCATTTGAAACATTCTGAGACATTCTTGTCAAACAATTTCTGATCTTTGTATTACTTCTGAGTTAGGTGGCACTCCCATACAAGTCTGATATTCCACGGGCTAGATGGAATCCACCATTGACTCGGTGGGGAAGCCCCCAACCCAAGTGTGCCGCAAGGGTTGGAGTGCCTAAGTCTGATACGCCACACAGCACTTAAGCCAGCGTATAATAGTATACTCGAATTGGCAAATCACAGTTTTAGACAATGAGTAGTCTGAACTCATGCCTTCTTCGGAGACCACCTAACATCTCTTTATGCCCAATTTTAACCTTTTCTAAACATGTATCATTCTGAAGTTCTAAAATATGTAAATCCAATAAAGTCTGATTTCTCTATTAGTCTGTGTCTATTATGGCATTTTCTGAGTTCGGTATCATCATACCAAGACATGCAAGTACTCTTTCTGAGCCGTAATGTATCAAGCATAATCTTTCATAAAAATATAGTTTCAGACCACCCAAATATGTAATTTGCATAGAAGATTTCATGCTTCAAAAATCAAGTCAAAACCAAGCAAAAACTTTTATCAAATATTTGATGGTCATGTGCTTTTGGCAAAATCATGCACTCTTTCATTATATGCATATCCAACATTCATAACCCTCTTTTTTGGTATTCAAAACATATTCAAAACATAGCAAAAGCCAAAGTATTTCATATCATGCTTTTCAAAATGCATTCAAAACAATTCATGTCATATGAAGATGGGAAAACTCATAACAAGAGAGAAATTTATTATAATCATGCTCTCAATTCATATTTGAGGATAAACACTTATATACATATACATATAACTTTCAAATCACTTTGGGGGATAGCCAAAAGGCCAAAACAATATCATTAAAGCTTCTAAAATATGAATATGTACATGAATTCAAAAACCCCTTTCTTAAAACATGATTTATATGCCCATGAGATTTTAGAAAAACCCCACATACCTCTATATGCAAAGATGATAGGTGTTTCTTGAAGCCTACATTCTGGGGATTCCAAATATACAATTAGTTTCAAAAACCCATGGTTGAATCTTGAGTTGCTTGGGTTTTTATTTTGAAACCCTAAGGAGAGTTTTTGAGCAATTTTGGTGAATATGTGTGTAATTTGGCTCTTTAGGGATTAAATCCCGTGTTTAAGTTAATAGGGGATTGGTAAATTACCAAATTGCCATTAATTTCCCAGATGAGGCTGAAAATTAAGCCTGGCACGATATAGCAGGCGATGCAGGCCTTAGTGCACTACGATTAGGCAGGCGTCACCCGCTCAATCACAGTCTCCGGCCCAGGGTGAGCGATCCTGCGGGCGATACGGGCCTATCGCACGCTGCTACTGGATTGGAAATCCAAACTTGCCCTTAAGCTCATCTAAAATTCCAAAACTCTTTCAAGACGTGCTACAACCTTGCTCCATCGCAACGCAATAAGAAAATCCAGAAACGAATGTCGAGAAGGTTGAAAAGTTGTATCCCAAAGATTACCAGCAAAAATGACTCTAAGTCCTCATTACACTTAGAAAAAATTTCCAAGTCTTATGTCTAAGAACAACTATTAAAGGCTAATCGATGCACAACTTTTATGGGGCGTTACAACAGTGCTTATAACTTTGGTTTTCCTAGCACTCTTTTCTCCTTATTTTTTCTTGAATTACTTACTTCTATAGCGCGTGATCTTCATTTATGTATCTCAAGAGCCATTTCATAAGGAGGCTTTGGTTTTGCTTTCTTAAGTTCCTTATTCCCAGTTGTGTTACTTGGACTCTTCAAAAATGTCAACGGGTGCATGTCGGATTCGCCATACCTAGTTTATTTTTAGAGAATCCAATACGAGTGCGACATCAAAAGTGAAGTTTCTTCTCTTTGTTGCCTTGTCATAAGAAGTTGCTTCTCAGTGTGTCCAATCTTTTTTCAACCTGTGGCGGTATAGGAAAGAGTGACATCATATAGGTAGGGAATGCATCGAGAGCACTGTTATTGAGTATAAGTCTGCCACTTAAAGATAGGTACTGAAACAAAACTAAAAAGACTAAAGTCTGAATTTGAAAAATCTATAATCGTCTAAATAGCCTCTAAACTATCTGAATATGGAGTTGAATGAACATGTCTCCAACTAACTCCCTAACCTAAAAATAAACTAAAATGATAAATGAAGTAATAAACATATGTCCTCAAAAGATGAGAATTCACTGCTACTGAACTGCTACTGCTAATCCGAAACCTATGCCTCAGAACTTATGGAAGCACCATAGTGCGAATGCGTCAGTACAACTAAAGTACTGAGTATACATGGGGGTAGGCTAAATGTATAGGGTTTATATGCATGAACATGCTGACTAATATGAACGTGAGAATACATACATACATACATACATACATACATACATACATATATAACTGATACTGAACTCGTGGAGATACTGACTACTGAGTTCGAATTCTGACAACATAAGTTTACTAACACTGAGAGACTGATAACTTGAATGACTGTATCTAACAGTCCTAATTCTGGTGGAACTATCTGGGTTCCATATTATATCTGAATATCTGAGTCTAAGATCAGTCCTAGCTAATGGGTGATCTCTGATTATGCTGATAAAGAAGAATGAATTAACTTAGTCTGAGATCAGTCCTACCTAATGGGTGATCTCTAAGTTTGATAATGCTAATACTGATTGACTATAAATGAGATCAGTCCTTTCTAATGGGTGATCTCTAAGTTTGCTAATACTGATACTGAAACGATAGTTGAGATCAGTCATGTCTAATGGGTGATCTTGAAGTCTATTTGTGATGATAAAGATTGACTGGGTCTAACGGTCTTGAGTCTGTACTACTAAGCTGAGTTGACTATATCTGACAGTCCTGATTTCTGTAACTAAAACTGTGGGATGTATTCATGTAACCAACATGCCCCATACTAAGCTGACTGGGGTTCAATCTCTGCCCTGACTGGAAGGGTGTCAGTACCGCGCCACCAGTAAAGACATCTGCTGTGGAGTTAGTCCTAATCTAATGGGTGACTCCTGAGACCAGCCCTATATATATAAATGTGCTAATGGGTGATCCCTGAGTATGTCAGTCCTATCTAACGGGTGACATCTCGTACCTATGCTGGATACATAGTTCTGGAACTTCGGGATTGCTTCTAGAGATCTCAGTCCTAGTCTAGCGGGTGAGTCCCCATCCCTAAGTTCGATCGGTGTTGAATCCTACTCCCATCTGAATAACACTGAACATGAATTTCTGAGCTGAACTGACTAACTGAATTGATTAACTGAGATGATAGCATTTTCTTAGCTGAGCTGAGCTATATTTTCTGAGTTTCGTTAACTGACGGAAATGCTACTTGAGATCTGAGGTCTGACTGAGAGTACTGAAATTACTGAGACTACTGAACTGCTGAGATTTCTGAGGTTTCCTGAGTCACATGACTAACTAAGATCTATGGAACATAGCTTGACTGAGTATATCGTGAAACATGACTCGACTCTAGGCATACAGCTATAGTTTTTAGGTACAAGTACCCCCAGGACTCGATGGAAAGAAACTAACACACATGAATGACTTGATTACATGACCAACATCAACAATCCATAACTGAAAGTACTAATGAGATGATCACGCATATCTGATGCATCAACGTATAACTAAACTGACTCATAAACATGCGACTGAACATGCAATGGTAAAGATACCAAGTTTGAGCTATTAAATGAGCATGGGACTGAATACTAGGTTTGCTACTGAGATCTAAAATTAGCATAAATAAGTTCAAAGAAAGCTATTACCTTAAACTGAAAATATCGATGAGTATGAGATTAACTACTCGATATGCATGAGTGGAAGCATGAGAACATAACTGAGGCTAAGGCGTGACATATGAACTGAGAAATCATGAACTAGTCTAACCTCTGAGTACATGGCTTATGTTTGAGACTGGTACTTTTAGGGTTATCTTAAGAGTACCCTCTATTCAAAACTGAATTCATCATATAAAGGAAAATAGAAAGGTTTAGGACATAAGAGCGTTAAGGGATGTTGGGGTATCTCCCCCTTGGGACTCTATGTCCCTCTAAGAACGCTCACCTTATTGAGATACTGGGGCGATGCACAGGGCATCTACAAACTATATTTAGCTGAACCTCGAGAGTCTGGAACTAATGCATGATGCATGAGATGAACTGAACTTGCAACTACTAAGAGGTTCTACCTTGAAATAGTTACATTCTCTGAGATTTTTGGGTAGCATGAATAGATGCAAAGATGAGAAAACAAGCTATACAAATCTGACTGCTCGATTGCTAAAATGACTTGGGTACTTGATCTATCATCTCCCCCTTGGCTTTAAGCTATCATCACAAGTCTGTGAGAGCTAAATAAACTCTGAACTGAACTGCAATCATCATTACATACTTATACTCTGATTAGCACATGTTTGCCTTCTTTAACACTTCATCTGTTCCTATTTCCCTCACATACTACCAGGATCACATTCACACCTTTATGCTTAATTTTAAGTCAATAAACTTAAATTTCTAACTCATACTGTTCAAGCCTATTGATTTATTCTGGCACAACTATCCCAATAAATACATAATCTATTTAATCTGGATATCATATCCCAACTTATCTACTGGCAAACTATTGGGTTCATTCTCCTAACTCTGGGTTACATGCTATCATAGGATTTTAAGAAGGGATCTGAAGGCATATCTAAATCTGGGTTCGAGAATGAGCTCTCGTGATCATGAATGAGATCCGTACAACTTTGGACATAAGGGAACTGATGGGATACTGTCTGAGAAAGCTCTATCTTTAGGACTTGAGCTTCACTATTTATGTTACCTTGGAAGTAAGGTAAAGATTACATGAGGGGAGCATGATGAGAATCTACATAAGTTTCTTAGAGAACCTTACTATAGCACGATCTGAGATATGAAAGAAGGGAAATTATTCCTAAAACATCTCATAGCCTTCTGCACATAAGAGTGGTGCACAACACACGCATGTACAAGACTCTGCTAGATACGGCTTTCAGACTTCCTAGGACTCTATTGAACCTTAGTCTCTGATACCAAGTTTGTAACGCCCCGATTATCTGAATCGAAATGCTACACGGTGCTCATGACCCCGAAGGACCACAAGCTAACCCATGACTGATATTTGTACCAGTATACTTCATAATATACATATAAAATATGGAAACATAAACTAAAAGGCCGTAAGGTTCAATCTTGAACAATAAAACGTCTGACTAAGTTGGTATCACAGTACCAAAACAAAACTGAAAAGACTAAAGTCTGAATCTAAAAACTCTATAATCATCTGAATAGCCTCTAAACTATCTGAATAAGGAGTTGAAGGAACATGTCTCCAACTAACTCCCTAAACTGAAAATAAACTAAAATGATAAATGAAGTAATAATCGTATCCTCCTCGAAAGATGAGAACTCACTGCTACTGAACTGCTACTGCTGATCCGAAACCTGTGCCTCAGAACCTATGGTGTAACATAAAAGAAAGCACCATAGTGTGAATGCGTTAGTACAATGAAAGTACTGAGTATACATTGGGGTAGGATAAATACATGGGGTTTATATGCATAAACATGCTGACTAATATGAACATGAGAATACATACATACATACATACATACATACATACATACATACATACATACATACATACATACATATATAACTGATACTAAACTCGTGGAGATACTGACTACTGAGTTCGAATTCTGACAATATAAGTTTACTAATACTGAGAGACTGTTAACTTGAATGACTGTATCTAACAGTCCTAATTTTGGTAGAACCATCTGGGTTCTATACTGTATCTGAATATCTGAGTCTAAGATCAGTCCTAGCTAACGGGTGATCTCTGATTATGCTGATAAAGAAGAATGAATTAACTTAGTCTGAGATCAATCCTACCTAATGGGTGATCTCTAAGTTTGATAATGCTAATACTGATTGACTATAAATGAGATCAGTCCTATCTAATGGGTGATCTCTAAGTTTGCTAATACTGATACTAAAATGGTAGTTGAGATCAGTCCTGTCTAATGGGTGATCTTGGAGTCTATTTATGATGATAAGGATTGACTGGGTCTAACAGTCCTGAGTCTGTACTACTAAGCTGAGTTGACTATATCTGACAGTCCTGATTTCTATAACTAAAACTGTGGGATGTATTCATGTAACCGACATGCCCCACACTAAGTTGACTGGGGTCCAATCTCTGCCCTGAATGGAAGGGTGCCAGTACCGCGCTACCAGTAAAGACATCTACTGTAGAGTTAGTCCTAATCTAATGGGTGACTCTGGCGACTAGTCCTATATATATAAATGTGCTAACGGGTGATCCCTGAGTATGTCAGTCCTATCTAACGGGTGACATCTCGTACCTATGCTAGATACATAGTTCTGGAACTTTGGGATTGCTTCCAGAGATCTCAGTCCTATGCTAGCAGGTGATCCCCCATCCCTAGGTTTGCTCGGTGTTGAATCCTACTCCCATCTGAATGACACTGAACATGAATTTTTGAGTTGAACTGACTAACTGAACTGATTAACTGAGATGATAGCATTTTCTTAGCTGAGCTAAGCTATATTTACTGAGTTCCGTTAACTGATGTAAAAGCTACTTAAGATCTGAGGTCTGACAGAGAGTACTGAAATTACTGAGACTACTAAACTGCTGAGATTTTTGAGTTTTCCTGAGTCACATGACTAACTGAGATCTATGGAACATAGCTTGACTGAGTATATCGTGAAACATGACTCGGCTCTAGGCACACAGCTATAGTTTTCAGGTACAAGTACCCCTAGGACTCAATGGAAAGAAACTGACACACATGAATGACTTGATTACATGACCAACGTCAACAATCCATAATATCATAACTTTGGGATTTTCTTGAAGTACATGGTTATCATACATCTCATACATAAGTAGGATTTGCAAGAAAACATAGCATGATCGCATAAGACTAGTTCATGAACAATCCAACAATATTCACAATTCATAATACCATAAATAAGGATTTCACACAAACCATGGTTCTCAACAATCTATCACATGAACGGGAATGCATACAACATGTATATACTTGCATGGCTTCAATATCATGGTCATTCCATATCACAACAATATCATGAGCATCTCAACAACATCTTTAATCCAAGACAGTAGTTTGGGAATCGCATCAAACATAAACTTAGAGCATGGAATAGTTATTTAGGACCTATTATGTCATAAAAACATGATTCTAATCTCTTAGGTATTTTCACAAACACCTTACATGCACATCTTAGGCATAGGTCGATTCATCAAGATTTCAAGTATTCAATTCAACCACAAATTACACATGTTTATACATTATATATCACCATAGCTTCACACAAACATACAAAAATACTATCTTGGGCATCATCAAACTCCAACAATATAATCATCATCCATCAAAAACATAAACATCATAAAACAAAATTTAGAATATAGTTCTTGAGCTTCATGAACAAAAGGAGTCCATGAATTAACTCACGCATACCTTAGACGGAAGATTCTTGATGATTGACGGAGAAATTTGCTGGAACTTGAATCCCCAATTGAAAACCCTAATGAGTTCTTGAGAGGATTTTGAGAAATATGGGTGTATTTGGCTGAATTATGGGTAAATCTTGTGTTTAAGAGTATATATAGGGTAGGGAAAATGTCTAAAATACCCTTTAAAACATGGAGGTTGAATGCTAAAAAATTGGGTACCCAAAATGGCAGGGCAGCGCCTTACTCTTACCCCCTCTATAAGTAGGGCGGCGCCTTGCTTAGAGAGCCTCTCTAAGCTGGGCGACGTCCTCTAATCACGGAGAGCTACTGGTTTGAAATCAAAACGTGCCCTAAATAGAGTCAAAAAATTCCTAAACTTACCTGGGAAGTACTACAACCTTGCCCAATCACAACGCAACTTGAAAATCAAAAAATAAATATCGAGAAGGTCGTCAAATAAATCTCCGAAGTTTTTAGGTCTAAAATGAGACTAAGTATTGAACACTTATGAAAATTTCTAAGTTTTGAGACTTGTAAAGCCAAGAGAACTGAATTCGGATGCAACAATTTTATGGGGTCTTACAGAGCTGTACTTGCCCATTTGATTTTGTTAGTTCCCTTGCATGTGCTTTCCACTAGTACAATCCTTCACTTATGGAATTTGAACTTAATTGATTCTCCCTTTGCATGTGCTTTCAACTAGTTCAATGCTTCACTTGTAGAATCTAAACTTAATTGATTCTTTAATACTTTAAAGGAGCAAGTGGTTTCTGGTGCTGAATCTGTTGGAGATAAAGATATTCCTAGGGCTCTTTTAGCTGCTTGCAAGGGTGCATTAGAGCCTGTATTAAATACTTATGACCAGCTATTATCCGGTGGAGTGGTGTTGCCAACTCCAATCTTAGATTGCGTCTCCTGCGTTCCGTGTTGGCTTTATTTTGTGAATGGGCACATTCTGTCTTCGCAACAGGGAATGGGTACAAGTGTTAATGGAGCCTCTCTGATTCTTGGTGGGACTTTATCATTAGGATAGAACACTGTTATTAATTAAGGTGTTATTAATCTGGATAGTTTGCTATAGATTAGAATTTATTAAATGCTTTACGATGTGCCAGTTTATCAGTATTTTTTTATCTGCTTTTATGGGTGGCGTAGGAGAAAAAATTTGTTAGATCATTACTTTTATATTAATCTTTGATTCACATGTGCCCACTATAATTATTGTGATGGAACTGAGAATCTCTTTTGTTTATTCTGTTTGATTGTTATCTTTGTGTAAGTGTGTGTAGCTTACCGAGGACATGACCCTATATAGGAAGGTTTGGAGAATGCCTATAGATAGGGATAGCAATTGGGCGGTGCGGGTGCACAGCGGTGCGCGTTTTAGGCTATATGGGGCAGTGTGGATTTTAGACTATGTGGGTGCAGAGTGGGTTTAAGTATGTTTTTTAAAATGGTGCGAGGCAGGGTGGGTTGTGGGTATAAGAGTTTAAATTGAAAAAAAAAATTTAAAAATTAGTATTATTCTCGTGAATTTACCTAAAATTGTATTTGGATTTAAATTCCAGTGATAGCGCGCGATTAGCCCACGCTGCCTGCTGGATCGCGTGTATTGAACCTTAGCCCGCAATTGAGCGAGTGACGCCTGCCTAATCGTAGTGCACTAAGGCCCGCGTCACCTGCTATATCGCGCCAGGCTTAATTTTCAGCCTTATCCGGGAAATTAATGGCAATTTGGTAATTTACCAATCCCCTATCAGCTTAAACACGGGATTTAATCCCTAAAGAGCCAAATTTCACACATATTCACCAAAATTGCTCAAGAACTCTCCTTAGGGTTTCAAAATAAAAACCCAAGAAACTCGAGGTTCAACCGTGGGTTTTTTAAACTAAGTGCATATTTGGAATCCCCAGAACGTAGGCTTTAAGAAACATCTATCATCTTCGCATATAAAGGTACGTGGGGTTATCCTAAAAATCTCATGGGCCTTTAAATTCATGTTTTCAAAATGGGGGTTTTGTAAATTTACGAATATGATTATGTATCAAACGTTTTATGATATTAATTTGGTCCTTAGGCCTATTCCCAAAGTGATTTAATATATGATATATGTACATACATATATTCCGAAAAGATGTTAACTTGAGAGCATGAATGATATGAAATCCCTCTCTTGGTATGGTTTTGTTTTAAATTCTCATATGATGTGAAATTTTTGAAATCATCTTGACAAGCATGACATGAAATGTTTTAAAAGTAGTTATGATTTTCGACTTGCAAAGAGAGGGGATTGTTATGTTGAAATATGATGAACATAATAGCTGCATGAAAGAATGATGTAATATTGATGGCTTGCAAGTCGGGTATGACGATACCCTACAGAACATGATGTGTGATTGAATTAAATGGAGCTAAATGTATTGATTTTACATGAGATAGGTGGATGCCCGAAAAAGGCATTTGAGTGTAAGGGCTCATCACTGGAAACCGTGTTGGCCGACATGGGAATTTGGAACCAGGCTAAATGATCTTGTACACTTGACTTTATGGCATTCCCAAATTAGGACATGGTTAGGAGCCTAGGCTAAGTGACCTTGGGCACTACCATACTCTATTGTGTCGAGACACCCTGCTGTGTGATCTTTTGTGTCTTTCCCTCACGTATACTCTAATCTCGGCGGCAATCGAGGTTTGACAGTTGGTGTAAATTATGTAGGGTATTTCACATAGCTCAGCTAAATTACATTGTTGTTGAACACTATTACATTATGCCCATTTGTTTTCAAATGATTTGATATGAAACTGCTTTATAATGGCTCTCACCTATATTTTGTAAAAATATTATGCTTTTGTTTTGATTTCTCTGTGTACCAGTACTTTTGTATTGATCCCTTTCCCTCCCAGGTTCAGAGGCACAGTCTAGGGGACCCGAAAATCAGTTGATTCCTCAGACAGATTTACAGAGTCACTTGGTGAGCCTTCTATATTCCGAAAGGCCTGATCTCTGACAGTTTTTTTTTATCATTTATTAGTTTTGGGTCTTCTAGGGGTCTTGTCCCAGTTTTCAGATAGCTATTTATTTCAGTCATGCAGTAGAGATTTCGCAGACATTTTTGAGATGTTGATTGAGATTGTGGGACATTATTCCCCATTATTGTTTTCATATGATTCTTGTTCATGTTTCCATTATATTGTGTATCTTCCGCATTTCCATGTGCATTATTACTAGACAGATAGGGGTGTTCTAGGCCTTTATGGTTCGGAATGCTCATCACGGCCAGGGCCCCATTTCGGGTCGTGACAAACTTGGTATCAGAGCATGGTTCATGGTCCCAAGGTGTCTGCAAAATCACGTCGGGTAGAATCTTATTTATGGGTGTGCAGCGCGCCACACTTATAAGCAGTAGGCTACTAGGCGTTTAGGAATGTCTCTTTTTCTTCATGTTCTAGTTCGTGCAATGGAGTCAAAACGTTCCTCTTTCATACTCTAATTCGTGCTATTGGTGCCGGCCTTACGAAAGTAAAGTTACCCTAAATCCTTTCTTACTCTGACGTCCTCAGATATGTTTCATTATTGAGGCAATTCAAGTGCAGAAGTTTAGAATCTAAATAGTATGGTCCTTTTTTATTGAACCATATAAGAGTTAAAATTTTGTGCAAGGCTTGAGAAGAGTCCGTTAGTGCTTCAGTACTTATTGGTTTCGATGCAAACATTGATCTTGATGGAATCGTGCTTTTCAGCTTGAGGTATTAATTGCATCTAGTCCCCTTTAAATTTTTGTCATAGATGTGAACAATGTATAGTAGAATGTTGGAAGTGTATTTCCACCCGAATAGTAGTATGAGTTAAAGTATTGTTGTCATAACCTATTGGTAGTGATATTGGACCAAGAAGTTGGTGATGTAAAGTCTCAAAGTTAGAAGTCAGAGTGAGGGTGATTTTTGTGTAAATAAATATTTCTGTTGAATAACCAATGCTTGAGGATGATTTACCCTTTTATAGTGATAGGCTAATATGGTAGCTAGTAGCATGTGTGGATTGCATAGTAGTCTATGGGGGAAGTGTTTGACTCAAATTTTTATTTACGCTGAGTAAGAGGTATATTCTTAGATCATTGAATACTATGTGTCAATCTTCTATCTCTTATAATATGTAATCTTGTTATCATGATATTTTTGAAAAATCAAAGTCTAGTGAAGCCGTGTGAGGCCTATTTCGATTCACTAGCAACTTGTTGTCCAACTTGTTGTTCTTGTGTTGGTTTAATATATGTGTAGCTAAATCTGTTTGCATGAGATGGAGTTGGAAAAGAGGTGATTCGTCTTTGTGTGTTAGTTTAGTAGAGATTAGAGAAGGATTTGTTAGTCAGGGTGATTTATCGTTGCTTGAAGTGTGAAAATGGCTATATTAGCCAGTAAGTTATAATTATAGACTCATGGTTATTTGTGGAATTTGAAGGTAATCTAAATGTACGCTTGGGTAAGTAAGTATGAGGTGAGAAATCCGTAAAGTAGAAAAGATTGTATGGGGTTATGATATAAGATTAAGGTTGATTATGTCTATTATGTAACTTTACCCCTTGACCTTCTTTTCATTGGTAGTTGTAAACTAGTACTACTTGTGAGAAGGTATGTAGTGATTTTTTAGGCGTTTGTATAGTATGTCCCAAATTTTATGGACTAGTATATTATGTTGCATTTTTAAGTGGTGATAGATGATTGGTACAGGACTATATGCTTGAATTTAATGTAGAATGTGGTGGTAAAAATAGTGGCATGAGATTAATGATGTATGTTTTGTGGGAATAAATTAGTAGGCTAGATGTGTTGAAATAGTACGTTCTAATGAGTTATGATAAGGAAGACCGTAAGGTCAATATCGATTATTTATTCTTAGGAAGTTCTAGTGTACTAGTGTTTCTTGATGTTTATTTCATGGTATCCAAGTAAGAATCATGCGTAAGGTTGGGTTGTAAAATCATGTTTAGCACTAGACATTAAGTTTTAAACAGTTGAAGTCCATGAAGGTGGATGTGATGATTTCTTGGTTAATAATGCTAGTTATATGGAAGTGATCTAATAGGCTTGAACGATGTATGAAATGGCTTAAGTTTAAGTTGATTCGTAATGAAGTATAATGTTGTAGGTATGGTGTGTAAGTATACCTAAGGTGATAGGGAGTTGTGGCATTTCTCTAAGACTATTACATGTTGTGTATGGCTAGTAGTACCGCTGAGTTGCTAGATGGAGAAAGACTAGTAGATGTTATATGGGTTCTAAATAGCTAGGTGACAGAGTTTCGATTGATAGTGTCGAGTTTTTTTATGTGATCTTGATTCTCATTGTAATGAGACATAAGTTTGAAGTCGCGATATTGGTACACTATGTCGAAAGTGGTATGGTTCACCAAATACTTGGTGATGTTCATGTTAAGTGTTAGAATCGAATCTAAGTTTGAGTTTTGAAGCTTGAACCGATAGAAATAAGTGTGCAAGCATTATACTATGACAATTGGGGATATCAAAATATAAAGTGTATCTCAGAAGGTAGTATTAGCAGTGGGCTTTCCACTTTCATGTGTGGTCTTTCGGGTTAAGTTCTATTAATTTTGTGTATTGTCATATTTCAGACCCCAGAGTGCAGTGAGTGTGGTTAAGTTTAAAGTCTACTAAGGGATCTCCCAAACTAAAGATGATGGCTTAAAGCCAAAAGGGAGATGATAGAACAAGTAACCAAGTTTGGCCCTCAAATTCTAGTAGTGATGTCAGTATGACATAGAACATCAGAAGGGAAGAGTGAGGCTCAACCCATTCTAGTCTCAGTATTTTTCAGTTATCCTAATACCTACTCATACCTCACGTTTTAGTTCCATGATCATAGTTCATGTTCTTGTATATGATAGAAAATCACGTGCTCTTTTAGATTCCTAAATGAGGAACTTCAGTTTATTCAGCCATCGAAATCACATTCCATATGTTATGAACTCTAAATTGAGGTCATGCAGCTCATGACTCATGTATTCACTCTTTATAGTGTGCTCAGTTCCCATAATTCATGTTATACTCTTTATGGTAGGCGAAATAAAGTTCATAGCCATGTGTACCCCAATTCAGATTTTTCTTTGATAAATCCTGGATGTTGATTTGCTATTCCTCAGGCCTCAGTTATGTGTCAAGTTTCATATAATATCCTTCTATGCTTTGAGATCTTATGTTCTGGCCTTTTGTGACTCCTTCTTATGTGAGGATAGTTGTGAGGAGTAAATATTTCTTGTTGATGGAAGATCATAGTATGCTTGTTTTAGATAAGGCCATAAGTGTAAAGTAAGATTGGGGCCAAATCTTTGATATGTGTGATGGTTAGTGGGAATCTGTGTGTGTATGTTCTGAGGGTAGCGCATGGATAATGGATAATGGAAGATCTTAGCGCGTGAATCTGTGTAGTATGTCTTTACGGGTGTTGCCTTGAAGTTCACATGTGGTTATGAAATAGGCTCGAATGACATGTTGGGATTGTAGTGGAGGAATGCAATATGCGCTAGTGAATTCATATAATAGTTCAGAGTTAACCATTAAAGTAATGTGGCATGTTGTATGTTGCTATTTGAAGTTAGGCTTGATCACGGTGAAAGGATTTAAGTTACTATAGACATTAGTAGAAAGATTTATAAATGCAAATATGAGAACAAATAAGTTGAATTGAATGAATGTGGTATCTGCGGGAAATAGTACAGTTAAGGGAGTATTCGAGGAGTGTGCTAATCTTGGAAGTAAGAAGTCGCAAGGAGCATGTTTAATTATGTAATCATGTTAATTGGTGTAATAAATTATTACAAGGCCAAGAAGATTAGGCCAAGACGATTGACTAAGGCCTGGCAATTCTATCCTGATTTATGAGATATATGTCTATATTCCAATCTACAGAGCAATGTCAATGTTGGGGTCCTATAGTTGGATGTCTTGTATGACTCATGCCCAAGATCTTTTGCTACCTAATGCTACTAGGACTTCGTTAGGAAGAGTGTTGATAAGATACTCCAGATTGAGTATAAGTTTCCAGTATAGTTCAGTCTATGTGGCCAGCAAATCAGTTTAGCGATCAGATTCGCATGACTTATTTTCTCGTCTTTTTCATTTAATCATGCTACCCAAAATCTTAGATATGTTACTATTCCAAGATAGAGTATATAAGTAGTTGCGAGTATAGCTTAGTTCATGCGTAATGTACTAGATTAAGACTCTAGATGTTCAGTTATGATTCAATTTGTAGGTGCCTAGTGCATCGCCTCAATTTTTCGAGTATCTTAGTGAATTGAGCATTCATAGAAGGACATAGTGTCCCAAGGGGGAGATACCCCATTCAGTTGCATGCATAGATTCTTATTATAAGTTTCTATCAGTCATTATTGCGTGTTCAGTCATACGTTCAGACGCCAGTTCAGTCAGATATGCATGCATTAGAAATGCATGTTCAATAGAAAAAAGTTCAATTTGTCATTGTATTCAGTCTTGCGTTCATGAGAACGACTCAGTTGCGTATTTCATGCAACAGATTGATGTCCGATATAAGAATTCTAAATATCAGTAGTTCCAGTCATACAGTCATGTTTCAAACCAGTGTATCCTTATTAGAGGATGCATCATGCCCGAGTTATTCCATACCTTTAAGGCTTCAACAAAATCCTACCCATCATTCGAGGACGAATGATCCCAAGGGTGAGATAATGTAATACCCCATAAAAGTCGTGCATGGATTAGCCTTTTAATAGTGTGCTCTTAGACTTAAGACTTGAAAATTTTCTAAGTGTAATAAGGACTTAGAGTCATTTTAGCTAGCAATCTTTGGGATATAACTTTTCAACCTTCCCGATATCCATTTTTGGATTTTCTTGTTGCGTTACGATGGGGCAAAGTTGTAGTACGTCTTGGAAGAGTTTTGAAAATTTAGAAGAGCTTAAGGACAAGTTTGGATTTAAATTCCAGTGGCAACACGTGATTATCCCGCACCGCCTGCTGGATCGCGTACATGGAACCTTAGCCCGTAATTGAGCGGGCGACGCCTGCCTAATCGCAGTGTACTAAGGGTCGCGTTGCCTACTATATCGCGTAGGCTTAATTTTCAGCCTCATGCGGGAAATTAATAGCAATTTGGTAATTTACCAATCCCCTCTCAACTTAAACATGGGATTTAATCCCTAAAGAGCCAAATTTCACACATATTCACCAAAATTGCTCAAGAACTCTCCTTAGGGTTTCAAAATAAAAACCCAAAAAACTCAAGATTCAAATGTGGGTTTTTTAAACTAGGTGCATATTTGGAATCCCCAGAACGTAGGCTTCAAGAAACATCTATCATCTTCGCATATAGAGGTACGTGAGGTTATCCTAAAAATCTCATAGACCTACAAATTCATGTTTTCAAAATGGGGGTTTTGAAATTTACAAATATGATTATGTATCGAATGTTTTATGATATTGATTTGGTCCTTAGGCCTATTCCCAAAGTGATTTGATATATGATATATAAATATGTATGTATTCCGAAAAGATGTTAACTTGAGAGCATGAATGATATGAAATCCCTCTCTTGATATGGTTTTGTTTTAAATTCTCATATGATGTGAAATGTTTGAAATCATCTTGACAAGCATGACATGAAATATTTTAAAAGCGGTTATGATTTTTGACTTGCAAAGAGATGGATTGTTATGTTGAAATATGATGAACATAATGGCTGCATGAAAGAATAATGTGATATTGATGGCTTGCAAGTCGGGTATGACAATACCCTACAGAACATGATATGTGATTGAATTAAATGAAGTTGAATGCATTGATTTTACATGAGCTAGGTGGATGCCCAAAGAAGGCGTTTGAGTGTAAGGGCTCATCGCAGGAAATCGTGTTTGCCAACATGGGAATTTGGTACCAGGATAAGTGATCTTGTGTACTTGACTTTATGTCATTCCCAAATTGGGACTATGGTTAGGAGCCCAGGCTAAGTGACCTTGGGCACTACCATACTCTATTGGGTCGAGACACCCTGCTGTGTGATCTTGTGTGAATTCCCCTCACGTATACTCTAATCTAGGCGGCAAACGAGGTTTGATAGTTGGTATAAATTATGTAGGGTATTCCACTTAGCTCAGCTACATTACATTGTTGTTGAAAACTATTACATTATGCCCATGTGTTTTCAAATGATTTGATATGAAACTGCTTTATAATGGCTCTCACCTATATTGTGTAAAAATATTATGCTTTTGTTTTTATTTCTCTGCGTACCAGTACTTTTGTATTGACCCTCTTCCCTCCCAGGTTCGGAGGCACAGTCTAGGGGTCCAGAAAATCAGTAGATTCCTCAGACAGATTTGCAGAGTCACTTAGTGAGCCTTCTATATTCCAGAAGGCCTGATATCTGCCAGTTTTCATTTATCATTTATTAGTTTTGGGTCTGTTGGGAGCCTTGTCCCAGTTTTCAGATATCTATTTGTTTCAGTCATGTAGTAGAGATTTTGCATACGTTTTCGAGATGTTGATTGAGATTGTGGGACATTATTCCCCATTATTGTTTTCTTATGATTCTTGACCATGTTTCCATAATATTGTGTATCTTCTGCATTTCCATTGTCATATAAGTCATATGCATGATTACCAGACAGATAGGGGTGTTCTGGGCCTTTATGGTTCGGAATGCTCGCCACAGCCAAAGCCTTGATTTGGGTCGTGACAATGGCATAGGAGAGAAAAGTTGTTAGATCATTACTTTTAACTTAATCTTTGATTCACATGCGCCTACTGTAAGTGTTGTGATGGAACTGAGAATCTCTTTTGTTTATTTTGTCTGACTGTTCTCTTTGTGTAAGTATGTGTAGCCTACCGAGGACATGACCCAATATAGAAAGGTTTGGAGGATGCCTATAGATAGGGATGGCAATTGGGCGGTGCGAGTGCACGGTGATGCGGGTTTTAGGCTATGTGGGGTGGTGCGGGTTTTAGGCTATGTGGGGCGGCGTGGATTTTAGTCTATGTGGTTGCGGGGCGGGTTTAAGTATGTTTTTTTCAATGGTGCAAGGCAGGGTGGGTTGTGGGCATATAAGGGTTTAAATTTAAAAAAAAAGTTAAAAATTATTATTATTCTCGTGAATCTACCTAACATTGTATGTATTCTTCACTTAAAATTTTATGATACTTAAGCTAACAAGTATAAAACTACGAATGAACAATTTTATAACTTTTTCAATATCTTTACTCATCTTAATGAAAATTTGATATTTGATCATTACTTGTACACGTGATACTTTTCTGATAGTTTCTTAGTGAAAAGTGATATAATAGAAATAGGTTGTTACTATTTCCAAGTATTGAAAATATTATGGTTTCCAGTGGAGTTACAAACTTTTCAATAAAGAAAAAAGCAAAACTTGTTGGTACGGGTTTATGCGGGATTTAAAGGTGATGTGATGTGGTGCGGTTTTAAAATTTGCGGGTTTAGAAAAAACCACACCGCACCGCACCATTGCCACCCCTACGTATAGAGTAGAAGGATAGTAGGGGGGAGTGCGTCATTGCTAGTAGTCATAGTGCTAGTCTTTTTTCGGGGGGTGTTGTTGTTTGTCGTATTACTTGGTGCTAGTCTAGTTTATGTTATTATCTAGTGTGTTCTGTTGTTTCGTGTTTCTTTACTATTTCTTTTCTGTTCTGTTTTTGTCTTGAGCCGAGGGTCTATCGGAAACAACCTCTCTATCTCACCTTGAGGTAGTGGTATGGATGCGTACACTTACCCTCCCTAAATCTCACTTTGTGGGATATACTGGGTTTATTATTGTTGTTCTTTCCCGTTGTGGTTGTGGAGGAGGAGGGGGGGTCGAGAGAGCCGAAAATGTTTACTCTACCTTCTGCATTCCACACTTGTGAGATCACATTTGGTACACGGCATTGTTGTAGGACGTCTACGTTTCTCAAGCACTCGGAGTAATACTTTACATGTAGTAGGATTTCCATACTATCTCGTTTTGTCATTACATATGTTTATTGTGCATATCTAACCTCGTTCATGTTTTTTCCCCCGGTTTAAGTAGATATATGACAGAAGTGTGAAGATTACCGCTTCCACAAAATCAAACTAAAGCCGTCTATCAAGGTTTTCATGAACTTGAAGAATCATTCCGTTCTCTTTTGAACAGTTTTGATTTTTGTGATCATCCCATGCCTGTACCATATCCTGTCTTTTCTTTCTCCTCCATTGTGCACTGATTTGAACAATACGAATAATTTCTCCAGAACTAGATTTATTAGTTCTAATTTTCGATTTAATGTTCGATAGAAGTAATCAACTTGATGTGGAAACTGAAATCAGGATTTGAACGTGTTAATTTTGGATTAGTGTATGAATACATTCACTGCATGAATCTACTATAGTCAACAATGTATTTGATGATTCTTTTGAAGGCCTAATAGATTTAAAAAAAAAAAAAAAAGTGATTAAAAAAGTAGAAGAGGGTGTAATTACTTTCAAAAGAGTTGGTATTTATGTTATTTATACTTAAAAATTTAAATGAGTTCTTTGGTTAAACTCGTAACTTCACCAGGAAAGGCTACTAGCTTTTTGTCTTTTATGTTTTTGGTTAAATTGGTTAACAAATATATTATTCTCCTTGGTATACAAAATTCTTAAATTATTTTTTTGCGTATTTTTGTTTATAACAACTAATTGCGATCTAAGCGTCAAATGTCAATATAAATATATATCAGAAGCTTTATAACAACCGTAAAAATTTTAGTTAGATGTCCCCATAACAAGGTTTGATTGTAATATATTCGTAGGTCAACTTTAAAGGTTGGTTCAATTTGATACAAAACGTTTTGGAAAATGTCAATTATCAACTTTAACTTTCTTCATTCCATTTTTAGAAGTGGGTAGTAGTTTTACTTGATTGAACTCTTATCTCGTTGCAAAATCAACATGAAGTAATTGAATTATTTACTTTTTGTGATCAAATGAATGAGCAAAATATAAAATAAAAAATGAGCAAAATAGAGTACATGAATATGGGAAGAAACTGTGAAGCGATCCAATAAATCAAAAAATAAAAATAGAAAAAGCTCGATTCTATGTCAACTCCTCTATTGTTGGATCAAAATTTGTGCATCCATAAGTAAAAATAAGAGCAACAACTTAAACTCTAATCCATGGAATGTAATTATTCTCGTGGATTGAATTTCACTTGGCATCTTCAATTCTATTACGTGTGCCTCGGGTAGAAGTTTTGTATAAATATATCGTCATACTATAGTCAACCAATGATTTGTTTATTCAACACCAATAGCTCTAGTTTGAGTACCTCTCAAAACAAATACGTACACTATCAATAATAGAAAACTTTGTTGTTGCAGCGTTTGAGCCACAAAATATTGTCCAGTCATGAATGGTCAAAACCAACATGTCAACAAGGTGCAGTAAGCACATTTTCCCTACCCTGAATTATTGAAGAAAGTTGTACTTACCAACCTCCACTGCTTACATTGTTGGATAAAGAAAAAAAATTATCAATAAGAACATTCTCAACTATCTTTTGCCTAAAAAATTTAAAACTAAAAACATCAACAATCATCTCTTAAATATCTTGGTAAAAATTAAAATATTAACATGACCACAACACAAGAATAAAACAAGTTAGTTGGACACTATTATCTCAAAGGAGAAAATGTTATTGTTGAATCTTGACATAGCACGATATTGTCCATTTTGGGACTAAATTTGCACGATTGTTTTAAAAAAGTCTAATGTCACTAAAAGAGTATTCAATACCATATAACTTTCTTTTAGATAAATTACACCAATCTCATACTTAAGAGACTATATTACCTCATATCCCTTACTTTTTTAAAATTTATATAAAATCGCATTTTTCAACTTTACTCTTGATACAAATCAAGAAAGCCTCACATCCTATTTTTACTGCAGCATTAACTCATTCAACAATTAAATTATCTTCCTTCCTGATTTTTTCTCCTCCATTAATGCATGCAACTTTTTTTTCCTCTCCTAAAATCTCTCCCATTTTTTAAAATAAAATCTATTGATACATATATAAATTTATTTAGTTATTCATACATGTTTATTTTTTTAATGGTGATTCATATGAATGATAAATATGATATCATTATATGAGTATTAGGATGATTCATACGATAGATACATTTTGTATGATGTTAACGAGTGATACATATGATATTACTGAGTAATGCATATTGTATTATGGTGATTCTTATGGTAGATATAATTATTTATTTCAATTATTGGGTGATTCATATGATATTAATGGGTGATATTTATGGTATTATAGTGATTCATATGGTAGATACAATTATTTATTTCAATTATTGGGTGATTCATATGTCATTAACGAAAGTTAATTGTGTAGTCAGTATAGGAAACAAAAGTAATAATATTTTTATAAGAAAAGACTAAAAGCAGAATTGAAACATAATTAAAATTAAATCTAAAAAAAGTAGACTGAAATTAAAGACGGAATTAAAGACGAAAAAAGAGTAAAAAGACCAAAAAAAATATATTTTTCATAATTAAAGATGAAAAAAGAGAAACATAATTAAAACACCTAAATTAAATCTAAAAAAAAAAAGAGAAAAATTAGATATCTTTCCTTAAATAAAAGAATACAATGAATAAAAGAGAATCTATTATTTTCTTAAATAAATATCATGTTAGTTTCAAATGTATCACTTTTTTATATGTATCACCATTTCAAAAAATTGGGATAAAATGTAATTAATAAAATAGTCAGGATTTTATGTAATACCACTTAAAGATTCAGGGATTTATATAAGTTACCTCTTTTTTTCCTACTTGCTATAAATGTGGAACTTTGTCTAAAAATACAGCAATCTCCTTCTGAACTAAATTTAACATACCTATTTTTTTACGCGCTTATCTAGAGATTAATTGAGGAAAAAATCACATATTATAGACAAAATATTATATTAATTACATGGAATGATTAATGTTTTAAAAAATTATAATTCATAGTCATTTGCTAGTTTAAAATCAGTTTTTTTGTGGGGCCCTATATACAAATATATTAAGATTTGTATATAATTTATTTTTGGTATTTTCTTTTTATTCTCTCGCTATTCTATTGGCTCAAAAAATGGCACAATGGGAACATCAAAGCATGCGATTATTGAAGATATCTTCAACTTTTTTCTCCTTATTTCTCTCAAAATCACTATAATATCCTTGATTTTACATTGAAGAAACGCCAACATTGACAACATCATAATACACGATTCTTCAAGCGATCTTCTTCAATTTTTTTCTCCTTATGTTTCTCTCAAAATCACTCAAATATCACAAAATATCATCCTTGATTTTATTTTGAAGAACTTTTTTTTGCGGATATGTCACCACATAAAATCCGTTTAGGATATTTATTGAAGATTTGAGGCAATCTTTAAGTATTTTTTATGTTAGATTTAATTTCTTTTTGATTTTTTATATATTATTTAAGTGAGTCGATAAATGTCTTCATTGTTCATCTATTTTGCATTGTTTATTACGGTTTCAAGTTATCAATACTTTTTATTTTAAATGGATAAAGAAACACCTAACAGGAGATTGACAAGAGGTATTCAACATATACCCATGATTAATTGCGGCGCTCCATCGTTTGATTTGGGTGTTTCTCAATTAGATAGTGAAAATACAAATTTTTTAGCGAAGTTGGAAGTGGACAAGTAGAGAGAAATGTCACGAACAAAAAAAATCAATGCCCATGTCAATAATCACAATATCATGATACATTCACAGTCAAGAGATGATTTAACAGGCACTTCCAAAATATTGAAGGTTGATTTATCGAAAAAAAAAAAAAGGAAAGAATTTTGCATCTTCTAGCAAGGAGGAAAGGGCAAAAGGTTCTAAGGTATCTCAATCTAAAGGGGGAGCAATGAAGTTGACAATGATTATGAGGTAGTTTCGTATTTATTTTCATGAAATAAAATTATTGTTCAATATACATTTTTTGTTTCAATAAATGTATATACATATACTTTTTGTAGAATAATTCGTATGCATATATATATATATAAACA
>NC_061112.1:108740467-108755886 GCF_002878395.1 Capsicum annuum | reverse complement strand
TATTATATTCTTATATTCACATACAATAATATAAATACAAATAAAAAATATATTTCATTTTATATACAAATTAACTAAATAGTTTACATTACCATGTAATTTGCATCCACTAGTTAATATAACTTTTCATAATGAATTACTAACATGTGTATAAATAAACTATCGCTGAACACAAATATATATATATACACAAAATGATTAACTGATGATATAATGATATACACGTATAATAATAAAAAAATATTAAAATACAAAAAGACATATGTGTTTACATTTAATGTGCTTACAGATACCTCATTTCCTATAATAACTTTTGCACATGGATACAATTAAAAGTGAAATTATAAGTTATGCACATAGAAGTTCAAAAAATACATGTATATAAATAAATAGAAAATTAACTTAAGACATAACACCTCATGTTTTTAATAAGTACTTCGAAATAACTAATGACATAAATCATAACTGATACTTATCAACTGTTTAGAATAAAATAAAATAAAATAAACATAAATTAACTGAAAGGTAAAAAAACTATTCAACTCAGCGTACTTTTCTACACGAATGCCTTTTGTATCCCCTTAACCCACAAGCATTGCATGAATTTGTGGACTTAGTCTCATAAAATTCTCCCGCGGACTTTTCTCTCACTTTTCTTCGACCTTCCAGGGAGTGGTCTGTATTTTGACGGAAGAACAGTTTCGCTCAATAAATAAGCAGGTATCTCCCATATAGATTTATCAGGCAGAGGCAATATTGAAATCCCATACGTATCCAACACCGACACTGACTTGTATAAGTTAGAGCAATAATCATCAGGTTCAAAATGTTTGCTCTTTAACACTGCATAAGCATGAGCACACGAAAGTTCATCAACTTGAAATCTATGGCAAGAACATGTCTTCTTCTCTAGAAAAATAATAAAACATCGATTTTCATGAAGCACAGAATAAATGTAGTTTGTTTCCGGTGTTGACACCCAATTTTGGCTCTTCAAACTTAAAATTAAGTCATTTTAGGCTTCCTGATCGTTAAATGGCACAATATGCAATTTTTCACATATTTTTTGCAATTGTTAATAAATTGTTGATAATCATCATTATTTTAGAATTTTTACTCATTTATTATCATATTTTAATTTTACCTAATTTATTGATAATTATCTTTAATTTCGTAAATTTTAGAATTCTTATCAATTTATTATTATTTTCATATTTTTGCACAGTCATTTGCATATGCACACAGCACAACACTATAATTTTTTACCGCATAGTATAATTTTAATTATTTATAGCACAATATATTTTTTAAAGATAATTATATTTTTATTTATTTATTATTTATATTTTCTGTAATTATACATAGGCATTCATTATCTTGTACGTTATTTAATACGACCTGCAAATGTAAGTCAGTTTAATTATTTTAATACACAGAGTAACAAATTAGTCAAGTCGAGTCTTATCATTTGTAAAATTTTTGACTTTATTTTCACCTACTATCCCAAATTTAATGGATATGTTGGGAAAAAGTAAATTTAATATCTTTTTTTATATAATTAGTTTTCCTTTTTAATACTTATTCACCACACATACACACAATAACGTATATACTAAGGCCCTATTTGTTTTCACTTAATGGAATTTTGAATCTGAATAGTTCAGACTTCAGCCCATTAAATGCATTTGTTTTTTTTTAAAGCCTCTTAAAACAGGGGAAAAGACATCGTTTTCACCTTAAACTATAGTCGAAAAATCTAAGACATATCTAAACTATTAGAGTGACCTAATACATACCTAAACTACTTAAAAGTGAAAAATTTTACCCCCTAAATCTGACGTGGAAAAAATATAATTATTTAATTAAAAATAGGCGCATCTAAATTAAAAAATAACACAAAAAAAAAAAACTTAAAACTGAAAATTCCAATTCAAATTCATTTTCTTTTTCTTCTCCAAATTCAAAAATCCCCAAACTAAAAGAAAGATGTTTAGAATTTTTGAAGGTTTCTAAACATCCTTCTTCTTCTTCAAATTCAAAAGTCCTCAGCATCCATCTTCTTCTTCTTCTCCAAATTCAAAAATACCCAAACTGAAAATTTCAATTTCAAGTTGCTAATGAGTTTCGAACGATTAACAATGGGTGAAATTTCTCCTTCTTTTTCTTCCCCCAATTCAATTCAACCATCGAAATTAATTATCGCCCCATCGAAGCTACAAATACGTACAAAAGATTTCAAAGTTCACAATTTTCAATCTTCCTATGTCAAGAAAACCTCAGCATTTTGTGGTACAATTTCCACATTGTTTGATCTTTGATTTGACATCAGCATCGGTGTTTAGAGCTTTCATTAAGTAGTAATCCAAAAACACCCCATTTTGAGGCACTTTTAGCATCATATTTCTGTTCCAATTTTGCTGAACCCGTCCCTATGAAAATCACTAAAAGTTTTTCATAATCAAGAAAAATTTATGAAAATAATAAATTTATTATTTTTTTCGTATCATGATGATGTGGTGCTAACATAGCAGGCACATGTACAACACCATACAAAATGCAAGTGGTATAATGCTTTACAGGGTGTAAGAAGTTTCACTTTTATATAGTTAAGGTGTGTAATAGGTCACTTATATAGTTTAGGTGTGGATTTAACTTTTTATTATATAGTTTGGGCTGGAAATGAGTCTTTTCCCCTTAAAACATCTTAAAACCTCTGAATCAGTCAGATATGGAAAAGAGTCTGAATGACATTCAAACTTTGTTTAAACACAATTTATTTCCTCACAAGTCTCAAACTTTATTATTTTTTCTAAATACGCTGTTCTCCCATCCTCTCTTCATATTGCTCTCTCTCTCCTCACGTTTCTCTCTCTCTCTTCCTCTTCCTCTTCACATTATTTTCCTTCTCTTTCAGGTATGTTCACTAAAACTATTTATAAATATTTTTATTATCAATTTAAGCATGTACTATTTGTTGCTCTATATCCATGTTCTACTCCAGAAGATATAATTGGATCTTCAATTGAAATCATATTTAATCTTCCTAATTCACCCTGTATAAATAAAAGTGGAAAAGATCGATATGTAGCTTGTTTTACTTCACTTTAGTTTTTGCAAGAATACACATAGACGCATATTGTTGTTTTGATCATCGTGTAGGATAGAACATGTAAATAAATAAAATAACAAACATTAGAATTCGTTTAAGATTAGAAGTGGAACACTTTAATTATTCTTTTGCTACTTTGTACAGTCCTATTAGCACGTTCTTTGATGCCATTATAATATGTATTATTATTTGTCACGACCCAATTTCTCAAGTCGTGATGGCTCCTACCTTATCCCACTAGTAGGCAAGCCAAACCATAGCCAGAAATGATAGGTAATGGGCTAATAGACAGAGACAAAGTAAAAGATCACGTATGATAATAACAACCACAATAATAAGTGAAAACTAAGAAAAGAGCATATGTATTATATCGAAATGAGAAGAGGAAAAAGGACCAACTATACAAATGAATTCCTCCCAAGACCTAATAAGGTCAGTGCTAGAACCACTACTAACAGGTACCTAGGGTACTAGACAAAAATCTAAAATGTACATAAGTAGTCTCGAGTGAAAAAGACTAACTCAAGTAGATAGAGGAGGATCAGCCTAGGACGACAATAAACTCACCCCGCTCTAAACCAGCACTAAAAGGTAGGAACCACGTCAATGCCGACTACTAGTACCTAGATCTGCATCATGAAAAAGATGTAGAAGTGTAGTATGAGTACCAAAAAACACGGGTACTCAGTAGGCATCATCGGTTGACTGAGCTTAATATAGAAAAGGTATAACTACAATGCAAGGACGTAATCTGAGTTATTAGTAAATAAGGATGGAAAAGAAAACAACTATCAAGCTATGCAACAACTGTAAAGGAATAAACTTGTGCGATACAGAAAAATAATAATGCAGTAATAACAATTAAATCAAACATAACTTAACTGAGCCCCCATAAGTGTAACACCCTGTAAAAGTCGTGCATGGATTAGCCTTTAATAGAGTGCTCTTAGACTTAAAAACTTAAAATTTATTCTAAGTGTAATGAGGACTTAGAGTCATTTTAGCTCGCAATCTTCGGGATATAACTTTTCAACCTTCCCAACGTCTGTTTTTATATTTTCTTGTTACATTGCGATGGGGCAAGGTCGTACTACGTCTCGGGTGAGTTTCAAAATTTTTGAACATCGTTTAAGGCGTGTTTGAATTTCAAAATAGTAGCACCATGCGATAAGCATGCGTCGCATGCTCTATCGCATGGTGCCAGCATGCGATATAGCATGCGTCGCATACTCCACTGCGATTGGAAATAGCATGCGACGCATGGTCTGTTCACACTTGAAAATTTTTCAGCTTTTAAGTTTTGTCTCATTAAGGGTGTTTTGGTAATTTTTTGTTCCCTTATCACCTCTAACATGGAATTTAACCCCAAATACTCCAAAATACACCTTCATTCATCAAAATTGCTCAAGAACTCTCCTTAGAGTTTCAAAATAAAAACCCAAGCAATTCAAGATTCAACCGTGGGTTTTTGAAACTAATTGCATATTTGGAATTCCCAGAACGTAGGCTTCAAGAAACACCTATCATCTTCGCATATAGAGGTACGTGGGGTTATCCTAAAAATCTCATGGGTTTTAAAAATTCATATTTTCAAAATGGGGGTTTTGAAATTACGAATATGATTATGTTTTAAACATTTTATGATATTGATTTAGTCTTTAGGACTATTCCCAAAGTGTTTTGATATATGATATATGTATATGCATGTATTCCAAAAAGATGTTAAATTGAGAGCATGAATGATATGAAATCCCTCTCTTGATATGAAATTGTTTTGAATTTTCATATGATGTGAATTGTTTTGAAATCATCTTGACAAGCATGACATGAAATATTTTGAAAGTGAATATGATTTTTGACTTGCAAGGAGAGAATTGTTATGTTGAAATATGATGAACAGAATGGCTGCATGAAAGAATGATGTGATATTGATGGCTTGCAAGTCGGGTATGACGATACCCTACAGAACATGATATGTGATTGAATTAAATGGAGTTGAATGCATTGATTTTACATGAAATAGGTGGATGCCCGAAGAAGGCGTTTAGTGTAATGGCTCATCGCTGGAAACTGTGCTTGCCGACACGGGAATTTGGTACCAGGCTAAGTGATCTTGTGTACTTGACTTTATGTCATTCCCAAATTGGGACTATGGTTAGGAGCCCGAGCTAAGTGATCTTGGGCACTAACATACTTGATTGGGTCGAGACACCCTGCTGTGTGATCTTCTGTGTCTTCCCCTCACGTATACTCTAATCTCGGCGGCAATCGAGGTTTAACAGTTGGTGTAAATTATGTAGGGTATTCCACCTAGCTCGGCTGCATTGCATTGTTGTTGAAAAACTATTGCATTATACCCATGTACTTTTCAAATGATTAGATATGAAATTGCTTTATAATGGCTCTCACCTATATTTTGTAAAAATATTATATTTCTGTTTTTTATTTTTCTGTGTACCAGTACTTTTGTATTTACCCCCTTCCCTCCCAGGTTCGGAGGCACAGTCTAGGAGTCCAGATAACCAGTAATTCCTTCCTACAGATCGCAGAATCAAGTGGTGAGCCTTCTATTTTTTGGAAGGCCTGATGTCTGCTATTACAGTTATCATTTAGTAGTTTTGGGTCTGCTGGGGGCCTTGTCCCAGTTTTCAGATAGCTATTTGTTTCAGTTATGTAGTAGAGATTTCGCAGACGTTTTTGAGATGTTGATTGAGATTGTGGGACATTATTCTCCATTATTGTTTTCATATGATTCTTGTTCATGTTTCCGTTATATTGTGTATCTTCTGCATTTCCATTGTCATATAAGTCATGTGCATGATTACCAGATAGATAGGGGTGTTCCGGGCCTTTATGGTTCGGAATGCTCATCATGGCCAGGACCCCAGTTCGGGTCGTGACAATAAGCCTGCTTGCACACTAAAAAAGACAATTAACTCAACCGTACCCCCATAAGCTGGTGGGACACACAAGTGATGAAAGCAAACATAAACAATCAGATGTCGGACTCGAACCGGAACTCAGAGTAACCCCAACTATAATTAGATGCTGGAGTCAAATCGGAGTCAATTGCCGGACTCGAACTGGTACTCATAGTAATCATAATAATCAATTGCCGGACTCAAACTGGAAGTTATAGTAACCATAACCGACCGATAATATTAAAATCCATTCTATATTATAATCTTAATTAAAAAGGAATAAATTCAAGATTTTGCAATTTAGCTTCACGTTCTAAAGTAATAGATGCTATATTATGTTAAAAGATAATTTTTCAATATTTACTAGAACGGGGTCCTAATCCCAATAAACAAGGCAATTTATATAAATCAAATAATATGCATCTACAAGTATTTATTCAAAGCTAGCATAATAGTTCGCAATTTCGGTATATAAGCTCAATCTAAAAGTAGGGTAAACCTAGCCTACCTAGACGTCAAAACTAGAATATCTGTCCGCGAAACCTCTAAATAATACTAGTAGAACCCGAGCTTGAATGATTGATTCGAATAATTAACTTATATTAAATTTTATGAGACTAACCAAGAAAAACTGACAAAAACTGAAAAAAAACAGAAGCAAACCGACAAAGGACAATATAGCAATATGGACGTGCATATGCATACAATCAAAAAGTTTTCCTTCCTTTAAAAGGCCAAAAGGTACCATGTATATATAAAAGTAAGTTAGGCTATGGTTGAGACAAGTGGGAGCACGTGGTCCACTTTTCTATTTAAGCAACTTGCACCATATATATATAGATACATATATTTATTAAATTAATCCTATTTCGTATATATTCGTGTATTGCATAAATTCATGATAAAATAATTATAATATTTTAAATATATCATAATTAATAGAAAATTATTTTTTAACAAAACCTATATTATATAATAATAATAATTTAATATTTTTAAGTTTACTATCTCCACATAAAATATTAATAAATCACGTAAAAAATCTATTATAAATTAATATAAATAATCATGACTTAAAGAATTTTACCAATATCGAAAATATTCTAGAAGGGTACTAAATTATATTTCTACGAAATGCCAAATTAAATTAAATAAACCACGAAACATTTAGATAATACCAAAATTATATAAAAATACAGGAAAATGACCGTAAGGATCATTACAACATCCACTACTAAAATGTCTTTCGTCCGCGAAAGTATAAGATAAGGTTATACCTAAAGACTCAAATAGGTAGGGATACTGGGTGCGTATATCACGCTCGATCTGGTAGCCTCCCCAACCGGACGGTGACGCCACTGAACTTTAACTACCGGAATATCCCTGGAGCGCAACCGCCTAACATCTCTCGCCAAAATAGATGTTGGCTCCTCTACAAACGTCAATCCCTCGTCCAACTAAACCGAGTCCCACCGAAGTACGTGTGACTCATCTGAGATATACTGCCGCAACATAGATACGTGAAACACCGGGTGAATGGCTGAGAAGGCAGGTGGCAATGCCAACACATTAGCTATCTCCCCAACTCTCTATAAGATCTCAAAAGGTCCAATATATCTAGGGCTAAGCTTGCCTCTCCTCCCGAACCTTATCATGCCCTTCATAGGTGATACTCACAGGAAGACCCTATCACCAACTCTGAAACTCAATGGACGACGTCTGCGATCAGTATAACTCATCTGTCTGCTCTGAGATGCTCGTAGCCTATCCTGAATCACTCGAACCTGATCCAACGAATCACGAAGCAAATCTGTGCCACGAGGTTTAGCCTTAGAAGTCTCAAACCAACCAACAGGAGATCGGCATCTCCTACCATACAATGCCTCAAATGGGGCCATCTGAATACTCGAGTGAAAGCTGTTATTATAAGCAAACTCTGCAAAAGGTAAAAACTGGTCCCACTGACCTCCAAAATCTAACACACAAGCGCAGAGCATATCCTCTAAAACCTGGATAGTCCGCTCTAATTTCCCATCAGTCTGGGGATGAAAAGTTGTGCTAAGGTCAACCTGGGTCCCCAACTTCTCTTGAAATGCCCTCCAAAAGCTAGAGAAATAATGGACACAGAGACCCCATGTAGGCGAACCACCTCCTGAGTGTAAACACGAGCTAACCTCTCGGCACTGTAGGAAACTCGAACGGGGATAAAATGTGCAGACTTGGTCAATCGATCCACGATGACCCAAATGCTATCAAAACCACGCTATGTACGAGGCAATCCATCTACGAAATCCATAGTAATTTACTCCCATTTCCACTCGGGAATGGATAGCTGCTGCAACAGTGCACCAGGCCTCTGATGCTCGGCCTTTACTTGCTGACAACAAAGACATCGAGCCATAAACCCTATTATATCTCTCCGCATACCATTCCACCAGTAATGCTGCCTCAAATCTCTGTACATCTTAGTTGTCCCGGGGTGAATGTAGTATCTGGAGCTATGAGCCTCACGAAGAATCAACTGGATTAAATCTCCAACCCTTGGAACGCAAATACGACCGTCAAACCTCAATACACCCTCAGAATCTAGGGTAGCCCGCTGAAACTCACCCCTCAACACCCGCTCTCGAAGGCTGCGAAGTCTATCATCCTCAAACTGACGACTCCGAATCTGCTCCAACAAGGTGGATCTGGCCTCAACACTAGCAATGATTCTTCGAGGGTCAGAAATATCCAAACGAACCATCATGTTAGCTAGAGACTGAATGTCCAAAGCCAACGGCCGCTGAGAAGCTGAAATGAAAGCTAAGCTACCCGACTTCCGATTTAAGGCATCCGCTACTACATTCGCCTTGCCCGGATGGTAGAGAATAGAGATATCATAGTCTTTCAGCAACTCAATCCACCTGCGCTGTCTTGAATTAAGCTCCTTTTGGGTCATAATATACTGAAGACTGCGGTGATCAGTAAATCTCACAGCGGACCCCAAACCAACACCAGATGCATCGCAATAACACGGTCACGCTTTTACCAATATCGAAAATATTCTAGAAGGGTACTAAATTATATTTCTATAAAATGCCAAATTAAATTAAATAAACCACGAAACGTTTAGATAATACTAAAATTATATAAAAATACAGGAAAATGACTATAAGGATCATTACATTATTTTAGCTTCTCAATATTCTAAACCGAGGGTCTATCGAAAGTATCCTACTTATAGAGTTTCATACTACTCCGTCAAAAAACATTGATTAAATTGATAATTTCGAAATGAAACTGAAAGTGATTGTATGATATAATATTTTTTAGATAATATAATATTTTATTATTTTTTAATTTTAAATTACATATTTATTATAAATAAATTACATATATTTAAATATTAAAAAAATAAACAATTTTAATCATTTATTATTGAGATGTAGATACAATATCTTCATCGTCAATTGACTTCTTAATTTAAAAAAACAAATGCACCCTACCCTAACACACCAACACACAGACCAAATCCTCACTCCCCCTTTTCCCTTCATTGCCGCCCCACCACCACCGGAGCTCCGGTGGATTTTGCCCAATAGCACCACCACCGCACCCCTTCCTCCTCTCTCTCTTTCTTCCCTACATCCCTTCATTACCGTCGGAAAACCACCAAAACGCCACCGCCGCTCGTCCTTTCTCCTCTACCCGCTGCTCCACCATTGGCTCGACGGAGTTGATGACCGACAAGCTCCAGACAACAACGAACCAGTGATACCGGCGAACCAGCAACCGGAACGCCGCCGCACGCTGTTTCAAGTCCGTCAGCCCGCTGCCGCCCCCATCCCTCCTTTCTCTCCGTTTCTCCATCCCCAAACAACCTCCACGGAAAACAACAACAACACCAGAGAAGCACAGAATTCGGTAATCTCAAGTCATAACTCCGGTAAAATTCAGATCCCATCGAGATTTGACCTCCACAACTTTTATTTTTCGTATTATTACATGTGGGTCTACATATATTCAAATTGCTCTTGAATTGATCAATTATGTCTTATGACAATGTTAATGCCTTTTAATTTGAGATTCTTTGTTCGAAGTTTAATGTTAATATTAGAATGTTATTTTCTCTTAGTGTTGTTGCAACTTCTTTCATGATTTTTAAAGGTATTTGATTTAATTTTTATTTTTCGTTTTTGTACTGTCATTTTCCTACGTATTTGTTATAATTTTTACATTATCATTCTGTTTTGTAATTCTTGAGTTGTGTTTTGTTGATCTTTTATTATTTTTTATTTTAGTTGGATATTGAATAGTTTAATTGATAATGATAAAATATCTTGGTTGAATTTTTGAGGTCTACCTATTATAAAGATAAATTTTATTTTAAATTTAACTTTTTTACTTGGCCAATGAAATTATCTCTCCGTCTCTCTCCGTCTGAATGTTCCCATCTCCTATTGCGTCTTTTTCTTTGTCTCCCACTTTCCAATTATTTCTATTATTCCTGGTCATCGTCTTCCTTCTTTGGTGCAATGAAATTAAGGTTGCGGCGTTGCGTTTGGCCATAGATTTAGTTGAAGCTTTGAAAAAAAAAGAAGAGATCTGGAAGTTTGTTGGGATTTGAATTTTTGTTTGGACATGTATTGTACTCGGAGAAAAAATTGAAGCTTTGTGAGCGGAAGTGAAATTTCACCCTAAAATCCTAAAACAAGTCTGGATTAGTCTTTGAAGATAGATTTTCAAAAACTGGTTCCTCCAAAAGTTCTTTCCTTCTTTTCTATTTTCTTTCCAGACTATTTGGTACTCTATGCAGAAAAAATAGAAACTAGCTGAATAAGACCAGTAGTAATATATTAAGTTGAAGAAGGCTAGCAGTAAGATATTAATATATTAGGATTCATGCTGCTATGCCAATAGATTTTCTACAAATCTTCCTAATTGTCTGCATTTTTTTTCTTTGTTAATTGAAATTAAGTTAGCGATTTCTCCACAGATTTAGGTTTGAACATGAAAAAAAAAAGGAGTTTTGAAGTTTGTTGAAAAATAGTTTTTGTAATTTGAATTTGTGTTTGGACATATATTGTACTTGGAAAAAAATTGAAATTTTGTTAGTCTATGCAGACAAGAATATAAACTAGTTGAAGACGACTAGTAGTAACATATTAAGTTCTTAGTTTCCTTCTTTTTCTACCCTTTTGTTACTATTTGATAGAATAGAAAATCGTTAAAGAGACGCAAGGCTGATACTACTATGCTAATTGCCTGCATTGTTTTCTTTTGTGAATTGAAATTAAGTTAGGGATTCGGCCATAGATTTAGTTGAAACTTGAAAAAGAAACAGAAGGGTTTTTGAAGTTTGTTGAAAAATATTTGTTGTAGTAGGTAGGGGTGCATTATCTTGTTGCCTTTACTAGTAGTCGTTGGGATACTCTTATAGTTTCTTCTTATCGGATTTCTGCTACATTCTATTGTTCGTACTTCGTTGTAGTACTGTTCTGCTACTATCTATTGTTTTTACTACAATCTATTGTCTCTTGTATTTCCATTACGCCTTTTTCTAGAGCCGGGGGTCTACGTGAAACAGCCTCGCTACCTCACCCCTGAGGTAGATGTAAGGTTTGTATATGCTCTACCCTCTCAAGACCCCACTTTGTGGGACTACTCTTGGTATGTTGTTGAAAAATAGTTGTTTGAATTTGTGTTTGGACATTTATTGTACTTGAAGAAAAAAAATGAAGTTTCGATGTTCTATGCAGACAGGAATATAAACTAGTTGACGAAGACTAGTAGTAACAAATTAAGCTATTAGCAGATGCAAAGGTTGATAGCCTTCATACTCTCCAGTGCAAATTTCCAGTTGCTCACTGCATTAAGAAGGTTGTAGGATTTACAATAGTTCCATCTAGGGCTTGGATTAGTACTACAGCTAAGCTGAGTTCAAGCCCTAGGGAATCTTGAATTTTTTGAGCTCTTGAGGTATTCAGAATATGTCTGGGGACAATGAGATTGTGATGCGTGACGTTATTAATGCGGGAATTGTAGTTAGTGACCGCATTGGCCGTGATGTTTCTTTGCGAATCGATCTTGAAGACGCCTTGGAAGCTTCTCGATATGCCAGTCATCCCTATACTGCTCAACCCCGTGAGGTAACCACCAATGAAATTCATTATAAGCATGTGAATTATTGAGATTATTGGTTTGATTTTTAAATGTTTTTTTGCTTATGTTGGCAGTTGTCACCATTATCTTCAGACTTCGAAGATTCTACATTTTTTGTGGAAAGCTAAATTTAAAATATAGGGAGTAAGAGTTTCTTTGGGTTTGGTTGGAGAGGTGGTGAAACATTTTTTTGCAAAAGAGTTTTTTCAAGTTTTGTGGACTTAGTTTATTAGCGAAGCCTTTTCTTGTTATTGTAGTTTTTCAATTTTTAGAAGAAGTTGAATTTTATTAAAGAGCTCGGACAAAGAGTTCCGTTCTTTTCAAAAAAACAACCAAAACAGACAAAGTTGGAAAAAAGAATTTGCAACCATTTTTCCCATCCAAATGCCATAGATATAAAAACCTTATAATGTCTATTCTCAAATTCTAAATTAGTTTCTCAAGGGTCTATCCTTATGATATTATTTGTCAGTTTATGAAGTATGGTTCGTCATAGAATTAGGGATGAGAATGGCGTGGGGAAGCCACCCCAGACAAAGCAGGCGTAACCTGCATAGCTACACTATATTTCCTTCTCTTCTTTATTAACATTGCTTTTTCTTGTTTTCCTCTCTCTAATGAGTTTTTATTTCGTGACTTATCCTTTTGTAACAACTGTAACAATGAAAGTTAGATGCTCATCGGGAAAGGGATACAAAGTATACAATTCAAAGGAATAAAAAAATGTAATATTATAAAGTACAAATGAAAAAGATAAAAAGGAGAGTGTCAAACTGAAGGAATATTACTACACGCTGAAATGGAAGAGGAAGCAAGAAGCACTGCAGACATAAAGGAAAATCCAGAGTCACAATTGATGTTACCTGCAATTTGCAAATTTAAAAATATAAATTCCTTGTTCTCTTAGCAATGTCCATTGATGTCTTGATCTGTTTGAAGTAGAAAAAGTAGATTATCCTTAAAACATATTATTTTACAGAGGCGTATTAAAGAAGAAAATAAAAGAAAAACATATATGGGAGGATATATTCTCAAGGCTTTATTTATTAAGAAAGAGTGTTAATGGAGTAATTTCATAATTGGTAGTTCCAATAATGCATGTTCCAAATGTCATATTCTGTAACAATGGCTTTAATCTAATCTCAGACAACTGACCGAAGAAGTGATTGTAGCATGTGTAAGATTTGCGGGGCTTCAATTATTTACCATCATACTCACACTTAGCAATAATACTGATCGTGTTTCCTATGTTACTATTTCTCTATTTAACAGCTTTAAATTGTATTATTTGACATTAACATTTGCAGTCCTGTTATGATTTCATCTTGCAATTTTTATCTACATCAAACATCTTTTATTCTTTCTTGCTTTGGGAAGGCACTAAATCTGTTCATTCATGTCACTGTTGTAGTGGCCTCCTTTAGTGGAAGTCGTGGATTCTTGGGAGTTGCCATCTGTATTGATTGAGAGATATAATGCATCCAGCGGAGAAGGAACTGCATTATGTGGAATATTTCCTGAAATACGTAGAGCTTGGGCATCGGTGGACAACACATTGTTTCTTTGGCGGTTTGATAAGTGGTGAGAATAAACAAAATTCGTCAAGTCACTAGTATTTAATTAACATCACACCAGCTCGGGATTTTCTATATCCCATCAGCTATAGGCGTGGCTTAACTATTATTAGTTAGTATCACACCAGGTGTGCACAAAACTTCTGAATAATTCAGCTATAACCATCTACCAAACTATGCCGAGAACAAAACATATTTGCATTTCCCGAGGTGTTAAATCTGTATATCTTAGTTGGTGACTGTTTACATAGAACAATTTTAAGTTTCATTGTTTGAGTTTTCACACTGTCTTTCAAGTTTAATTGTTTGGAGTCTATCTTTGAGCATTGATAGATCTAATTTTACCTGAATATAGTATAGTCCTTGTGGTATCAAATACTTTTCTGCGTTAGCCTCCAAGCCCCAAACTATCTAACAAGTTCGAAAAGCATGAGCCTTTAAGTCATCCACAGTCAAGGTCCTGTTTGTATCAAATGAGATCTTTTAGAGTTGTTCTTTCATTATGCATGTAACGAGCTATGTATTGAGAATTTCAGAATGGGATTATTTTGTGGTAATAAAGTTCAAAATATTGAAGTCTGTTGTTCATATGGGCAATGATGTGCGGGATCTTGTTTTATTGTTATTGTTATCTAGTTAGTAATGTCCTCTTCTGGGATGTACTTCCTAACAACATTCCCTTTATGATGCCCTTTCTACCAATACAATCGTTACTTTGCCTAGCAAAAAAGGTGGTAAACTAAAACTAAAGCTTTAGTTTCTTTTGGCTTGTTATCTCATTATATATATATATTTTGTGGATTCTTATTCTGCTGATGGTATCATGTTTTGCTTAGGGATGGCCACTGTCCTGAATATAGCGGAGATGAACAAGCTATATGCGTTGTTGGCCTAGCCAAAGTCAAACCTGGAATTTTCGTGGAGGCCATTCAGTATCTTCTGATCTTGGCAACTCCTGTTGAGGTAGTATATCTTTATGGATGTTAAACTTTATGTATCCAAGCTTTATGATAGGCATTTGCCATGACCCAATTTTTCTAAGCCATGATGGCATCTAACCAACCCATCAGGTGAGCCTTTCTTTTCCTAAGGTATTCTGCCGTCAAGATGACCCCGCTAGCAGCTAACCATGTGAAAAAACACACACCTTCCTTGGCATCTTAGGAATCCAAATCGACTTTACAGGAAAAGCCGCCTCCACCCTCACTAGAAGCTTCTCATAAAAGGACTTTACAGTGGAAACACAATTGTTCGCAAACTTTCATAGCATGTGAGAATGCATAACTTAGTCATGACTATTTGTACAATCTCAAAATGATGAAGAGTGAAATAAAATCACGAAACCCGACTATTTGTACAAAAATATGAAATTCTGCAGTGCTGTTTGTACTTGCCTAGTGCTGGCCGCTCTCGAGGCCTGCAATTGTCCAAGCTACAGATAAAAAATCCCCCAAGTGCAGTGCAGTTGGCCGCACTTGGGTCTTTGTCCCAACTACAAGAAGGTGGACATTGACAAATAGTTACTATGTGAAAGAAAATAAAAACCAATATGTTTGCTGTCCATTTCTTGGCAAACATTTTGTGTAATTATATTACAAACGACTTAGACTTTCCACAGATGATCACTAATCGCTTAGCTATGAAGACAAGATAAAAAACTTTTCAAGTATC